>NW_027529443.1:4941326-4947518 GCF_008692635.1 Crocuta crocuta | reverse complement strand
CCACCCCCCATAGGCTGATGAACCTGACAGTTCCTCTAACAATCAGCCCCTGTGCCCACCAAAGGGCTCTTAATGAGGGCAGAAGCTGACTGCTCCTGCAGCCTCTTCAGACACCTGGTGATTGGTCGCTTCAGAGACAGCGAGGTTTCCATGGGCTGTCAGATGCCACCGCGTTATCAGCAGCTGCCTGCTGGGCTTTCAGAAGTGCTGGGGAAGGAGGGAAATGGTGGGTAACTGACTGCTATTGTCTGCTCCTCCTCCCCCTACGGAGGCAGCCACGGATGGCTGGACTGGGGCTCTCACGCCAGCTTCTGTGGTCCTTGCTGGGTGCCTGCCTTGGCTTAGAGAATGAGCCTGCACAGGGGCTTGGAAAAAGAGCTAAGAGCCTGCCCCCTGAGCTGAAGATCAATGATCCTTTGATTTTATTTCTTCTTCCAATCTGACCCACCGTCTTCACCAGTAGCTGAAGAAATCTCAATCCTAGAGACCTTTAGAATTGAGGAAGGAAAAGGGAACCAAAAGGCAGGAGATTATGGAGTGGTTAGCAGAGAAGGACATGTGGGCATATTCACGAAGAACCAGCAGGTGCAAAGGATGCTGCGCGGCATCTTTCTGCTTCTTTCTCCTTGTTTTGCAGGGGCGTGTGCAGCGCGGTTCCCTTGGCAAAAACCATTAAAGTCTCTCCTTCTCTGTAAATATAAAGTGCATGAAAACAAGGGCCTCCTGAGTGCCAGGCACAGCGCTGAGCTCTTTACCTGAATGAATACATCTTATCTCCATTTACAGATGGGGAAACTGAGGCTCAGGGAGTTTACCTGACTTGCCCAAGTTCTGGCAGAACTGAGGTTTGATCCGAGGTGTGTTTGAATCTAAAGCCCAGGCCCTTGGTCACAGTGCCAGATGGAGGGTTTAGGAATTGAAACAGTGATTTCAGCTGAGGGATGAGTGTGCTTTTCTTCAGCCTTGTAGCAGATGAACAGCTTTCTTCCTTCCTCCGCATGTGGTCCTCCTTGGCCCCAGCCTCCTCATCCATCCTTCCTGGTGTCATGGAGTTGCAAGTCCATGTTTGAACTGTGTTGACCCTGTCCTCCTCCAGACTTATCCAAAGAAGCCACTGGGCTCATCACTGTCTCTGCCTGTCATTAACTCAAGGGACAGCACAGGGGGCTTGTGGACTAAAGGTTCCTCTAAACGGGCATGATGGGTAGGCAGAACCTGGGCTTGAAATGTCTTTGTCCCCAGAGTGCTTTAACGGGGGTGCCACAGACCCGGTGTCCAGGGAAGCGGTTGTTGACTCGGGCTGGGGGGCTGAAAGTGAACTCAAAAAGGCCTATTTGCCTGGCCTGCCTATCAGTAAGTCTTGGGTCCAGGACACACTGGCAAGGGCCAGACTCAGCCCTCACCCAGGAACACATTTGGTGTGTCTTTCCCCAAACGTTCGTAGCAGATAAAAATGGGTTGATGGTTGTAATGGTGCTTATGGTCAGTGCTCAACACATGTTTGTGGAAAACAACAAAAACAAGACCGAACCTCGTCGACAAGTATTATATTATATTGTAGGGACCCTGTCCTTCCCCCGCAGGTATACTTTTGGGAAGGGGAAGAGACATGGGTGTGTTTTTTTGTTTTTTTGGTCACTGTAGGTCCCTGAGACAACTCTGTAAAAAATATCCATCCCATACCCACTATTATTCTGATTTTACAGAAGAGAAAAGTGCAGCTCAGAGAGGTGGATTCACTTGCCCAGAGTCCCACAGCTAGTGGGTGGCGGGGCTTGAATTAAAATCTGGATGTGACTGGTTCCAAACCACGGCTCTTAATGCACAGTGTTCCCGGCGAACACAAAGATACTCTCTTTCAGACTTTCTCCCTTCATTCATTCCTCCCTTGTTCTTTGAGTCTTTCCCGTGTGGGAGGCCATGTGCCAGACACCGTGAGGGCTTTATGAAGGAGTGTGACCCTTTACACACAGAGTATTTCACAACCTACTAAGAGAGGGAGAGGAAGAGAGAGCTCACTCTAGAAGGGGGTGTGTGTGAAGTGATAACCCAGCTTGAAAGAAAGTGCTGGGGGCGGGGTGCCTGCTGATGAGAGACTGAGAGATGGGAATCCCTACCCGCGGGGCGTGGGGCGGGAAGGGCTTCACAGAACCAGGAGTTAGTTCTCGAGGGGTGGGGGGAACACCAGCCCCCTGCTAGGGCCCAGCTAGGTGCTTTGTCTGTTTTGTCCTTTGAAAGATGAATAGCAGCTTTCATGGGCTTTTGCCCTCTGAACTGCACTCTTCAGACCCAGCCAGAAAGATCCATGCTCAAATGTGAATGGGGCCATGCTGCTCCCCTGCTCACACTGGCCCAAACTGAAATCTGGGCCCCTCCCTGCTGCTCTGGGAGCCTGCAGGGTCTGGGTTTCTCTCCCAGCCATTCTCTCTCCAACCCTGTCTCCTCTCTGTCCCTTTCAGTGATGTCCTTCTCCCTGCCGCACCAGATGATTTCCTTGCTTCTTGCACCTGCTCTTCAAGACCTCAGCCTGGGATTGTTCTTCCTCAATCTCCATATGCGGCTGGCTTCCGGCGCCCCTTAGCTGTCTCCTTAAATGTCACCTTCTCAGAAGGGCCACCCTTGAGCTTTATCCAAAGTCCCTCCCAGGCCCTCTCTATGCCGTTCCCCTGTCTAAACACTTTCTTTGTATTTATCACACGTAGCTGTCATGATGTTGTTTGCTTATTTGCTTCTTACTTGTTCCCCTCCACGGGATGAGGGGCAGGAACCCACCTTATTTTTCCCACCACAAATGCTAGTGCCTTCCATGTTTTTTAAGTAGGTGGAAAAGTGGGTTGAATAGATGGGCTCTCAGGCTGAAGTGACCCCATGAGGGAAGGGACATTGGGTTTCTGGTGTGTTGAGACTCTAGAATGTGGCTGTGAAGACAGATGAATGCCAGGTCACACACATTCTAGGGATTTTGCACTTTATTTGGTAGACGATGAGCCATTGGAAGTGGTAATGATCTGATCTAGACACCAATGGTGATGGTTAAAAAGAAAGATCTCAGGATGGATGAGGTGACGCATGCTTGAATTAAGGAAGTGACAGAAGAAATGGACAAACGAGAAGAGCTGATGTGGAGAATCGAGGAGGGGAGGGAAGATCAGGGATTAAGTGAGATTGGTGGCTTGGGAAGATGTGTGGATAGTAAGTGTGATAAGCAATCAGGGCTAGAAGTCAGAGGCTCCCACGGAAGGAAAGGTGATGATGTTAGTTTTGTATGGGTTGGGTCTGAGATGTTTTGGGTTGCATGGGTGTCTATGTCCAATAGGTGGTTGTGTTTATAGATCTGGAGACTCAGGTGTCAATAGTGAAGCAGTGGGAGCCAGAGCCATTGGTTGTGGCAGATAGTAGGGAATTGGAAGAGGAGCGTGGTTGGCACCCTGGGAAACAGAGGCACGTCAGAGGTTGGTGGCAGAAGAGGAGTCAGTGAAAGGGAATTTAAAAGTGGTGGTTCTAGAAGAAGAAGGTGTACCAGTAGAGCTGGGGTGGGGTGTGGGGTTACAAGAACCCAGATAGGAGAGCGTTCAAAAAAGTGGATGTGGCTGGACCATTAGATGCTGCCAACTGGTAATGGTAGAGAGAACAGAGTCACCGGATGTGGTCGTTGAACTTCAAGATTTGGATGGTGCTGGTTAAATGCCATGGTGGGAGCAAGAGCTGTTGGTGGAGGGGGGGGTGGAAGGAGGGGCCTGGGCATTAAGGAGAGCAAGGGGAAAGAAAAGTGTGGGCAGCTCTTAAGAGAATGTAGGGTATGAAAGAAAGAGGCAGCTTGAGAGAAGGTCATTTATGGGAGGGACTTGAGCAGGTTTGCAGTGTGAGTGGAGGAAGCATGGTGACGGAGTGACGGAGGGACCCAGGGCACAGGGCAGATGAGACTGGAAATATGCAGAAAGTGTCATAAGCCTTGTCCTCACAGAGCGTTTGGATCCCAGCTCTGCTACCTGCCAGCTGTGGGACCCCAGACAAGTGGGTCAACCCTCCAAGGCTCAGCTTCCTTATCTGCCTGGTGGAGACAGCACCTGCCTTGCATGGTCATGGCAAGGGTGAAAGAGAGGTATATCAAGGCTAATGAGTTTTGAGTTTGTGAATGCTTACCAAAATTTTTCCTTCCTTCCTTCCTTCCTTCCTTCCTTCCTTCCTTCCTTCCTTCCTTCCTTCCTCCCTCCCTCCCTCCCTTCCTTCCTCTCTCCATCCCTCTCTTTCTTCTTCTTCTCCTTCTCCNTTTGTGAATGCTTACCAAAATTTTTCCTTCCTTCCTTCCTTCCTTCCTTCCTTCCTTACTTCCTTCCTTCCTTCCTCCCTTCCTCCCTCCCTCCCTCCCTTCCTCTCTCCCTCCATCCCTCTCTTTCTTCTTCTTCTTCTCCTTCTCCTCTTCCTCCTTCTTCTTCTTATTATTATTGAGAGAGAGAGAGAGAACCTCAAGCAGACTCCGTGCTCAGCACAGAGCCTGATACGGGCCTT
This sequence comes from Crocuta crocuta, assembly GCF_008692635.1. Lineage (NCBI taxonomy): Eukaryota > Metazoa > Chordata > Mammalia > Carnivora > Hyaenidae > Crocuta > Crocuta crocuta. Next base: position 4,943,009 of record NW_027529443.1, on the reverse strand, counting down.
GATCCCTTGACCCTGGGATCATGACCTGAGATGGAATCAAGAGACACTCAACTGACTGAGCCATCCAGGTGACCCCCAATCTTCTTTATATATACCATTTAGAAAAGAGTTCAGTGACACCCGCTGACCCTTAGTCCACGTTAGGTCCCTCCTGCTCGAAGCTTGGAGCTTACAACACATTCTCACACCTAACAGAGATTCCTGTGTGTGTGGACACTGCGGTGTGATACCCAGGTCCCCTTTCAGGATGAGGCACTTCTGCCCTGAGCCGTGGGGAGCGTTCGCTGCTGGCTGCTCACAGCTCAGTCCTTCTCCAGGGGCTGGAGTTGCATCTTTCAAAATTATGCCCCCTTTGCGGGGCCACTTATGGTGGGGGCAAGGGCCCATCCCCTGCCTCAGTCAGGAACGAGTCTGAAGGGCGGTCCCAACCACAGAGCTCCTGAGAGATAGGGTGAGGTCTCTGTTGTGTCTGCTTTGCCATTTAACTCCTCCCTCCATTTTACCATGCTTCCTTCATTCCTTGCTGGGACTCTTCCAAATGAAACTCCCTCAGTAAGCCCCCTGCCCACCAGCCTCCACATCAGAGTCTATTTTCAGGAACTCCAACTTAAGACACCTTGTTTAATGTCTGTGTCTTTTCCCTAAACTGTAAGCTCTTTTTTAAATATTTTTAAATGTTTATTTATTTAAAAAATTTTTATTTTAATGTTTTATTTATTTTTGAGGCAGAGAGACAGAGCATGAGACGGGGAGGGTCTGAGAGAGAGGGAAACACAGAATCAGAAGCAGGCTCCAGGCTCTGAGCTGTCAGCACAGAGCCCGACGCGGGGCTCAAACCCACGAACCGTGAGATCATGACCTGAGCCGAAGTCGGAGGCTTAACTGACTGAGCCACCCAGGCGCCCCGAATGTTTACTTATTTTTGAGAGCCAGAGCATGAGCAAGGTAGGGTCAGAGAGGGAGGCACAGAATCTGAAGCAGGCTCCAGGCTCTGAGCTGTCAGCACCGAGCCCGGCGCAGGGCTTGAATTCATAGAGTGCGAGATCACGACCCGAGCTGAAGTCAGATGCTTAACCGACTAAGCCACTCAGGCGCCCCAACTGTAAGCTCTTTGAAGGCACCAACTAGGTGTGTCCTGCTCATTGTTCAGACACCAGGTCTAGACACGTAGTAGATACTCATTAATTATATACCAAATGAATGAATGAACAGGTTTCCCAGACATACACATAGGAGGCGTGCCCTGAGACATACAGTTTTCTAGAGTGGTGAATGACAGGAACAGGTTACTGAGAAGTGCCTTTTTGTGGGTGGGTGAGCCTGCGCGGGCCCGCCCAGCACAAAGCCATTCCTAGCCATGGCTCTGTGTCTTCTATGTTGATTTCTAGGTTTCCATCAGCAAGCGGCAGTCATGATTTATAAAACGTTCACACAAGAACATTTGGGCTGCATTCTACATCATTTTAGTGCAGAGGGGTTGTTCCTTGGGGCCTTTAATTTTCTAGCTTTCATTTATTGGAAGAGTAAAATGTATCACTTGCATTCCAAAATTGATTTTTATTTCCCGAAAGAAGCCCATAAAAACAAATAACTTCCCGGGAGGGAAAAAAAGAGAAGAACTCTTTACACTGGGCAATTTCTTAAAAAAAAAAAAAAAAAAAAAAAAAAAAGAAAAAGAGGAAG
>NW_027529443.1:4730689-4941180 GCF_008692635.1 Crocuta crocuta | reverse complement strand
AAAAAGAGGCAGACAGCAGGAGCAAAGCAATCTAAACATTTAGATTGTATCCTTTTTTTTCCTCAAAAAAAAAACAAAAACAAAAACAAAAAAAACCTTGAGGCTCACTGGGTTTTGAAAACAGCTATGGTGTCCAGAGAGCTCACATTGACATCTTGATGGACAGGTGAGTGGTGCATCCTTTGCAGCATTGCCCCAGAAAATTTGCATCTCTGGAAGCCTACCCCCCACCCCAGAACCCCAGTCCCCCACCATCTTGCTATCAGTAAGGAGATGCATTGCCAGCATCTCATTAGTAATTGCATCAGTACACTTTACTGTGCAACCAATCATTCCAAACGTAGTGGGCTTAAAACAACAAACTTTCTGTCAATTCTATGGATGTGCTGGGAAGTTCTTCTGACCTGAGTTAGCTTGTCCGGGGTTGAATGATCTAGGATGGCCTCACTCTCACGTCTGGCGGTTGGTGCAGCGTCAGCTGGGGTGACAGGGGCGATGTGGCCGTGTGGTTCCCACCATGTAGCCGGCCAGCCTTACCTTGTTCTCATGGTTATTGACTTAGGAATCTCCAGAGTACTAAGTGAGAGCAATTCAATTCATGCCTCAATTCAGAGTGCTTTTTAGGGCTCTGCACCATATTGGCTAACGTCCCAGGAGCTAAAACAAGTCGCACGACCAAGCCCACATTCAGAGAACAGAGAAATAGACTTTCACTGGCATTTCACTTTCTCAACCGTAAAGACCATAAAGAGGAGTATGTGGGCAGGGAAGATACCAAGCAGTCTTATTTTATACCTAATAAGCTGAGAATCAGAGAGGGTGAACAACTGACCTGAGGTCACATAGCAAGCCCAGAACATTCTATGTAACTAATTCACTGCAGGCGAGGTCACCCTGTGCTGCCTCATTTTATCTCCCTTTCCTTCATTCCCTCAACCACTTCTGACATCCAAGAAGACAGCTTCCTGGGGTGAGTATCAACATGGTGGGCCCTTCGCTCAGCCTTGAGATGCTGCTATTCTTCTATCCGTTAGTACTCACTCTGGCCTGTTCTGCTGTGGTTCTGTGCTTGCCTCATGCAGTCCCCTCCATCCTGCTCTTCTCTGTGCCTGGGGAGGCCGACCCTGGAATCACCAGGTCCTCTTGCTCTTTAGCCTCTGGTCGAGCTCCGGCAGGCAATTAATTGTAGGACTGCAAGGGAGAGACCAGGTATCAGTGCTTCTCCCCAGCTCCAGGGCCCGGCAGGCTCTGGTAACTCTGTTTCCTTCCTTTGCCCACAGGCTAAGGAGCCAGGGGTGGGGGTGAGGGGTGTTCACCATTGCTGGTCCCCAGTGCATCACCATCCACTGTGGACCCCTTTAACCCTCACATTTGTGACAGTCCCTTGATTAAAGTCTCCTGAACCATCCGAACTGGNAGGCTCTGAGCTGTCAGCACAGAGCCCGACGCGGGGCTCGAACCCACTTACCGTGAGATCATGACCTGAGCTGAAGTCGGACACCCAACCGACTGAGCCACCCAGGCACCCCATGGTATACTTTCATCATATTTTCTTATAAGGGGAGGAAGAAATGGGGTTTCCAGCGTGCTGTTTGAGAAACAAGTGCTATGTGGGCATGCCTGCAGAAAGGTGCATGTAGCCTACAAAATGCTATCGTAGCAGGAAGAAGCTGAGCGCTAGAGCGTGAGAATTCCCATCGTCTAGGCTCCATTCAGGGAATTCTCGGGACTCTGGGAAGGACGCATAAGGATATTTCTGACACTACTGTTTGTCGTGGCAAGCGGCTAATCACCTCCTGAATGCCTGTTGATGGGAGAATGAATGGCTGAATAGTTTACGGTCTGTGGGCTGGTGTAACAGGCAGTTTGAAAAGAATGAGGTAGTTCCAAACTGATTGATAACTGAGAAACCGGCAAGATGTCTTGTTAAGTAGAAATAACATTTTAATGAGCAGCATGTACAGCGTGATTCCATTTTCAGAGAATAATCCTCTTGATCTATTTGTTTCCAGGTGGTAGTCTCAGCAGGGGACAGGTGTGGAAGGGTAGACCCCTAGGTGCCACCTGGCTGGTTAGGTGGGAGTGGGAGAAAGGAGGGTGGCAGAGAATGGAGGAGGGGAACTTGAGAAAGTACACACAGATTTCACTTGCTGGTCTTTTTCTGACTTTTTTCTTTTTTCTTTTTTTTTGGAGATAAACACTTAGATTATCATTTTTCAGATCAACACCTTTCCCTTTAAACACAGCTTTAATGGACTCTCCCAGGTTTTGAAAAATTTGAATTTCCATGATTTTCCCCCCTTTTCCTGTGGGTTGTTTATTTCCAGCTGGCCTACACCAAATGCTAAAGGGGTTCTTTAGATAGAAAGATAATAATTGCAGAGGAAAATGTGACAATGTAAGAAAGAATGAAAAACAACAGGGATATTCTCAGGACTCTGGGAAGGACATAGAAGGATATTTCTGTGTTTAACTTCCAAACATTTGTAGATTTTCTTGTTGTCTTTTTGCTACGAATTTCTATTTTGTTTCTCTGTAGTCAGAGAACATGCCTCACTTCATTCTGTTGACATTTTGGTAAATATTCCACCTGCCCTCGTAAATATCTCCTGGTTGTTGCGTACCACATTCATAAGTGTAAATTGGGTTAAATTTGTTCACTGTGTTATTCACATCCTTTATATCTTTGTTGAGTTTTATTTTGCTAGCTTGATCTGTTACTAAAAGAATAGTGTTCAAGTCTCCCTCTTATGATTGTGCATTTTCTCCAGTTTAGTTTTCTCAACTTTGGCTTTATAGATTTTGAAGCAGTGTTATTATTATAAATTATAGTTGTTATATCTCCTTGCTGGGTTGGTATTTTTTTTTACCTTTTTAAAATATATCTCTTTCTCAAGTAATGCTTCTTGCCTTAAAGTCTCCTTGCCTCCTATAAAGATACAAGTTTTCTTTCGGTTAATGTATAATGTTTCTTATATATATAAGAATAAAATAACAAATATATAATATATATTATGTATATATATAATATGTGTATTATATATATATGTAAAATAAAAGTGGTTGAAAAGTGAGTGGTGACAAGGGAAAGGAAAAAGGAGTTATATATGTTATATATGCATATGACACAACCTTAATTCAGTCTGTTATTTGATTTTTAATTTGAGGATTTGGACCATTTATATATATCTGTAATCTTGCTATTTATTTTCTCTTTGTCCCTCCTGTTTTCCATTCCTGTTTCTCTGGTTTTGCCTTGCCTTCTTCTGGATTACTCAAGTATGTTGGATCATTTCATTTCTCCTTCCTGTTAACTGGCTAGTCATATAGTACAGTTTTATGTTGGCTCCAGGATTTCAACACGCATCCTTGACTTTTAGAGTCATTATAGTATCAACCAAATAACCCTAGGTGTGTAAACCTTTTAGTTCCATTTACACATCCAACCCTATGCACTTTAATTTCACATGTCATTTCAACTATATGTTATTATTATTGTTTTGTACAATCAGCATTCATTTAGACTTACTAACATATTTATCCTTTCTTGTTTTTCATTCTTTCTTACACAGTCACATTTTCCTCTGCGATTATTATCTTTCTATCTAAGGAACCCCATTGGGGCACCTGGGTGGCTCAGTCAGTTGAGTGTCCAACTTTGGCTCAGGTCATGATCTCAGGGTTTGTGGGTTCAGAGGCCCCTGTCAGACTCTGTGCTGATAGCTCAGAGCCTGGAGCCTGCTTTGGATTCTGTGAAAAAAGAACCCCTTTGGCATTTAGTTTAGGATAGCTGGAAATAAATTAAAAATACCCTTTTTTTCACATTTACATCTGAAGAATATTTTCACTGGGTATAGAATTCAAAATTGGGAGTTATTTTTCTTTAGCATTTTTTCTTTTTTTTTAATGTTTATTTATTTTGAGATAGAGCAAGAGTGGGGGAAAGGCAGAGAGAGGAGGAGAGAGAGAGATTATCTGCGCTGTCAGCACAGAGCCCGATGTGGGGCCCAGATTCACGAACCAAATCCACAAATCTTAATTGAGGTTACCTTATTTTTTTATTAAAAAAGTTTTTTAATGTTTGTTCATTTTTGGGAGACAGAGATCAGGACTTGAGCTGAAACCAAGAGTCAGACTCTTAACTGACTATGCCACTCAGGTGCCTCTCGTTCAGCATTTTCAAGATATTATGCCATTGTTCTTTTGCCATTTTTCTTATTCTTCTTGTTGCTTCTTTGAAGATAGTGTCTCTTTTCCCCCCATCTAGCTGCTTTTTAAATTTTCTCTTCATCTTTGGTTTTCAACAACTTGACCTTGCTGTTCCAGAGAGGAGGGTGTGTATGCTTGCACATGTGGGTTTAGCTTGTTGGGTGTATGCTTCTTGGATTTTGAGCTTGATGTCTTTCATCAGTACTGAAACACGCTTAGGCCATTCTCAGCCCCATTCTTTCTCTTCTTTTTGTATGGGGTTTTAATTACACGTATGTTAGACCTCTGTGTCCCTTGCCTCTGACACTGTCATTAGGACTAACATCCTTTATGCCCTATGTTTAGTGTGATTGTTCTCCATGAGCTGTTTTCCAAGTCACTAATATACCTTCCCACTGCTTCTAATCTGCTGCTAACCCCTAATATTGAGCTCTTAACTTTAGGTATTGTATTTTTTAAATAAGCTTTTCATTTTAGAATACTTTCAGGCTTACAGAAAAGTTGCAAAGATAGCACAAAGCTTCCTTATACCCCTCACCCAGTTTCTGCTATTGTTACCAATCTTGCATTATCATGGCGCATTTGTCAAAACTAAGAAATTAATGCTAATTAGTACATTACTACTAAGTAAACTCCAGTTTTTATTCAGGTATCCTTGGTTTTTTCCTTAATGTCCTTTAGGTGCTCCCAGATCCCACTCAAGATACCAATCACATTTAGTTCTCATGTCTCCTTAGATTCCTCTGGGTCATGACAAGTTCTGTCCTATTTTATTTTCTTTCTGTAATCTTGTTGGTTTTGAGGGGTACTGTTGGTGAAATTTCCCATATTGTTATCCTGCACTGAAAAAAAAATCTTAATTGAGGCTCCTTTATTTTTTTTAATTTTTAAAATGTTTTTATTTATTTATTTTTTGAGAGGGAGACAGAGTGTGAGCAGGGGAGGGACCGAGAGAGAGGGAGACACAGAATCTGAGGCAGGCTCCAGGCTCTGAGCTGTCAGCACAGAGCCTGATGTGGGGCTCAAACCCACGAATGGCGAGATCATGACCTGAGCCAAAGTTGACCGCCCAACCGACTGAGCTACTAAGGTGACCCTACTTTTATTAATTAAAAAAAATTTTTTTTAATTTATTCATTTTTGAGAGACAGAGACAGAGCACAAGTGAGGGGAGGTGCAGAGAGTGAGGGAGACACAGAATCTGAAGCAGGCTCCAGGCTCTGAGCTGTCAGCACAGAGCCCGACCTGGGGCTTGAACTCATGAACCATGAGATCATGACCTGAGCTGAAGTTGGATGCTTAACTGACTGAGCCACCCAGGTGATGCGGTCGCCTGTTGATCTGTGCTTCTATCTGTTTTTTCATTGAGTCCCGTTTTTTTGGTATGCTTGGGAGTTTTGTTTGAATTNTAGATTAGAGAATTACACATGAGATTCTCTTCCTCCTCAGGTTCACCCCCCACTTAGAGCTAGCTACATGTTTCCATCCACAAGGCTGACAACTTCCTAGGGCACTCCTCCTCCTTACTGGGTCCTGACCTTCAATTTTTTGGGTCCTGACCTTCAATTTTTTGGGTCCTGACCTTCAATTTTTGTTTCTCCAGCACCATGCATGAGGCTGTCAAAAACTCTCAGTGGATTCTTTTTTGTGCCTCAGCCTTTGCATTTACATCGGCAAAACCTGTAGGGAAAGCTAGTCCCTGGTGTCAGATGGCCTTCTTTGCTCTTCCCTTCTGTCTGGCGAGGCCCTTCAAGTCTTTCAGCTCTCGTCCCTCATCCCGAGGCCCAGACTCCTCCGTTCCTCCGCACCTGCTCTGCTCTCGGCTTCCTACCCAGCCTATTGCCCTGTGCTGAGAATTGGCTCCCGCTCCCGCGCGAGAGAGCCACATAAAACATGGGGCTCATTTCATTTCTAGTTCCTTCAACTTTCCAATTCTTTGGAAAAACTGTTTGTGTGTCTGGCTCTTGTAGTCGTTCTCGGTGGGAATGTTGAGCTTCCAGGAGCTACTCCATCATGGCTTCACGTGGTATGATGTTAGGTGAAAATGTAAAATGTGAAATAGAGTTATGCTTCTGTAATTAGGTAAAAATTGAATGTTAACGTGGATAAGGACCCTAAGGTAAATGTACAAATTAAAGCGTCTATTTTAAGTTCAGGTAGGATGAAAGGCCACATTGGATTCTGTTATATATGTATTAAGTTAAAAAAAATTTTCTTAAAAAGAGGAGGGGGTGAGAGCTTCAGTGATAGAATGAAGAGTGCCCATTTCTCCCAGGCCCTGGTGGGAGGACCCTGAGAGCTCTGGAGAATGAAGACACCACAGTCAAGGTCACTAGTTTATTATGGAAGTATTGATACATAATCAATAATCATAGCCAATAATAACAACCTAACCCAAACTGGATGTTTACTATGTGCCAGATGTTCTGCTAATTCATTTTTAAAACATTTTCAAATGTTTATTTTTGAGAGAGAGAGAGAAACAGAGAAATAGAGTGCAAGCAGGGGAGGGAGACACAGAATCCAAAGCAGTCTCCAGGTTCTGAGCTGTCAGCACAGAACCTGACATGGGGCTCGAACTCATGAACCGTGAGATCATGATCTGAGCTGAAGTCAGTCTCTTAATTGACGGAGCCACCTAGGCACCCCTGCTAAGTTATTTAATTATTACAACATCCTTATGAGACTATAATCTTATTGTTAGCCCCATTTCTTAAGCAAGGAGACTGAGTCACTGAGAAGTTAGAGACACAGCGCTGAGTAGCAGAGCTTATATTAAGACCCAGAAACTCTGGCTCTGTGCCTGAGCTCCTCACCACCCCATGATACTTATTTGCCAAAGAAAGAGGCTTTAGATCAGATAAGGGTACTTGAAATGCAGGAGGTGCTGTGCTTCAGGAAGAGCTCAGTCCTCAGATCCTGGGGCAATGAAGCAGATGGTCTCAAGAACAGTCTGTTCTTAAATCAGTCAAGACCCTGCCTTTTCTTCTTCTTCTTTTTTTTAAAAAAAAGTTTATTTATTTATTTTGAGGGAGGGGGAGAAAGGGCAGAGAGAGAGGGAGGGAGAGAAAACCCCAATCAGGGTCTGTGTGTCAGCGCAGAGCCCAGTGTGGGGCTGGATCTCCAGAACCGTGAAATCATGACCTAAGCTGAAACCAAGGTTCAGATGCTTAACTGACTGAGCCACCCAGGTGCCCCATCATGACACACCCTTAAGAACTCTCTCTTGGGGGTTTCTCTTTGAAGCTTACTCTGTCTTCAGACCTCTCAGGTCTCCATATGACTCGCATGGTAAGAGGGGCCCAAACTTCTCTCCTGCATGGGACACACTTCTCTCTCCAAGTTGCCCTGAAAACAAATAGGATTAGAGGAAAGGAAGCAAAAGGAGCCCATCCAGTTTCTGCTGGTTCTAATGTGTCCCCAGAGTTGAGAATTCTGGTGCAGCCCAACTCACCAGGGCTCCTGCTTGTGATGAGGGTAAATAAAGGTCCAGTAAAGAGAGTGAATATCTGCCTGGCTTGGCCACTCTGTACATATCCTGCGAGAAGCTGCTGGCCTACACGATCCTGTCTGTCTCCTCCTACGGAGGCAGAACTTTCAGGGAGCAGCAGTTAAGTGTGACTAGAATTTAGGATACACCCAAGAGGGAAGTGGCAGAGAAGGCTGGAAAGTTATTGTGGGGACAGGAAGGAACCAGTGATCAGAGTGGCCAGACTCTGGAGGGACCGTAGACATCTTGGGGCCCTGCTCCACGGTCTCAGCTACGGTGTGATTATCATCATGAAGGTGCCCAGGTCAGCTCACTCATCTCTTCTGAGCTGATTGCAATTTGGATTGAGCTTGATTCTCTCTCTCTCTCTCTCACACTCTATTTATTGAGGTGAAATTCAGATAGCATAAGATAGCACAAATTCTGATCCTTTGAGAGCGAATGATTCAGTGGCATTTAATACATTGGCAATGTTGTGCAAAATACTCCCATCACTCCAAAATAAAACCCCATCCCTTGTTAAGCAGTTATTCCCCATTCCGCCTTGCCCTCAGCCCCTGACAAACATCCATCTGCTTTCTTTAACTCTCTTTTTAAAACTGTTTAAAACTATTCAGTACCATAAGTTTTTTTTACCGTAAAGTGGAGGGTAATCACGCAATGCTCTGTCATCTAGACCATGGCCAGCTGTCAGAACATCAAATACTTCTGTACGAGTTTGCAAATCGTTAAGACCCCAAGTTTCCTTGGCCTCTTGGTCCCTTCTCCAGACGCCCCCTCCCCCCTCCGGAAGTGATCCAGCAATGAAAAGGTGTATGTCTAGGCCAGGGGGAGCCTTCACATCTACTCCAGGGTTTTGACTGTGTCCATTCCAACGAGTAACACTTCTTGCTAAACATTTTGGCTGTCAACCTTGTGGTGGCTAGGCTTCTAGATGTAGATGCCTCTCCTAATCCAAAGGCTGCCTCCCATTTCTCACCTGATTGCATCCCACCTGTCTTTGACAGTTTGGCCATTTTTAAAATCTCTTCACTAAAGTTCAATATTTTCCCCACCATTTTTTTTTTTCCTAAAACACTGTGTTGAATGATGTGCTGACTTTACCTAAAATGTGCCAAAGGCAACTTCTGAGACAGAAAGATGCTATTTTGAGGAGAAATATGTCTAAGACATCTGAAGATGGCTTTTGCTTGTTCACTACAGGAGAGCAAGTGATATGTTTAAGGCAGACGGCTGGTACAGAACATAGGGCCATAGTTATGGATTAAATAAGAGGCACACTGGAGGGGAAAAGTCTACCCATATGGGTTCTCAAAGGCTGTGTGATGTCATGGTTAATGATGGAGCCTTGCAGTCAGACAGCCTGCACTCAGATCCCTGCCGTACTGTCACCATCTGTGTGACCTTGGATGAGTCATTTAACCTCTGCTCAGTCTCCACATCGGAAAATGGGGAAAATGGTTTATTCACATCATGGGCCTTTTGGGAGGATTACATGAAATAACATGTGTACTGAGAACAGTACTTGGCTCATAGCAAGAACTCATTTACCACTAGTTATTATTTGACCTTTATTTCTATCATATTTAGGAATAAACCATTTTTAGCTTCTTAAAAAAGAACAAAAAGAACGTGGACTGAAAATCAGTAGGCAATGGTGAGTCACTGAGGATTTTTTTGAGAGTAAGGATGACATGATAAGATCTGTGCTTTAGGAAGATTAATTTGTCTGCAGCTCATAGGCTGACCTGGAAGGAAGACAGGGTGAAGGCAGCGGTATCCGTCAGGAGGCTGATGCAATGGTCTAAGCTGTGCTGTACAATATGGCCGCACTGGTTACCTGTGACTCTTACAGTTTAAATTAATGAAAATTAAACAAGCTGAAGAACAGTTCTTGGGACACAGTCATCACCTTTCAAGAACTCAATAGCCACATGTGGCCGGTGGCAACCATATTGGACAGTGGACATGTCCATCCTCCTGGGAAGTTCTGTTGGACAGAGCTGGTTGGGAGCAATGGCTGTCATACCTGAGTGTGCTTCAGAATAACCTAGAAGGTGTGTAAAAATACAGATTTCTGGGCTTCACCCCCAGACTTTCTGATTCAGGAGGTCTGGGGTGAGGCCTGGGAATTTGCATGTCTAACAAGTTCCCAGGAGATGCCAGTCCTTCTGGTCTGGGACACCGTCTCCCCACCCCCCAACTCCCTGCATTTTGAGAACCACCTCCCTGGAAGAGCATTTCTCAGTTCACGGTATGAGGAAAGGGGAGTTGTTTTGAGCTTGTTGGAAACCATGTGTGTCTTATTTATGTCCCCAGCTAAGCCCATTTGGGATTTGGACTCCCACCTCTTTCCAGGATTGGCAGGCTGGGGAGGCTCCTGGGAGGCTGTTTCATGAAGGGATATGCATAGGAGCTTCGGCTTTTCTGGCTGAAAGAGAAAGGTGGAACTAATTCAGAGTCCGAAGGAGTGATACCTGCTGCTTTCTGTACTCTCCCTTCCATTCTGGAGCTTTGCTTTTAAAAGAGGTCTGCTGGCAAGGAAGGCAGAGACGGAAGCTTCCAGAACTGAAAAGTCAAGAATTTGCTGCCTTTGTCCCTCAGTCATACCTTGACAACCTTCTCCCTGAAGCACAAATGACTCACATCTAGCTGCGTGGTAGGGGGTGGGAGGGAAGGGCCTCCAGGTGAGTGACAGAATTCAGTGAAATGCAAAATGGAAGAAACACATCACTTAAAACCTCAACATATTGCCCAGCCGCAAGTGTGCCTCAAACTAGTTGTTTGAACTGCAGCAGTAAACGTCACAGGGCTTGTTCTCAGTGAGCCAGGGTCCCCAGAATGTTCACCTGGGTCTGAGCTGAGCTTGGAATATCAGGCAGGGACATAGGGTGGGGCTGTGAGAGACTGGAAGCACTCAAACTCTCTTGTCCCAGCTGTGCACTCTGTTATAAATGGTCATCAGATGTGCATGAGTGTTATAGTGCAGTTAGGACAGACATTCTTCCAGAACACACCAGCAGTATTCTACGTCAGCGGGCAGATAGCTGTGATCTTCCCAAGATGGCTCTTCTCACTGTCTCAGCTACTCTCCTGGGATCTTCCTTGAACCTCCCCACAGCGCAGTACCTAAAGCCAGCACCTGGACAAATCAGTGGCCTCCAAGACCCTGTTTGAGTGCTGAGGATAACATTAGTACTGGTTAGCAGGTGCCTGGGCCATGCCATTTTGGAAGTATTTTAAATATAATGTGTTGTGCACGCATGCATGTGTGTTCAGTGGTGAAGAGTGGGTGAAGGTAGTAAATATTCAGTAGGTGCCACAATGGCCTTGAGATATGAATAGTTTGGTAAACTTGTAATAGAAAAATGGGAAGGATGACAGTCTCCGTCGACTTGGTTAAGACCCATTGTTTTAACCATCCATCTACCCAACCATCCATCCATCCATCCATCCATCCATCCATCCCATGTATCCATCATCCATCCCTCCATCCATCCAACCTTTCCATCCACCCATTTAGGATAAGTGAATCCAGCAAGAAAAATCTCCCTCTTTTTGTGCTTCTGCACCATTGAGGATGTTTGACAGCACATAAGGGGGAACATTCCCCTATTGGGACTCATCTTAACAGATGTTTTCTTCCCCCATCGCCCCCGTATGACGGTTGAAGAAACAGAAAACTTATCTTCAAATGACAGCCCTTTTCTCCGACTGCCTGGGGAACATGGCATGGGAATGTGACTGTCAGATTTTTAAAAATCTGTTGGATTCCATGATTCAGTGATGTGGTTAATGCAGATAGGGCTCTTCTATCAAAGCAGGGAGCCCATTGAAGAAATAAGAAAATATGTGCTGTTTCTCTAGAGAAGGGAGGTAAGCCTGCCTTCCTTGGAGCTGGGTAGGCTTTTGTCCCAAGCCTCTGGAAATTAAACCCATCACTTAGAGAGCAGATTGCGGGACTTCTGGCCCTTGCTGCTTGGAATGTGCAAAGCTGCCGACGGACAGTTTTGATTGAATGTCCAAATTAAGCAGCCAAGTAGCAACTCTACAGCTCCAGGGACCCCATGTTAGTATTTATGTCACATCTTTAGAAATAATCACATTGTGAAGCAGCGCCCAGAGCCATGTCAGCAGCCTCTGCAGCTGAGGGTTTGAACGGCATCCGCNGCACGCCATCATGGTTCCTGTCCTAAGGATGTGGGCGAAGAAGCTGTAAGCCTCATCTGTCCTTGTTTTCGCTCAGGTTGGGGCATGAGATGGTCTTCAAACAAGAAACAAAACTAGCTTATTGGATGCCTTATTCACAAGCCATCTGTCCTACACATAAGGAAAGACACCCCCCCCCCCAGGGCCAGCCTAAGGGGAACACATGTTCACGGGGCAGGGCTTATTCTTGTTTTTCCAAGCTGGTAGGAAGAGTTCCTCTTCTATCTCCATCAAGCCTTGCATCCCCCGGTGGGGAGGGGAACCTGGCGGTGATATTGGCCACACCACTAGATTGGGCTTGTGAGACCTCAAAGAAGACCAATTCAGAGCCTCCTGGAGGGGGGTGGGCGGGGGAGGTATGGTTCTGGAGAGTCAGTGGGTGTCAAGCAGCCCTGGGAATTGCAGGACCCTGAGTGACCAGAGGAACCTTTGTAGCAAACGGATGACCCTGAACTGACTTAGGGGGTATAGAACTGCCGGCTTCCCAGGTTTTGGGTTCCAAGGAGAAAGCAGCTACAGAGCATGAGAGTTGCAGGGTTTTGATATTCTGAAGCAGAACTTGGGAAAAGCAGCTGACTGAATCTTAGAGCCTCCAAGCTATATCCACTGTCAGTTTATTAAGAATAATGTGCACAAGACTGGACTTCCATTAAGCAATGGGTTCTTTTGGATTTAGAGTAACATTTTTTCCCTAATTAAAAAAAGTAATTCATGTTCAACTGAGACCGTATATTTAACTTCTCCTTCATCCAAATTCCCACTGAATGACTAAGAGATTGAAAATGGGAAAAATTTATGAAGGATGCAAACTGGAAAGACAGTGTCAGTCACATGCCAGGACCATTGAGGAATTTCTCTAGGATACAATTCAGACAATACTAGCTAATTTTGTCTTTTCTTTTTTCCAACATCTAAGCCTCTTAGTACTTTCCTATTATGTGATTGCATTGGTTGGTACTCCCAGAATGATGTTAAATTATAGTGGTGATGGCGGGCATTCTTAATTTGATTGTGGTCTTAATGCAAATGGAGATGCCTCTAGAGTTGTACCAGGGAGCGTGATGCAGGCCTTTGATGTATTTATTGTACCAAGAAAAGCAGCCATTTTTCTAAGGTTAAGAAAAAGAATGATTATTGAATTTTGTCACTTTCCTTTTGTAATTTTTTGGAGATAATTATGTGTTTTTTCTCCTTTGACCTAGTTTTATAGTGAATAATATTAATAGATTTTCTAAAACTATGAAGGGTTTTGTTTAGAAAGTATGCGTTCAGACTTGAGTTTTTGAAAGATCACTTTGGCATGGGGGTGTGGAGGAAGGGCTGGATGGAGCAAGACCGTAGGCGAGAAACCAACCAGGAGGATCTTAATGTCACCAGGAAAGAGAAAAATGAGTGACGAACTACAACCAAATGACGGACTGCTGTTTACTAATCACTCATCACCTGCCAACGACAATACCAGGCACTTAACAGGCTTCGAATTTAACCTAATAATTACAGTAATCCTGTGACACAATCATTACCGTTAAGGTGGTAGCTGAATGGATAATAAGAAAGGCTCAGACATGAAGTGATTAAGAGGTAGAATGAACAGTACATAGTCATAGGGTAGGTTGCACCAGGGGGAGGAGACAGGGGAGATTTCCAGATTTCTCGCTTGGACAGTTGGGTGGGTGGTTGAGCATTCATCAAGGATGACATTGAAAGAGGGGGAGCAGACATGGCGATGGGAGAGAACAGAGAGATAACGAACATTATTGCACCTTTTGAGTTCATGGACTTATGGGACATCCCATACTAAGTATACATTAGACAGTTGTGTATAGTGTTCTAAAGCTCAGTAAAGAGCTTTTAGATAGATATTAAAATCATGGAGGTAGAGCCTCATGGGAAAATATGGAAATTACAAAACAAATGTCCAAATAATCCATGGTTCAAAGATGGAATCTCAAAGAAAATTAGAAAATATTTTGAACCAATGAAAGAAAATGAAAATATAACACATCCAACTTTGTGGCACCCAGATAAAGAAGTGTTTGAAATGAAATTTATATTGTGGAATTCTACCAAATATTTAAAGAAGAAATAACACTTATTCTTCTAGAAAATGGAAAAAGAGGAACTTTTCCTAATTTATTTTATGAGGCTAGCATTACCCTGATACCAAAGCCAGACAAAAACAGTACAAGAAAAATACAGAGAAATATTCCTTATGAACATAATTGCAAATATATTCAACAAAATATTAATAAATCAAATCCAGAAATATGTAGAAAAGATTATATACCCCAACCAAGTGACTTTTATTCTGGGACTGCAAGGCTGTTTCAGTAATAAACAGTCAGTTAATGTTAACCATTATATTAATAATCCAAAGAAAGAAAAAACACACAAACATATCTATTGATGCAGACAAACATTTGACAAAATTGAATGGCCACTTAGAGGAAAGTCCTCAGCATACTGGCAATAGAAGGGAACTTCCTTGACTTGATCAAGAACATTTGTAGAAAATCTACAACATACTTAATGGTGAAAGACCATATGCTTTCTGCATATACCAAGGAACAGAACAAAAGTGTCCCCTTTCACCACTCTATTCAACATCATACTGGAAGATCTAGCCAGTGCAATAAGACAATAAGAAGAATTAAAAAATTGTAAACACAGATTGTACAGGAAAATATAAAACTGGTTGTATACACAGAAAACATGATTGTCTATGTAGAAAATCCACACAGCCTACCAAAAAACCTTTTAGAAAGAGTAAGTTTAAATAGGCTGCAGGATACAAGTCAGCACAAAAACGTCAGTTGTCATTCTTTGTCTCTCTCTCTCTCTCTCTGTCTCCCCTCCCTCTTTCCCTCCCTCCCTTTCTTCCTATACATATACATACACACACACATATATACACCATATCTTCTTTATTCATTCACCCATCTATGGACATTTGGGCTCTTTCCATACTTTGGCTCTTGTCGATAGGGATGCATGTGCCCCTTCAAAACAACACACCTGTATCCCTTGGATAAATACCTAGTAGTACAATTGCTGAGTCAGAGGGTAGTTCTATTTTTAATTTTTTGAGAAACCTCCATACTAGTTTCCAGAGTGGCTGTATTACTTTCCATTCCCAACAACAGTGCAAGAAAGATCCATCCTCGCCTGAGTTGTTAATTTTACCCATTTTGACTAGTGTGAGGTGAT
This sequence comes from Crocuta crocuta, assembly GCF_008692635.1. NCBI lineage: Eukaryota > Metazoa > Chordata > Mammalia > Carnivora > Hyaenidae > Crocuta > Crocuta crocuta. Next base: position 4,926,065 of record NW_027529443.1, on the reverse strand, counting down.
ATCTCATTGTGGTTTTAATTTGTATTTCCCTGATGATGAGTGATGTTGAGCATTTTTTCATGTGTCTGCTAGCCATCTGCGTGGCTTCTTAGGAGAAGTTTCTATTCATGTCTTTTTCCCATATCTTCACTGGATTATTTGTTTTTGGGTGTTGAGTTTGGTAAGCTCTTTATAGATTTTGGATACTAACTCTTTACCTGATATTTCCCATTCCATTGGTTGCCTTTTAGTTTTGCTGATTGTCTCCTTCACTGTGCAGAAGATTTTATCTTGATGAGGTCCCAATAGTTCATTTTTGCTTTTGTTTCCCTTGCCTCTAGAGATGTGTTGAGTAAGAAGCTGCTTTGGCTGAGGTCAAAGAGGCTTTTGCCTGCTTTCTCTAAGATTTTTATGGCTTCCTTTCTTACATTTAGGTCTTTAATCCATTTTGAGTTAATTATTGTATATGGTGTAAGAAAGTGGTCTAGGTTCATTTTTCTGCATGTCACTACCCAGTTTTCCCAACACCATTTGCTGAAGAGACTGTATTCCATTGGATATTCTTTCCTGCTTTGTCAAAGATGAGTTGGCCATATGTTTGTGGGTCCATTTCTGGGTTCTCTGTTCTGTTACATTGATCTGAATGTCTGTTTTTGAGCCTGTACCATACTGTCTGGATGATTACAGCTTTGTAATATGCTGTGAAGTCTGGGAGTGTGATGCCTCTAGCTTTGGTTTTCTTTTTCAGGATTGCTTTGGCTATTTGGGGTTTTTCTGGTTTCATACAAATTTCAGGATTGTTTGTTCTAGATCTGTAAAGAATGCTAGTGTTATTTTGATAGGAATTGCATTGAATATGTAGATTGCTTTGGGTAGCATCAACATTTTAACAATATTTGTGCTTCCAATCCAGGATCATGCAATATTTTTCTATTTTTTTGTGTCTTCTTCAATTTCTTTCATAAGCTTTCTTTTCTTTTTTAAAAAAATTTATTTATTTATTTTTTTATGTTTATTTATTTTTGAGAGCCACAGAGACAGAACATGAACAGGGTTGGGGCAGAGAGAGAGGGAGACACAGAATCCAAAGCAGGCTCCAGGCTCTGAGCTGTCAGCACAGAGCCCGACGTGGGGCTGGAACTCATGAACTGTGAGATCATGACCTGAGCCAAAGTCAGATGCTTCGCTGACTGAGCCTCCCAGGTGCCCCTCTATTAATTTTTTTAAATAAACACCTTTAAATGTTTTTTATGTTTATTTATTTATTTATTTTTGAGAAAGCAAGAGAGAGACAGAGAGAATGCGAGAGGATGCAAGAGAGGAAAGGGCAGAGAGGGAGGGAGACAGAGAACCTCAAGCAGGCTCTGCACTGACAGTGCAGGGGCTCGAACTCATAAACAGCAGGATCATGACCAGAGCCAAAATCAAGAGTTGGATGCTTAACCAACTTAGCCACCCACGTGCCTCGATTGTATTTCCATATATCAGTAGTAAACAATTAGAAACCAAAACTGAAAAAAAATTTATAGTAACTCCCTCCAAATGAAATATTTAGATATAAATCCAACAAAACATGTCTAGAATCTGTATGCTGAAAATTACAAAACACTAAAATAAAGACTATCTGCATAAATGGAAAGACATACCCTGATCATGGATTGGAAGACTCAGCATAGTACAGATGTCAGTTCTTATGGATTGAACTATAGACTTTATTGTCTGTTTTATTTTTTTAATGTTTATTTATTTACTTTTGACAGAGAGAGAGAGAACATGAGTGAGGGAGGGGCAGAGAAAGAGGAAGACACAGAATCTGAAACAGCCTCCAGGTTCTGAGCTGTTAGCACAGAGCTCCGTGTGGGGCTCTAACCCACAAACTGTGAGATCATGACTTGAGCCAAAGGTGAACACATAACCAACTGAGCCACCCAGGCACCCCTATTGTCTGTTTTAAAATGAAAAATGAAATTGGAAGAATCACAGTACAGTCTTAAGACTTACTATATAAACGTTCAGCAATTGAGCAGTGTGGTTTTGGCAAAAGGACAGAGCCGTAAATGACTGGAACAGAGTAGAGAATCCATATATACCCATACAAATATGGCCCATTGATTAAAGAAAAAAAGGTTAAAAAAAAAAAAAACCAAATGGAAAAAGAGTAGTCTTTTGACAAATGATGTTGGAATGATTGACCATCCATATGCAAACAAAATAAACCTTGGCCTTCACTTCATACCTTATATAAGAATTAACTGAAAGTAGATCATAGATCTAAATGTAGAATGTAAAGATACAAAACTTTAGAAATACAGGAGAGAATTTTTTTGACCTAGAGTTACACAAAGAATTCTACATGACACTAAAAACATGACTCAAGAAAAAATGATAAAGTGGACTTCATTCAAATTGAAAAAAAAAAAAAAAAACTTTTGCTCTGCAAAAGACACTGTTCTGGAATGAAAAGACAAGCTACAAGCTGGAAGAAAATATTTACAAATCACTTATCTGACAAAGGACTTGTATCCAGAGTAAAGAATTCTCAGACTCATAACTTTGAAAACACCAGCCTTACTAAAAACAAACCAGTGGCACCTGAGTGGCTCTGTTGGTTAAGTGTCTGGCTTCGGCTCAGGTCATGATATCACAGTTTATGAGTTTGAGCCCCGTATCAGGATCATTGGCATAAGCAAGAAGGATATCATGTTATGATACCAGCTAATTTAAAACAATAAATTAAAATGCATAGAAACAGTGAATGCAGGAATGCCTACTGTGTAAAATGTAATCAGTAATATAGAAGCAAATTTAAGGAGTGCTCCTAGTTGGTGGAGGAAGAAGAAAAAGAAATGAATTCAATCGTAAAAAAGTGATAGATGTAGAGGGCAAACAGTATTTATCCAGAGGTAAATGAGAATTAGATATTCCTGAAGAAAAGGCCAGGGCAAATGGAAAAGCACCTGTATTCAAGTAGGGTTCAAGACAAATAATAAACTGTACACAAAGCATATTTTAATCATGCAGGGTAAACTCTAAGACTGAAAAGTGGTCATGCATCTCAGATAACATAGGGTCAAAATACATAAAGCAAAACCCAGTAAAAATGAATAGAGAGATGTACAGAAAAAATACCTGTTGTTAGAAGGTTTTAAACATACTTTGTCAGACTTTGACTGATAAAAGAGTTTTAAAAAATATGGATATAGATGACTTAATATAATTAGAGAGACTACTGATTACCTCTGTCTTGAAGCCTGTACTCTTTATGAGACAATCACCTTCTTTTCTAGTATGCACAAGATTGGTGATATGTCACCTTTCAAGGGAAACCTCATTAGATCCTACTGCCCCCCCAAGTGCCCACAAATTACTCAGCCCACATTTTCATAATGGAACTAGAAATCCATGACACATACATATGAAACAGAAGATCATTGAGTGAATGAGAAGGAATAGGAATCTGATGAGAGCCTTAAAAATGGGAGCTCCTATGGGGAGCCTGGGTGGCTCACTTGGTTAAGTGCCCAACTTCTGCTCAAGTCATGATCTTAACGGTTCATGAGTTCAAGCCCCATATTGGGCTCTATGCTGACACCTTAGAGCCTGGATGGAGCCTGCTTCGGATTCTGTGTCTCCCTGTGTCTCTGTCCCTCACCTCGCTTGTATTCTCTCTCTTTCTCTCTCTCAAAAACAAACAAACAAACATTAAAACAATGGGAGCTCCTACTGTCTCTGCAGAGAATGGGACAGACAGTTGATTAGGGACACCCCATAGGGCAGACAGGAAGTATGGAGGACCAAGCTGTAGTTGGAGACAAGGAGTATGTATGGTGGTACCAAGCCCTCACATAAGATACTTTTCTCCAGGAACACTCTCTACACCATGTGTCATGGAAGGTCCAAGGGATGCAGAGAGGATGCTGTTGCAAAGACTAGATGTGGTGATGATAGGAAAGTCCCTGGCCAGAATGACTGGAAGGTTTCTCCATATGGGCGGGATCAGAAAAGAAGTCATACCATAGCAGTGCATAGATGGACCGGAGCAAAGGAAAGAGTTGAGGTATCAGAGGGTTCAATGAGGTGAACAAAACTGGTATAAAGGGAGCAGAGTAGGGAAGTAAGAGGATAAAAGGTGACTGGCAAGGTTGGGGAGGTGCCATTTCACGTGAAGCTCCAGGTGGCTGGATCGGAATGGAGAGGCAAGTCCTAACAGGAAGAAACCGATGTGTCACATCTGGTTTCGGATTACCTGTCATTCTCTTAGTAGCTCCTCCAGATTCATTTGTATGAAAATTGCAGTGGAGGGATATTCTCCTAGCCCAGAGATTTATCTTGATTCACCCAAAGGAGAGAGGGAAGTCAGCATTTGTTGAGGCTCTGTCATGTGCTTTACATTCTGCTTTAACACCGCTGGCCTCCGTAATTAGAGTCACCATCAAATCCATTGTTCAAAGTGGAGTTCACTTCACTTTGAGAGTAAAGGGACAACAGGTATAAACTGAGGCTGCCCTGGGCAAATTGGGATGAATGGTCGCCCCAGCTATTATCCAACAGCCTGCTGAGTTGTCTGTGGTTTTACCAGCATTTTGAAGACACAGGAACCTAGGCTCAGAGAAGCCGTTTAACCAAGATCACCCAGTTAGTGAGAGTCATGGCAGAGATAGGGTTCAAACCTGGATCTGCCTGACTCCGGAGTCTGAGCATTGCTAATTCAGTTCCTGATTTCATCGGCACTAATGCTCCACCCTGGTCTCACTTGCCATGGTTTGACAGGCCCTCTTCTAGACAGACACTGTGACGGTCCCAGCTGGAAGTCTGTCTCAACACAGATAATTAGATGTGTGATAACTATGCCCTTGCCAGCAGTGACAGGAAGCCAGCTGTTCTAGGAGCCCTTGGCCACGACACACTTGGGGTGACTTAGATGCTGCATATGGGCTGCCTAAAGACCCCAGGTTTGCCTGCTTACCAGTTAGAACCTACAGATGAGGCCACAGGGGATGGGCAGTTAAGATACCTATGGGAAAAGGATTCTGAGGGGTCCAGGGCTCACAAAAGCCACAGCATCAGTAAACCTTGGGGTTAGAGGAAGTAATAAGTGAACAGGAATCAAAGGGACACAGATCCAGGGGGTAGACTTTACAGCAAAGGCCAGAAAAGCTTGCAACTTGAGACAGTGTGGCCGCGAAGTGGGGAAGGATTTGGGGTTAACCAAAGGCCCAGGTAAACTGTCAGCCACCGGGGGCCACTGGAATAGGACAGGAGCAGGGCAGGATAGCAAAAATGGGTTGATGGCTCTGCCTTTTTTTTTTTTTTTTTTACCTGTTTAGTTTCTCTGCTCTATCCCTGCTGCGATAGCCGGATACCCTTTCTGGGGTAGGAGCTGAGGGTGTCCGTCTGATTCAGTGAGGTCATCTTGAGTCTGTGTGTGGTTCACCAAAGGTCCTGTGGTTCAAACTGTGAGTCTATGAGCCTCACTCTGCACACCACTTGCTATATGGTCTTGGGGAAAAGGATGGGGTGTCCGAAGACCAGCATGGTGGGTTCTTGGAGGCCGGAAGTGCACCACTGAATTGTTGTGTTTTTTTAAAAATTTAATTTAGTTTAAAAAATGCTAGGGGCGCCTGGGTGGCTTAGTCGGTTAAGCGTCCAGCTTTCGCTTAGGTCATGATCTCGCGGTTCGTGGGTTCGAGCCCCGCGTCGGGCTCTGTGCTGACTGCCAGCTCAGAGCCTGGAGCCCGTTTCAGTCTGTGACTCCCTCTCTCTCTGACCCTCCCCTGCTCACGCTGTCTCTCTCTCTCCTAGAAATAAATAAAACCTTTAAAAATAAATAAATAAATAAAAAATGCTATTAATACAAAAAATGCTTTCTCTTTGTAATAAATTCAGAATGTGACAGACAAGGCTAAAGTCTATTTTTCCCACAACTCCAAAACCAGGTTTCTTTACCTCTTCCTCAGATATAATCATTACATTATTAAGTCAATTTTGGGTATATCCTTCCAGGTTCTTTTCTATATATTTAAATTCATACATGACTTTGTAGAAAATTTGTTGTTGTTTGTCTTTTTTTAAAGTTTTTATTTTAATTCCAGTGAGTTAACGTACAGTGTAATATTATTAGCTTCTGGTGTACAATATGGTGACTCAACACTTCCATACATCAGCTGCTGCTCATCTTAAAATGTATTTTATTGTCTCTCTCTCTTAAAGATTTAGAGGGCCCTGTCTTTCAAATCTTTTTATTTTGCCACACTCTCAAATGACAGAAAAGTTACGAGACCAGTACAAGGAACATCTGTATACTCTTTACCTGATAATCAATTGTCTGTATTTTGCCCCATTTGGTTTATCATTCTCTCTATTAAATATTTTTACCAAGGTACATATTTTTTTCTGAGCCACCTGAGAGTAAGTTGGTCATGGTTCCATTGGCCCCAAATATCTGAGTGTGTATTTCCCAGGAATGAGAGCATCCTCTTACATGGACATGGTTCAGTTATCCAAACCAGAACACATAACATTGATCCAATGCTATCATGTCATTCACAGCAGAGATCCACCTTTCTGCAACTGAACCACTGGTGTGTGCAGACATTTTTCTTTAAAAAAAAAAAAAAGCAGCTCTATATTGTGATCATCTTTCTTCACCTTGCCATTTTGTTCAATGTGTTAGTGCATAGAGTTAGTTCATGTTGTTGACATGTGCAGAGGATTTCACAGTATGACGATGCTATGGATTATTTACCCCTTCCCCTGTGGAGGGGCACTCAGAGTATTTCCTATGTTTTGTCATCACGTCCTCTTCAAACATAACTGAATGTTAGTGGGCACGACTTTGAAGAACTGTTCTAAGGGCACGTAGGAAGGACAAATGAGGACTCACAACATTGAAGGAAGTGCCTTTTAAAGGAGTTGATGAAGAGAACCTCCTGGTTATCTCCCACAATGTGAGATAGAGGCTTTAAAGCAGCACAATTATACAGACTTTTCCAACAGAGAGTTGCATTTTGGGTGGGGGGAGGGTGAGGGGAAGGAGTAGGAAAATTCTTGGTGAAGAACAATTCTTAGGAAAAGAGTTAACAGTAGTGCTGTCTTTTTAGGGACTCCACACTGGCTTAGGTAACTTTCACCAGAATGCAGAAGACCTCGTTTGCTCTGAAGACCCTTTGATGGAAACAGCCAGACCTTACCCCCCACCTGCTTCACGTCCAAGACGAGCAGTGTTCTCTGGATTAGGACACTTTTCTTCTGTACATTTAGCAAACTTCCACCAGGGGGGAAGGTTGCTATTTCTGCTTTGTGTGAAGCATTTTGTACCATCTGGGCTGGCTGGATATCAACAAAGATAGTAAAGAAACATTTATCAAGAAAAATCAAAGTCAGTCTCGCCAAGTGTGGTCTAGAGAGATTTGCTGCCTCAATACGTTGTGGCTGGGAAACAGGACTCTACTTTGAAAAGCTTCAGGAGGGACAGGCCTCTGGCTATTAGCCTGCAGCTACTGCCAACGGCTCGTGATACAGTGACTTTAGTAGCTAGAGCTCTTGAGATGTGAATGCCACAGTCCCAGAATCAATTCCACTCCAGTGTTTTCCACAGAGATTTTGACCTCTTCAGTAGAGGTTAGACCCAAAAGGATACAAGGGGAAGAAAGGATCTCTAAGGTCTGGGGGAGAGATGGAGCCATATCACTCTCACAGATGTTGGGTTCAGCAGAGTAGATGCCCAAGGAGAGGTCATTCTTTTTTTCTTTTCTTTTCTTTTTTTAATTTTTTAATGTTTTATTTATTTCTGAGAAAGAGAGAGGCAGCGTGAGCAGGGGAGAGTCAGAGAGAGAGGGAGATACAGAATCCAAAGCAGGCTCCAGGCTCTAAGCAAGCTGTCAGCACAGAGCCCGGCGCGGGGCTCAAACCCACAAACTGTGAGATCATGACCTGAGCCGAAGTTGGACGCTTAACCGACTGAGCCACCCAGGCACCCCTGAGAGGTCATTCTTAAACCATTAACTGTGAGACTGGCTCAGGGATACAGCACACACTTGTTCTGTAAAGAACACTCTTAAAGAGCTGTGAAGTTGTAAACTTACAATAGAAGAATGTTCTGGTGATGGTCCTTTGGTGTCAGTTCATATAACAGAGAGCAAAGGACAGGCGTGTCAGCCTTGGAAGAGAGGAGAGAAGAGAAGTGAGCTGTTTGCACTTGCATATGTATTGCCAATCAACCAGACAGACAAGTTTCTGGCACCTCACAGCGTCTCAGATCAGGTTTTTATGCAGCTTTCTATGTGATAGATGTGTCATTACAAGATCCCAGCCTGGAAACTGGTGCATGCTGTTTTCCCTGGAAGGCTCAATAAATGAGAGAAAGTAACAGTTGGAGATTATATTCGATGGGGAAAATGCATGAGGATCTTAAGAAAGTATATCCTCTAGAAAAGCTTGACTTCCTGTGTGCTGTATGGACCGACAGCAGCAGCAGCACTGAGAATGTGTTAGAAAAACAAACGAGCAGCTCTCACTCCAGACTCACTGAATCAGAATCCATCTGTAGGAATAGGTCCCAAGGATATGTGTCTCACAAGCCCTGTGGGTGACTCTTAGGCACACTAAGGTTTGAGGAGCACTCTGGAAAGGTTCAGGTGGAAAGGTCAGATGCATTATGCTCAAAGAAGAAAACCCAAAATGGCAGTGTTTGATATCAGTTCATTTGGAAATGGTTAAGTCTTCATGATAAAAATGGACAAACATAGGGGCACCTGGGTGGCTCAGTCGGTTAAGCATCCAGTTTCGGCTCAGGTCATGATCTCATGGTTCGTGGGTTCGAGCCCTGCATCGGGCTCTGTGCTGACAGCTAGCTCAGAGCCTGGAGCCTGTTTCAGATTCTGTATCTCCCTCTCTCTCTCTAACTCTCCTCTGCTCATGCTGTCTCTCTCTCTCTCAAAAATAAATAAAACATTTAAAAAAATTTTTAAAATGGAAAAACATAATAAGACACTGAATATGAGGCCTTATAACACAAAAATAGCAGTAATATAGCTAGCACTTATTGACCATTCCCTGGGTGCCACATTCGTCACTAAATGTGTATATTCTGCATCTGATTGTACTTCTACAACAACCCCATGAGGTATATATTATCTCCATTTCATTAGCCAAGAACTTGAGGTTCTAAAATGTGAAGTAGCTGCTAGGCAAGATGCAGACCCTGACATCCCGTAGCTTTGTATCCACTATGCTGTGTCACCTGGCTACTGGCTCGTTAGCAATCAGCTATACTGTGAATACATTTGGTTTTCTATATTCCTTGGGGACAGGATCGACATCTTATGTTGTCCCCACGTCCCCAATGCCTAGTAGAATTCTTAACACCTCATAGGGACCTGCTTATTGAACTTCAAAGTCAAAGTCAAAAAGGAGAAGTTCTTGCCTTGGGTACAAGGATGAACTTATTGAACTTCACTGAGTCAGAGTCAAAGAGGAAAACTCCTTTCTTTGGGTGCAAGAATGAGGTACAACCTGCATGAGGATGAGATAAAGCAAGAGTTCAGCCTGAGGATAAATGGAAGGAAAGGCCATGTGCTGGAGTGCAGAAACACATCCATGCAGAATAAGTTACCGCTTGTGTCCTAGGGCCCCTTGTCCCTCCCCCAGAAGTCCACCCAGCCCTTTTTCCATCTCATTTATTCCGTCTACACCCGTTGCTAGTGATATGCTCTTACACAAGTCAGATGTCATTATCCCCACTCCCACCAGCAATGGTCCACTGCTTGGTTGTAGGAAAATAAAGGGAAGATCTTTGAATTTAAGATCTTTGAATTTCACTGGGTTTTTTGTTTTTTTTCCAAATAAATAAAATGGAAAGAAAGAGGAGCAAGAGAGTTTTGGGTGTTTCCAAGAGAGTGATTATAATGCACTATGAACTCTAGGCTGGGGGTGAATTAACTAAAAGCAAGAGGGAATGGGGAGGAGAAAGTAGGCTCAGTAAATATTGGCTCAGGGGCATGAGTGGCTCAGCTGGTTGAGTTTCTGACTTGATTTCTGCTCAGTCCTGATCCCAGGGTTGTGGGATCAAGCCCTGCATAAGGCTCCATGCTGAGCATGGAGCTGGCTGAAGATTCTCTCTCTTCCACTGCTCTCTCTCTCTTAAAAAAAAATTAAAAATAATATTGGGTCAACAGTCTGGTGGTATAAGACTTGTTGCAGTAAAGTACTAGGGTTAATGAAGTGGAAAAATAGGAAGGGGCATTGGATTGTGGGGTACACAAAACAGAGATTGAGAAAGTGGTATAATTTCTGGGATGATGAACTTCAGGGAGGAGGTAACTGTAATAGGGTAGAAGCAAAGGTGATAAGAGGTGAGGCGGTGCTTTATCCCCTACTTTCCAGTATTCTGTTTCTATTGTATTACTGCACTTATGGAACACTTAGGAAAAAATGTCAAATAATAGCTGTGGTAATGAATGTCTATCTCATTCCAGGCTTTAATGGGGTTGCATTTATCATTAACTATGGAGCTATTATTTCAGATAGCCTTTATCCTGTGAAGAAAATTTTCTGCTATCTCTAGTTAATTCTAATGACCCTGTGGTTTGCTCTTTTGACCTATACATATAATGAATATTATAATAATAGATTTTTCTAAGATTGAGCCATCTTTGCATTCTTGGTAGGAGTGGTTCTATGTTAGCCTTCTATCAGATCACTTGGTTCAGTCTGCTAATATAACACTTTGGATTTTTCTATCATAGCTCAGATGGTTGGCGTTGTATCCTTAAGATCTGTACAACTCTCATTTTTCTGTCTCCTTCTCTTGCCTGCCTACATTACTGGCTTTCAGGTTGACTCCTAGCTAACTTCTTCCTGTTTCTGTAAGCTGATGCCTTACTCTACCTCATCCTTCCTATGGCTAGTTGTGTCTACACTACTGACCCTCTGCTTCCTTCTTCTTCTTCTTCTTCTTCTTCTTCTTCTCCTTCTCCTTCTCCTTCTCCTTCTCCTTCTTCTCCTTCTTCTCCTTCTTCTCCTTCTTCCCCTTTCTTCTTTAAGCTGGTCTTATAGCCTCCTTTACTGAGGGTGTTCTTCATTGAGGGTGAAGCCTACCTGTAATGCTGTAATATTTTTCCAGCCTTCTCTCTGGGCTGGCTGGATAGTGGTTATGGGTGCTATATGGATGACATGTGCACCTTGGTTTGGACGACAACTCTTACTTTCTCTTTTAGCTTTTGCTTTTTTGAATCCAGGTAAAATTCATGTAACATAAAATTAACCATTAACCATTGTAAAAGTTGACTTTTTAAGTTATTTAATTTTTTTGAGGGGGGGAGAGAGAGAGAGAGAGAGAGAGAAAGAATGAGCAGGGAAGGGGCAGAGAGAGAAAGAGAGGGAGAGAGAGAATCCCAAGCAGGGATTGCCAGCTCCTGGCAACCACTGGTCTGCTTTCTGTCTCTGTGGGTTTACCTGTTCTGGATGTTTCATATAAATGGAAACATACAAGTTGTGACCTTTTATGGCAGAGTATACAGATGTTCATAACAGCACTATTCACAAAAGCCAAAAAGTGGAAACAACCTAAACATTCAGCCAATGAATGGATAAACAAAATTTGATCTGTCTGCACAAGGGGATGGTGTTCAGCCATAAATTAAGTACTGAAACATGTTGTCACATGGATGAACCTTGAAAGCCTCATGCTTCATGAAAGAAACCAACCTTTCTTGGTGGCTTTGTGGAAAACAAGCTTAGAGAATGTACAATTAATCTCGGAGGCACAGTGGGTAGAGCAGTGTGAAAGTCAGAAATCAGTATGGAACCAGTATGGAGCAGAGGCTACATCTTACCAGTTTATCTCACTCTGTGTGCTTCTTAACTATTCATGTTAATAAGTTACACCTCCCATTAAGATGTTCTACAACCCCCACTTGTTGATGCATTAAGATTTGGGGGCTATTAATTCTGAAACTGCTTTTTCTGTTTCTAGTAAGAGATGCTAAAAACCTTGTACCTATGGACCCCAATGGCTTGTCAGACCCTTACGTGAAACTGAAACTGATTCCCGACCCCAAGAGCGAGAGCAAGCAGAAGACCAAAACCATCAAGTGCTCCCTCAACCCTGAGTGGAATGAGACATTCAGATTGTAAGTCAAAATTATTGCGCCCAGCATGGGTGGTGGAGGTCGGGGAGTGCCTCTCCTAGTTCCCATTTCATTTCTCCCTTCCCTCCTTCCCTCCCTCCCTCTCCCACTCCTCTCTTCCCTTCCTCCCCCTCCATCTGCATTTTTACATTGCAAGCCAAGTGAAAATTGGAACTTATTTTTTTAATAGAGTTGAGAATGTCTGTGGTGTGGGGAGTGGGTGGGACAGAAAATAGTGTGATGTGTTGCTAGGTGAAGGCAAGTTGTGGGAGAAGCTCTGGTCTCAGTGAGCAGTGGGACATAACCCACAGGGTGTGGCCATAACCCCTCTACAGCTCAGTCTGTGGGTATACGCATGCTGGGGCTGCAGCCTCCTGGAAGTTCTCTGCCAGCTTCCATGGACCACCTTCCCTGGCCAGTGCTCCGAGAACCTGGGGTCACTTTTTGATGCATTTGGGCCCACAAGTGTTACGCGAGCCAATATTGAACATATCCTGGTTATAAAAAGCACTATATTGAATGATCTAACTCCGTTGACACTTTCATCCCCACTTAACCAATGGTGCTGAAAGAGGTTAAAGAATGTGGCCAGAGTCCCCCGGCAGATGTGGGGTTGAGGGGAATTTGGCTTCTGACAGTCTGACTCCCAGGGGCTGTGGGCCCAAAGCACAATTCCTAGTGGGAGCTTCATCCTCTTTCCTCTCTCAAGGCAAAACTGGGGGCCCATCTCAGCCTCCGTCAAGGATGCGCCTCAGAGCAATGGGCCCCGACCAGCACCAACGAGACTGTTTCCTCCATACACGTCCTCAGCCTCATGCTAACTCACATGTGTGCAAACTCTCACGCAATTCTATAATTGATACCTGCATTTCTTATAGCAACTGTGTCAGCAGGGTTTCCTGAACACCATGAGCCCTGTTAAGACACAGGCAGCGGAAATAGCCACAACTGTTTCTGTCAGAGCTGGCCCGGCTCCTCTGCCCGGTTAAGCCACAGGCTGGCAAACTGGCAGAGCCTCTCCCTCCCTGGGGACCTTGTCTGGGGTTGGAAACAGAATATGTTTCTTGCAACATCTATACTCTTTAAAAATTCCTACCTTCGGGCCTTGTCCTTGTGAACATTTCATCTGCTTGCAAAATCACTGTGACCTCCGCTGACTTCTCTCTTCTGTCCCTTTGCAGCCAACTGAAAGAATCGGACAAAGACAGAAGACTGTCGGTAGAGATTTGGGATTGGGATCTGACCAGCAGGAACGACTTCATGGGATCTTTGTCGTTTGGGATTTCCGAACTGCAGAAAGCCGGTGTGGATGGCTGGTAAGGAGGATTTTGCTTTGATAGCTATCATACAGCTTGGTCCCATCGAATGTGGGAACAAGTATGATTTCCTTTTTCTCCTAAAAGTGAACTACAAAAACAGAGTCACAGAGTGATGGCTGGTCGATTGGCTCTACCTCACATATATATTTTATTTGGTCCTTGTGCTTAAAAAAAAAATCACTTGCTAGTATTTTCAAAATCAGGACATTTTTCCATAGAAGTCTGGACTTCTGGCTTGCCAAACCAGAAATATCTGGATGCACTGGGCCTAGAAGGGAATGGTTGCAAACAGGTGAGTTGTTAATGCCCCCTTCAGACAGGACACGGATTTTCTCTTTGCTATAGGCTTCACTATTCTGTTGTTTTCTATCTGTCTCACTTGACACAGTTCTATGTCTTGACTGGCCCCATGGGCACTATAGTGCCTCTCATGTTATACCCTCAAGATATATGCAATCCACTGTTAGATTCTGGTTCCATAAGGTGATGCTCCTTCACTGGGACTGCCTACCAAGCCTGGCCACAGAGGTGCTGGGAGGTAGCTGTCATGGTCATCTGTGACATCTCCTTTGTTCCCTTCTTGTGGCAAAAAAGTCCTTGTTCCCATATTCCCAGCAAGGAGGCTGGGTAAGCCCCCTTGACAACGGTTTCACCATCATCTGAGTAATGGAGTCGGACTACATAGTCCACCCTGGCACCATAGCTTTGGGCAAAGCAGGGATTAATGAATGCTCTTATCTCTTTAAGCGAAATGGTCTCCTTTCTGAATGGTTTAACTCAGGGCTTTCTCAGTTACAAATGCAAGAAAATAAGAATCAGATTGGAGTAGCAAGAAAGAGAAAGTAGCATCTGGACTCCACACCCTTTTCATTGTTCTCCTTACAACTTCCTTGTCTGTCCATGTTTACCATGGACTTTTATTCAGATACACAAAGTCTCTACTCCATTTGGGTCACTAGAGATAGGATAGACATACCTTCATGGAGCTTAGCTTCTGGAAGGGAAGAAGAAACGATGCGAATAACTCATCATCAGTGACAACATGATGACATATGTGAAGGGGGGTGGAAGCTAAGTGTGTATAAAAGTAAGAATAGTAGCAATAAGCTGTGTTCAGGCACAGATCACAAACAGTTAACAACATAATTTTCAAACAATAGACAATGAGCATTTGTCACAGTTTTCCTCAGCGCACAAATAGGGAAGCCAGGAAGATGAATGGCTGATTCTGCAGGTTGGAGAAGCTGGTATTCGTATGCCAGGGAGACACAGCAATGATGAAATAACTGCTAAGTTAGCCATGAACCAGGACAATGAAATCACAGCCCTGGAGGGGCTCTGTCTACCGAACTGGAAGAACTTCTTTTTATAAGTATATATTTTTATGATTTTATTTTATTAAAAAAATTTTTTTAAATGTCTATTTTATTTTGAGAGACAGAGACAGAGAGCGAGTGGGGGAGGGGCAGAGAGAGAGGGAGACACAGAATCTGAAACAGGCTCCAGGCTCTGAGCTAGCTGTCAGCACAGAGCCCAATGCGGGGCTCGAACCCACGGACTGTTGGATCATGACCTGAGCCGAAGTTGGATACTTAACTGGCTGAGCCAGCCAGGTGCCCCATTATTATCCAATAATACATTAAAAAAAAAATCATTCACCACGATCAAATGGGATTTATCCCAGGGCTGCCAGCGTAGTTCAGTATTCACAAGTCCATCAGTGTGATGCATCACATCACCAAGAGGAATGATAAAAACCATATGATCATAGATGCAAAAAAGAAAGCATCTGACAGAGTAACACCTCCATTCACAATAAAAACTTGGGTAATTTTTCTTAGCATATGGATAGTCTGACTTTGCATGCTGCCATTATCACCGCCGACAGATTGCACGTTTCTTTCTCTTTAAGTCAGGCGTAAAGAGGTTAAAGAGAAAGAATGCACAATCCCCAGGGGGTTTAAGCGAGACAGGAGAGAGAATATAATAATAATAATTACAAGAACAAGAGCTACCACTTACTGGCTTGTACTGGATGCCAGGCTCTGTGCTGATCACTTTCCAGGAGACCTGGAGTCCTGTGTCGTGGAGTCACACGCTGATACCCACTAACAGCCTCTTTAGTTTCTCTAATGCATCCAGACTTTCTTACGCGGTTCTGTGACCTCCTGGTGGCGAGGAGAAGGGGACCATCCTACATGTCGTGCCTTCTGGGCTTCCCTGCCACCAAGCAGCCGATCCTACCTGGGCCCTGAACCTGGGCCCACTGAGGCAGGACGGGTCCTTCCCCGGCTTTGAGGCATCATCTCTGTCGCCTGCATGGGGGCCCAGAGTCTGTCTGGGTTCTCCCTGTTTCCCTGGCCTGCCGCTTCTGTGACGTTTGGCCTTCCACATAGGTTTCTGCCCAGGACTCAGTGAGAAGTGGGGGGGCAGATAAAAAACATTTAAAAAAAAAAAAGAAAAAGAAATTAGAGGAGGGAACTTTTGCTAAATAAAATCTCTCTGGGGACTTTTGCAAATAAAAGTCCTCTTCAGATTCGGGGCCAAGACATCTATGATGCTGCCTTGACTGTAAAGGTACCCAGTTCTAGAAATGTGGATTCTTGTCCCCGCGTGATCTTGGGTGAGTTACATCTGGTCTCCGAGACTCAGTTTCCCCATCTGGCAGGGGCTGAGCTCCCCCGCTAGTCTTTTGCGAAGCAATTTCAAGGCCACGTGGCAGCAGCGGCAGCTGTGAGAGCTCCCAGATGTGGTGTGCCAGCCCCAGGCCTCTCATCTGCAGATAGACCTGCGTCTATCATCAGATCCGCTCTTTTGTTTCTAATTTTATTTGTTTCTGCTGTCTCCTTTCCTTCCCCTAGTTTTCCAGAGGTTCCTCTGTTGTTGTTTTTTTTTCTTTTTAATGTTTTATTTATTTCTAGGAGAGAGAGAGAGAGACAGCGTGAGCAGGGGAGGGTCAGAGAGAGAGGGAGTCACAGACTGAAACAGGCTCCAGGCTCTGAGCTGGCAGTCCACACAGAGCCCGACGCGGGGCTCGAACCCACGAACCGCGAGATCATGACCTAAGCGAAAGTCGGACGCTTAACTGACTAAGCCACCCAGGTGCCCCCAGAGGTTCCTCTGTTTTGCCGTGGTTTGTTTTTCTGCAAAGAAGGAGCTCTGGGATTTATATATTGATTCTGTGTTTCGGTGTTCTTCTTTTCTGTGTTTGTTGGGTCGTTGCCTTTGAATTTCGGTTGAACATTGTGCGAATTTATTTTTCGTCTCTGAACTGACTCTGCTTTTCAAGAATAAAGAACAAGCATTGGAGGGAAGCAAGAGTTCCTCCAACTTGTGATATGTTGAGTTCCAGCCTTTGTTGCTTGTTCAAGGTCTGCGATTGTGTTTTTAATTTCCTTTTCAAGCGTGCTTTTTATTTAGGGATTTTGGAAACCTCTGACGTTAGCTTTTTGTTTTGTTTTTCATTAATGAGGTCAAATGACAGTACAGTGTTTTGTGGTCAGAGAATATGGCCTGTAACCTAGCCTTCCCGCCCCTCCCCTCCCCTTCCTTTCTTTCCAATTTAGCCTAGTTCAGTGTTGCTAAATGTTCACATTTCCATACAATGATTACATTTACTACTTGTAGGGCATGCATCTCAGTGTTTATTAATTCTATCTTAATATAGTATCTAGATCTCTTATGCTTTCCTATTTTTTTATTTGTTTCATCTGACCAAAATGTATTCGAACATCTGCTTTCATCTGATGGGTTTTGCCTTTTATGTGTGCGGCATCATTATTGACCACATGACTCTTCAAGACTTATTTTCAAAAATGACTTATATCAACACGGAATTATGTCTGTTGCCATTGATACTCTTTGCCCATGATTTTCCCTTGTGGCTGACATTTCTTCAGTGAATATACATAGCAAGTACCTGTATACTGAGGAGAGTTTGGTGAACAAACAGGCAAGAATCTTTGTGTTCATGGAGTTTTCTTTTTCTTTGGAGAACAATATATAAAACTTTTAAAGATGAGTAGTAAAAAATAGTACGTTTGAGGCTGACAAATGCTATAGAGAAAAGTCAACAAAAAACAAGGAAAGCGAATGCCAGGGAGTGGTGATACTCTGAATTATTTAATGTAATTCCCAGGAGAGGACTCACTGAAAAGATGACATATGGTAAAGATCTGAAAGGGGGGTGGGTGAGGGAGTGAACATGTGGAGGTCTAGCGAGAGTTGTCCCAGATGGTGAGAACAGCAAGTGCAAAGGCCCTGAGGCAGGAATGTCCCTAGCAGATTTGAGGGGCAGAGAAGTGACCTATGTGGCTGAAGTTGGATCTGTAAAGGGGGTAGCAGTGGGGGGCAAGGACTGGCAGGATGGGGAGAGTGCTTGGCAGATCCCATGGGAGCCTCTTAGGAGCTTTGTCTTCCACACACAGGAGTAAGGTGAGCAGCCAAGGAATGAGGACATCTGATTTACCTTCTAATCTGTCACCTTTGGTTGCAGAGTGGTAAACACATCTTTCCTCACGGACCCTGTGCATTTTCTTCTGTTTAATCTGAGTCCTTTGGTTTGGTATAGCAAGTGGTATGTTCTTGGATTCAAAGCAAAGCAAAGCAAAACAAAACAAACCCTGAATCTGAAAGTCTTTTCTCTTTTCCATAGGGAAATGTTTTAACATTTGTAGTCATAATTGCCATATTTCCATCATGGTGTTTCTGATTCTGAGGGGTTTTTTCCATCCTATTTCATTCTTTCCTTCTCCTCCTCCTCCTTCTTTTTAATTTTTTAATGTTTATTTATTTTTGAGAGGGGGGAGGGGCAGAGAGAGGGAAACAGAATCCGAAGCAGGCTCCTGGCTCTGAGCTGTCAGCACAGGGCCCGACCTTCTTCTTCTTCTTCTTCTTCTAAACAGAAAACTATTATTTCATTGTTACCTTAAAATTACGTTTCTTTAAGCATTCTTTTGATGTTACTAATAATGTCATTTAGTCTTATTATTTTTCTTTTGAAAAAAAAAAAACAAAACAAAACACTAAACGAAAGACTAAGGCTGTGCAGTCAGACTTCCTGGGTTACCATCTCTGCTCCATTGTTTCCTCACTGTGCACCCTAGGGCACCTTCCTTTGCCTCTCTGGCTCTTTTCTTCATTTTGGAGATAATAGTGGTAATTATGTCATAGGGGTGCTGTAATACTAAAATAGTTAATAGAAGTGAAGTTCCCAGTATCTGCTGAGTAGTAAGCCCTCAGTGTTAGTGATTATTAGTAATTGAATAATTATTAGAAAAATAGAAATAAGAAAACAAAATATTATCTAGAGTCCCACTGCCCAGGAATAATCACTATTGAATAAGAGGTTCTTTTCTGTGTGTGTGTATTGTGTACGTGTGCATGTGTGTGTGTGTCTGTGCTCACGTATGTGTGTATGAAGCAAAAATGAAATCTTACTGTACATAGTGTTTAGCAGCCCGTGTTTTTCACCTAACAATGCATAATGAACGCTTCTCCCTATAAATCAGTCATCTTGGGCAACATCATTTTCTTGTGGTCCATTCTATAGGTCCACCTCAACTTACAGAATCATTTCTTTTTATTATAAGATGTGTAATGCTTACCTTAGTAATAATTCTACAGTAAACATTTTTGCAGCAAAACTTTTGTGCACAGCTTTCATTATTTCCTAAGGAATCTCTAATCCTGCAATTGATGGTTTTGAGAACATATGTATTATTAAAGCGTTTGCCAAACTGTTCTGAAATTTTTTTCAATTAACATTCTCACCAGTGCTGTGTGATTCTTTGCATTTCACCCACACTTGTCAACACCTGGTATTGTAAATTTCAAAGATATAATGCAAAGATTATACATATTTTGTTACTAATTATACATGTTTATATAATACTCATTATCATACATACTTTGTTACTAATTATGTTGAATAATTTCATTTGTGTATTGCCATTTGTTTGTATTTATAAATATCTATGCCCTGATTTGCCTCTCATTTTCTTATTGAATTATAAGAACTTTTTATATAAGATGGATCATAATATGTCTTTCTTGTTATATGTGTTGTGATATTCCCTCCTTTCATGTTGTATGTTAATTTTGGTGTTACACATTTTCTTTTTTTTTATGTTTATTTATTTTTGAGAGAGGGAGAGAGAGAAAGAATTGCAAGCAGTCTCCACACTGTCAGCACAGAGCCTGACATGGGGCTCGATCTCACAAACTATGAGGTCATGACTTGAGCCAAAATCAAGAGTCGGATGCTCAACTGACTGTGCCAACCACGTGCCCTGCATTTTTCTATTAATATTTATATTAAGCTTTCAATTCAGCTCTAATCAATATATAAATATCAGGTTCAATTGCCAGAAAAATTTCTCAGGTTGGTCTTCTAATTCCCTAATTGTTATCTGAATTGTCCATCCTAATGTTCATGGTTTCCAGTGGATTTTTAAATTTAGTAATTATATTTTTCTTCTGAAAGTAGCCTTTTCTAATCTTCCATTGTTCCCTTTTCAAAGATGATTTAGCCTCTTGAATCTCATTGAAAGTATGAATTAGATATTTTTTTGGAATTTTCTCTTTTTTGGCAATAGTTCTATTTCATGGGAGGTACTTATCTGATTTCTCATTGTTTCTCTTAGAATGAGTTTTTCATACATGCAGTTATTTTTCTGTATCCGCCCATCCTTGTAGACAGATGAGCATAGAAATGATGAGTTTCTCAGTTCTAATTTTTCAAATTCAGATGAAGGGAGAAAGGAGTCTTTTGAATTTGGGGGGAACTTTTCTTTGTCAGAACGGGAATCTCGTTCCCTGTGGCTATTTTGGAGAGATCCACAGCTGGAGACAGCTACCCAATGGGCAGCCTTCCTGCCCTAGCCGGGGGGGGGCATTTTCTCCAGCTGGTTTTGTGCAACTCAAAGTTGGAAAGGATCCCTGCTTTTCTTTTCTAACAGGTACAAGTGTTCTCATTCAGTGGCAGTAGTGACAGCAGCCTGGCTACAGAAAACAGCCAGGGCGCCTTGATAAGTCCCATGCTTCCTGAGCATGGACCGGAAGTGGTGACTCTCATCCAGTCCCTGTGGTCTGGCCCAGGGTTGTTAGTGGGGTTCTGTCAGAGGTCCCTTTGACTGGTCACATCTGGTCAGTCCCCCTTGATTGTAGTTTCAAAGGGGCTTAGACTGTACACGGTTTAGATAGCACAGGGTTGGGGCATCACTGATACTGAACTGTAGCCTGACCAGCTGTCCTTTGGCCAGTGCTCCTTCAAACTTTCAGATTACCACAAAGAGAGAGTCTCAGGGGGTGCTGCTGTACCCTTAACCTTCTTGAACTCTTGCTGCTGGCTGAACTCCCGTTTTAACAAGGAGGTCCAGGCTTTAGTCTCAGAGCCTTTGATAAGCAGCCCCATCAGCTAAGACTTGTGTAACTGTCATTTACATACATTTACTTTTCTATAGTTCCTTTACTTGTAACCTGTTGGCTTCCTCCTTAAAGTGTATTTATCATTTAAGAAAGAGACAATATAATGAAAAACATTAAGTTGATCATAATATCTAGACTAGGAGAATTCACAAAGGCCAATAATGTTTGCCAGCCGCTGCTCCATGTTCTCTTACTATGATTTGAGTTTGTGGGAATTCCTGGAAGTCTGCTGTGTGGATGGGACCCTTGATTGCTAGCCAAGATTCAGATGTTCTCTTATGTTTGCATTTCTTTTGGTCATTTCAGTGGAAATTGGGAAGAAGGTAATTGAATATTAAATGTGGAGGCCTAAAGGCGCAAATAGGTGATTCTGCTTTGAATCACCTCTCCTCCTATGTTTAGAAGCTGCCGAGGCAGGTTTGTGAATGGAGGAAAAAATCATCATGAAAATTTTGAACTGGGGTTAGAAAGTCTTCCTTTGGGAATGAGGAGCTCCAGGAGTTTTGTGGGCTTTTTTGTTTATTTGTTAGTTTGTTTTTCCCCTCTAGTGACTCAAATATCTTTGGAAGGTTCCTTCTCCTTCCTCACTCTCCTGTTACCCTTTGAGTAGATGGAAGTACCTATGTGGTCAAAAACATACTGAAGCCATCCTGTTTATTAGGATGTCAATATCAGTAATGATGATGATGATTTCTTTTTATCTCTTGCTAAATGCCAAGCACTATGCTTATCATTTTACATGAGCCACCGTATATCAGCTTCACAGTAATCCTATGAAAAAGATTTTTTTAAAAAGTAATCTCTGTGCTCAACATGGGGCTCAAACTCTTGACCCTGAGATCAAGAGTCACATGCTCTTCCAACTGAACCAATTAGGCGCCCCTGAAAAAGACTTTTGTTCTAACTTACTTATTTATTTTTGGATGTTTATTTATTTATTTTGAGAGAGAGGAGAGAACTGGAGTGGGGAAGAGGCAGAGAGAGAGAGAAAATCCCAAGCAGGCTCCATGCTGTCAGCACAGAGCCCGATGTGAGGCTCAAACTCACGAACCGTGAAGTCATGACCTGAGCTGAAATAAAGTCGGATGCTTAACCGACTGAGCCACCCAGGTGCCCCTGTTCCAATTTATAGATGAGAAAAATTGGGGCTCAGAGGGCCTTGCTAGCTTATCCAGTGACCCAGATAGGCAAAGGCAGAGGTGAGATTTAGACCCAGGCAGATTATGACTAGGCGTTGTGTACTTACCCACTGAGGGATGCCATTTCGCAAGAGTTTAATACAGGGCACTTTGGGAAGGCATCTGCAGAGAAAACGGCGTCATGGAGACAAGTCTGTAGTCATCCAAATGCTGCTGACTGAGTGCCAGGATGCTGGGAGAACGTGATAAGAATCCATCAACCATGGGAGATCTTCATAGCATTCTTTCAGAATAGGAAAGCACTTGGTGGAGAAAAAAACTAGGCAAAAACATACAATATTGAATGATAGAACTAAGTGTGTGTGTGTGTGTGTGGAGAAAGACAGAGCCAGCCAGAACTTTGCATCCTATCAACACAGTGTATCATTTTTTCTGGTATTTGTGGAATAGTTACAAAAATTCATAGCATGTCTGGCTACAAACACATGCACACACACATGCACACACACACCCCAAAAGAAAAAACCGTCAACACATTTTTTAAAGTAGAGCTGCCTATAGCCTTCCTTTTCTTATCCTAACAACAAAATAATATCAAGTACAGTCACGGAATTTCTCATGTCTCCATGTTTCCCTTTAGGTTTAAGTTGCTGAGCCAGGAGGAAGGAGAGTACTTCAACGTGCCCGTGCCGCCAGAGGGAAGTGAAGGGAATGAAGAATTACGGCAGAAATTCGAGGTGAGACGTCTTTCTTTCTACATGAGTGGGAACTGGTTGAGCCTGCCTCTGTGCCATTTTCCACAGTTATGGTGTGGTTTCTACCAAGGCCCTTCATGACTCCGTGCCTCTGCAGTGTTATTCTACCTCCCAGAAAACTCCTGTGCATCCTGCAAAACCCCAACCAAATGTACCCTGCTTTATGAAGCTATTCCTGCCTCCCTGTCCTCATTTAATTTTAGACTTTTCTTTAAAAGTGCTCATTTGCTCCTTGGGTCATGGTGATGGTAGCTTGGACTGGGATGGTAGTAACGGTAAGTGAAAGAAGTGGACTGAGAAGTGATATATTTTGGAGGCTGGGTCAACTAGGCTTACTGAGGGATAGAATGTGGGTTTGGAGCTATTGGCAGGATGGTGCTCTGTTGTTAACAAATGGAATTATTTGCGATGGTGACTTCATGAAATACTCATGGGTGTATCTTCTGAAGATGAAGAGCCCTTGGCCATGACCTTGGACTATAGTGCTGGCCCTGCTTTTCCCTTAGCTGAGCCCCTTCCCTTCTGTGGGGCCAATAAACCCCATTTGCAGCTACATGAGAGGAGCCGATGTGTAGGACACATCCCAGTTTTACAAAGAAAATGTTTTGGGGAAGATGGATTTGCGTTATTTCATTACATATGTATTGAATGATTTTAAAGTAGTTTCAGAAGGGAAAATACATTATTTTGTTCACACAAACTCAATATACTGAGTCTAATGGGAAATCAACAATTCTAGATAAACAGTGGTGGCCTGCTAAGTCAAAAGAAAAATGTATAAAATAGCTAAAATGAAATAGATCACTATCATTGTAGTAATCATACAGGCAAATTTAAAAAAAAAAAAATCTGTGACCAGGTAAAGTTCTGTGAAAGAGAGGTCCATATTGCTGTGAGAACATAGAAGAGGGAAATGTAACAGTCTCAGAGGACAGGGAAGGTATCATTGAGTCATCAACAGTTCAAGTTAACTGAGAGGCAACAGAGAATTCCATTCAGAGAGGACAGCATGTGCAAAGGCCCTGTGGTGGTGGTGGTGGGGTTATATGGCAACTATGTGAAATTTAAAGAAGGTCAGTGTGGGTAGAGGAGAGAGAACAATGGGCGAGTTCAAGGTAAGACTAAGGAAGTAGCTGGTCATCGCAGTAGAAGGACTGCCGGCCGTGCCAAGAATTTTGGCATTTATCCCAAGATCCACATTAATTTCCCCCTCAACTGGACAGAAATACCACTTGAGTATTGACCCTTCTGCCCTCCACAAAACTAGACTGTGGTGATGGGTCTGACCCAGGGAGAGGGAATATCCCTTCCTGGAAAATAGTGTGATAAACATTGGCCTTGGGCTTATCAGTCACTCTCCAGTGAACTTAGTAAGTGAAGGTCATTCCTATGCAGCCAGCTCAGTTCCCTATGAGCTGGTAAAAGGGCTTCCCACGCAGTGGGGCCAACAACTGGACACTGTTGATTGGTCATTCCAGAGAACACCTTGCGTCTCTTTCCCTCAACTCTGATGAAGCTGTGCCCATTTGCTGCTGTGTCAAAAATGTACTGTTGAGGGGGGCGGGGGGAGGCCATGATTTTCTTGTATAAAATGAAGTCTCAGTTTGCAAAATGATTTCTTCCATCCTAGGGCAGCCGGGGTGACATTTCAGGACATCAAAGAAAACAGTTCCTACGTGAGCATAGCATTTGTTGGGGCCAGTTATGGGCTTGCAATAAAGGGCTGTTTTATCTGCATGCAACAAAATGCACCCGTTTATTTCTAGCAAGAGCCTGCAAATGCTTGTTTATGCCTGAATTATAATTGCTCCGTACCATAGTTGTTGATTAAAAAAAAATGCTTCCAACAGACCGAAAATTGTTCTCAGACACATAGAGAAATTTCAGTTGACCTTGAACGTAAGAAATGTAATCCCTATGCAATAAGCAATTAGCACCCAGAATGACTCAGAAATTACTTTCAAGCCTCTTATCTCGAAAAATTCTGAGTGATGGTAAAATCGAGCTGCTGGAATTGGGGTAATAGAATTTCATGGTAGGGTGAGCTCGGTGCAATTCCTGCATGGGGTGTATTTCAGAATGTCAGAGTTGACTCTGTCTGGGGGCCTTTTGTCTGACCATGGGCTTGCCTGGGGTCAGAGAAGGGAGAACTTCACTTTGGATGGTTCAGAATGGGTTTTCTGACAGTCTTAGGATTTTCTTACATAATAAAATGCTTACTGTGTGCCATTTATTATTTAAGTGCTGCAGAAATATTAACTTAGTTAATCTTCACAGTACCCCTGAATGGTAGATACTATGAGCATCCCCATTTTTCTTTTACAAACGAGAATGCTAAGGCCCAGACAGGTTAAGCAACTTCCTCACATCCCATCGCTGGTCATTATCTTGGGTTGAGTTTTCCCCAGAAGCAGACCATGAAAGACTCAAGCACAAGTAGTTTCTTCAGGAAGCGATTCTGGGAAGCATCACTGACCAGAGGGGAGGATGTGCCTGGGAAGGCAGGGAGCCGGGAAAGTGTGTATCATGAAGCAGGTCAGCACTGTGGGCAGCTGGGGTTTAACCCCGCCGGAGAAGCCGCATGTGTGCCTCATGGGGTCCCACTTGGGGGGACACGAAACTGCAGTATTTTCCCCCAGCTCAACCTGTGCCTCTGGCTGGCGGCAGCTTTCAGGAGCGCTAATGGCCAGCATCTGCAGCTCGCCCTGCCTGTGGGCTCCACTCGCTCCTGCAACCAGGAAATGAGCCTGCAAGCAGAGCTGCAGATGTGAGCCGCGAGGAGCCCCAGGTGTAGACAGGAGAGTGCCGGGGCGGGGGACTTGGTGGGACACTGGGGCCTCGTGTGTGCGGTGGGAAGCCTGTTCCGTTCGAGTGGTTCAGGGGCCAGGCGTTTTGGATTTGAATCCGCCTCTGCCATGTTCTCGCTAGGTGACTGTAGGCAAGTTACTTTAACTCTGAGCCTTTCATTCCCCATCTGTAAAATGGGAGAATCACAACACTTCTTGGCTTCCAGGGTTATGTGAGGATCGAAAGAGATAATGCATTTAGAACAGCATCTGGCACGTCATCGCATACAAATGTCAGGCCATTGTTGTGATTGTCAGCCTCCCCCTTGGAATAAATACAGCTCAGAACATGTCCCTTCTGGGCTGTGGAAGGGCGGCTTGGGGATGCCAGGCCTCCTGAGGCCTCGCCTCTGCTGCTGGGTCCTAGGGTGCCCCTCCGGAGCTCCGTAGAGGGGTGGGGGTTACAGAGGAGTCTGGAGGCTAAGCCAGGGCAGGCACTAATCATCTGAATTGGAGCCCTGGGTGCCGGCTGTGGAAGCGCCTCTGCTGCCCTCCAGCACATTCTGGAAAGAGGCAGGGCTCCTTGCGGTCAGTTTGCTTTCTCTTTGAGTGCTGGATTCTAGGGCTCTAAATTGCAGACATGAAAAGACAACTCTTAGTGTGCTTCTGTCTCTGAAGACCTATCCAACCCAGAAAGATAGAGGATAATTTTAATTTGGGCCTCAATTTAAAAAGGTTTGCTCTTTGACAGAGTACCTGCTAGGCCTGTGGCTCCTGGGGACCATAGGACTTTCAGAGGGGACACAGGATGGGCTTCTTGTCCTCCACAGGCTCATTGTGTAGGGGGTCACAAGCCCAAATGCAGGAGCCAGGCAGGAAACAAGGAAGGGAAAAAACCTTGGTGTCAGACAATAGGGTGTGGTGGGGACTGTGGAAAACTGGGGAGCCCGTGTCCCATCTAACATCTGATTTTCATAAGTTTTTTATGTTTATTTATTATTGGGACAGAGAGAAACAGAGCATGAGTGGCGGAGAGGTATCACCCAAACAGGCTCCAGGCTCTGAGCTGTCAGCACAGAGCCTGACATGGGGCTTGAACCCACAAACCGTGAAATCATGACCTGAGCTGAAGTCGGACGCTTAACTGACTGAGCCACCCAGGTGCCCCTAGCATCTGATTTTCAACCTTTGTCAACCAATTTAATTATTAAAACAGCAACAGCACTGTGTAGACCAGGCCAATGGGGCTGTGAGACTTCTGATCCTGAGTTTAGAATCTGGCTTAGTCTGTTTAGGCTGCTGTAACAACAACAGAAAACCCATAGGCTCAAATAACAGAGACTATTGCTCACAGTTCTGGAGGCTGGGAAGTTCAGGATCAAAGCTCCGGCCTGGCCGTGTTCTGGCGAGGGGCCCCCCTTCCTGGGTCCTACATGGCTCTCTTCTCACTGTGTCCTCACCTCGCGGAAAGGCCCAGGGAGCTCTTGGGGGCCTCTTTTATGAAGGAGGGCACTGTGCCCACCCATCAGGGCTCCATCCTCATGACTTAATACCTTCCCCCAAACCCCACCTCCTAATGCCATTGCCTTTGTGGGTTAGGATTTTAACATGTGAGTTTTGGGGGGGAGGACACACACCTTATAGCCTACATGGGGGGTGTGACAGAAACACTGTAGCTTCTGTGGGGAACATAGACATTATAGGTCTGTAGCCTGTACCTAGGGGAAAAGTCACAGAAGCAAATTGAGATGGGTGGGAAGAGGGTTTGCGTCCCAAAATTCAGAGGAGGGAAGTTTGCTGCTCCTTCAAGGACAGAGAAAGATTTCCCACTAAGCAAAGTCAAATGGAGAAACTGGGAAGTTCGATCCTCTCATGTTTCACCGGCAGGCCGTGCTGAGACCTGAGTGTCCCCCTAAGGGCCCGAGTGGGGGCTGGGGACCAGGGACGGTCAGGATTTGGATCCTCACAGGTTGGAGAATGCAGTGTGTGGACTGAGTGGGTCCTGACTCAGGACTGAAAGAAGATGGGAAGCAGAGAAGAGGGTGGGGTCAGGGAGGAAGGAGGGACCTGCTCGGGGCGGGACAGTCTGGGCAAAACTCTGGGGCTGAAGGGTCAGGATTTGGGACGATGGAAAGCTAGTGGCCCAGAAAAGGCAATGCCACTTTGGTCCTAGCGCTCTGCTTCTCTACCCAACGAGCCCATGTTTTAACCACTCGCTCTATGCTTGCAATCCCCACAACTCTGTCTCCAGCTCAGATGCCAGTTCTCAATCTCAGACCCACATGTGCCACCGCTCCCTGGGTGCTCACGCCTCGCTGCCCCAGAGTCGCTGGGATCCCCACGTATCTTACGAGTCTTACTACGAAATAACTTGACCTTGTGTGTTTGCAGCAGCTCTGTTAACGACCCCCCAAATGGAAACGACACAAATGCACCTAGAGAAGGGAATGGATAAACGTAAACACTGAACGCTATTCAGCAAATACAAAGGGACAAACTGCCGATTCCGGCAACAGCGCGGGCGAATTTCGAGAACACGATGATGAGCCAGAGCGGCCAGATGCAAAGACTACTTATTCCATAAAGAGAAGCCTGTTAGACTTTCACAGATCTTCACCAAATGTGAGGATTTCCCACACCAAGAAATTCTCCAGTCCTCTGCGGACACCAGCTGGGCATCCCACAATGTGAATCACAAATGACACTTGGAGTTAGTGTAGACCCCACAGATTAAGACCTCGGTCCCACAAGGCTGCTCCCTACTTTAGACTCCAGTCACAAATTGTGGGTTCTCAGCTCACCCACACTTCTGTCTGACTTGCTACCAATCAGGGGTTCCCTCCACCCCCTCCTCAGATTCGATGCTGCTACAATGGCTCACAGAACTCAGGGAAACACTTACTTACCTTTGCTCGTTTATTATACATTAAGGGATATGATAAAGGATACAGATGAACGGCCAGACGAAGAGATACCTAGGGTAAGTTCTGAAAGGAGCCCAGGAGATTCTGTCCCCCATGGGTTGAGATTCACCACCCTGGAAGCTCTCTAAACTCCATAGTTTAGGGATATTTATGGAGGCTTCATCATGGAGGCATGGTTGATTATTAATGATCTCAGTCTCCAACCCATCCGGGATGGGGCTGAAAGTTCCAAGCTTCAGAAGAATCATCCTTTGGTCTTTCTGGTGACCATGCCCCATCCAGGAGCCCACTAAGAGTTGCCTCATTAGAATAAAAGATGCTCCTATCAGGAACTTACGGGAACTTTAGGAGCTCCGTGTCAGAAACCAGGGGCAGAGACGAAATACATTACGTTACACTCTATGATTATGTCACACTCTATGATTCCATTTAGATGAAGTTCAAGAGCAAACGAAACTGACCTATGAGAATAGAAATCAGAACAGAGGTTGTGTTCGTGGGAGGGAGGATTGACCGGGAAAGGGCACCGAGAACTTTCTGGGGGTGATAGAAATTGTTCCCTCTCTTGATTGGGGTCTGGCTTCATGGGTGTATCCATTTTTCCAAATTCCTAGAACTGGACACTTGAGATTTATGCATTTCAGTGTATCCACTGTAATTTTTAAAACATTAATTTACAGGGGCGCCTGAGTGCCTCAATTGGTTGAGCGTCCGACTTTGGCTCAGGTCACGATCTCGCGGCTCATGAGCTTGAGCCCCGCGTTGGGCTCTGTGCTGATAGCTCAGAGCCTGGAGCCTGCTTCAGATTCTGTGTCTCCCTCTCACTCTGCCTCACCCCTGCTCGCACTCTGTCCTGAGGAAGAAGGAAACCTCACAGTTTAAACCCCTGTGGGGAAGGGGGAGTCTCAGTGTGTCTGAAGTCAGGCTCTTCCCACCTTCTGGCCCACATCTCCGAACTTGCCCTTTCTCCACTTCTCCTCTGAGTGGAGAAGTGTCCTGTCCTGGTAGGTGCTTAACACAGAAGCCAAGGACTTCACCCCCGAGCGCCTCTCCCAGTCTGTGCCCAGCTCCAATAATTCTACCTCCAGACCGACCCACTTTGTTCCATCTGCCAGAGACACCCACCCCTTCCCATGGTTCCCAAGCTCACCTCCTTCAAATGGATTTCTTTGCTGGACCCAGGGTGACTTTCTAAATGGAATATAATTATACCAAGGCCTCCCTAAAGCCTTTTATGCTCAGAATTAGCATTGACTTCCTTCTTTTAAAAATATTTACTTTTGAAAGAGTGAGAGATACTGGGAGAGGGGCAGAAAGAGAGGGGGACAGAGGGGCTCAAACTCACGAACTGCGAGATCATGACCCGAGCCAGAGTCGGATGCTTAACTACCCAGGTGCCCCAGCTTTGACTTGTTGACAGGGTTAAGTCCTGTCCATCCCATGCCATATCGGCCTTGCACTAGGTGCTCCGGCCAGACTAAACGGTGTTTGGCTCTTTGAGTATGTCTTAGTCTCTGCTCCATAAAGGCTGTTTCTATTGCTGACATCAACCCATTTATCTGGATAACTCCAGAATATCCTCTGACACAGGGTGGAGGACCCAGTTCCTGCCACAGTGTAAATTCTTTGAGCCTCCATATTTGGTTTTCTCCCTGATTGATCCTCAGCATCTAGAGGCAGATAGCAGGCACTTGGTGGGAATGCCTGAATGAATGAATCTTTCCCGATGTCCAAAACCCTGAAAAAAATTTTGCTGCCTCTTTGTCTCTAAAAGACAGCTGAATAATGGGACAAAAATAATAGCTGAGTGGCTTGGTCAGTTAAGTGTCTGTTAAGTGTCTGACTTCCTGACTTTGGCTCACGGTTCATGAGTTCAAGTCCCAAGCTTGGGAGTTTCTCTCTCTCCGTCTTTCACTGTCCCTAATCCACTCGTGCTTTCTCTCTCAAAATAAATAAACTTAAAAAAAATAGCTGCCATTTGTTGAGCACCTACTATGTGCTAGGAATGGTGCAAAGAACTCCAAGATACATTCTCTCATGTCACGTTCTCCATGTGCTCAAAAAGGGGACTGAGGTTTAGAAAGTTCATTCACCAAATACAACTAAGTGCCTACTCTGTGCCAGGCATTGCTCTGGGCACCAGGGTAAGGGGAACAAGACAGACAAAATCCTTGACCTCTTGGAGTTCTGTTCTCTAGAGGAGACATTAAGAAATGAGTAAATATCGGGTTTGTAGGATGGTGATAAGGAACATGGAGAAAAATAAGGAAGGAAGGACAATGGTGATGGCTGAGAGCTTCTGTGTGTCGTTGTTGGGCAAGGCTGTCTTATCTGAAGTGAGTAAGCTCTGGGAAGAGAACTCCAGGCACAGGGGACAGCAGGTGCAAAGGCCCAGGGGCTAGGGCATGTTTGGTGCTATCAGAGAACAGTCATGAGGCCAAGGTGATGCAAGGAGAAGAGACCAAAATCAGAGAAGGTACAGAGGGGCCAGGTCATCTGTGGCCTTGGCCTCTTCTCTGAGAGATGCTCAAGTAAAGGGATGTCTGGGCAGAAGAGTGTCCCAAGCTGACTGAAGTCCTCAGGGTCACACAGCTCATCCACTCCAGGGCTGGGACTCTAGCCCTGGAGACAAATCCAATAACAAAGTCGTGGCGGCTGCAGCTCTCACTGCTGACCTCCTGTTCCCTCCCCACTGCAAAGCATTCACTGCCATTCCAAGTCACGGTTCTGCTGCTCACAGAAGCAAGACCTTCCCCCACTGCACTGAGGGCCAACACAGGCCTCCCCCATCCACTCATCTGTGTAGCAGGAAACTTTATTAGTTGTCAGGGAAGTTACAGAGATAGATTCTGTGCCTTCACAGAGTTTCCAGCACATTGAGGAAAACAGTGAGCAGTTACTGTCAGTATAAATGGGAAGTCAAGTGGATGAAGGAAGCAAATAGGGACACTTAATCCAGGTAGACAGTCAAGGAAGGCTTCCTTGGTGAAGTGAAAATGTGAAGCAAGGGTAACTCGGTTGGCAAAGAGGAGATGATCTTAGCAACAGCAGGTGCAAAGGCCCTGAGGTGGGTGATGAAAGAATGAGGATGGGTTGCAGGGCAGGATCCAAGAAATGATGACGTTGGAGAACCTGATAGTACCAGGCCGTGGAGGCCAAGGAAAACACCGAGGTCTTTATCCTCAAACTAATGGGTCACAACTTTGAAGCAGGTGGTGACTTAGTTGGGTACGAAGAGAGGCAGAGGCTCACTCGGGTTGCGTGAAAAGCCCAGTGAGAAGGGAACCGTGGTGGGTTGTCCAGGTGTGACACGGTAAAAGGTGGTGGTGGTAACGATGGAAGGAAGATGAATTCTGGAGACAGCTAGAAGGAAGAAAGGACAGTTCCTGGTGGCAGCTGAGACGTGATGGATAAAAGAGAAACGTGGATGTTGGGGGTGGCTTCCAGACTTCGGGCTTGCAGAGCGGATGCAGGCCAGGGAGGGGGCGAGCTAAGGAACCACAGCTCACAGCGTGTCCCTGTGTCTTCCTGCAAGGGCATCCTCACACCCTAATGATGTGTTCTGTGTGCTTTCTCCACCAGAGGGCCAAGATCGGTCAGGGGACCAAGGCTCCAGAAGAAAAGACGACCAACACCACATCCAAACTTGACAACAATGGGAACAGAGACCGAATGAAACTAACCGACTTTAACTTCCTGATGGTGCTTGGGAAAGGAAGCTTTGGCAAGGTACAGTATGGGGGGCTGCACCCACTCCAGAAGGGCAGGTGATAAGGCAGGCACGTTTCTTGTTCCTATGGGGCTTACCTTCCAGCCAGGGAGAGAGTAGAAAGCAGATCCCCACTACAGTTCGTAATGAAAACCGTGAAGAAAATGAATAGCCAGGAACACACCCAGAGGGGACCCATTTAGACCATCAGAGGAGGTGAGCCCTGATGGGTGAGAATGAATTAGCTGTACATTCCAAGGGCTAAGAATGAATGTTATCAGCTACGAGAATAGCAAGTGCAAAGGTCCTGAGGTGGAGAAGGGCTTGGCACACTCTAGGTACCATCAGAAGGTGTCGGGGTCAAAATGTCATGAGCAGGGTGAGGTATAAGGATGTGAAGTTGCAGAGATGGGCAGGGGCCCGATCCTACAAAGCTTTGTGAGCTGTGATGAAGAGTTTGGATTTTATTCATAGTGCACTGGGGAGCCATTGAAAGGTTTTAAGCAGAGAAGTGACACGATCCAATGTGCCTTTTGGAAAAGATCACTTTTGCAGCCAAGAATAGGAACCACTCCTTTCAAAAAGCAGCAAAGTTGAAGGATGACCCTGGGACTCATAGAGTGGTTCTGGATGCTTTTATAGATACTGGGAGACACTGTTTTACTGAAATTGAGATTGTGTTATAAGTATTCCTGAGTTGTTTAGTGTTGTTTTGAGTCTTTTAATCCCTCTGTGTGCCACAAATATGTCTTGTATAAATCTCATACCATGAACTTACGTGTGCAAAAATATAAATCTCTTCTCCATCTCTGCAGCCTAAGCCCCCAAATCTGGGAGTTTTCCTTGAGTTGTACCTACCTGCCCCCCACCCTGGCCGTGCGAAATCCATTCACGAATCCTGACACATCTTTTTCAAAGTGTGTCATGCATTTACTGACTTCTCTCCATCTTCACAAACGCAATGTTAGTTTGACCCTCATACACCCACTGGGCCGCCATTGAAGCTCCTCACTAGTTTCCCTACAGCCACTCCTGTTACCGGTCATCAGTGCACTTGCCATCCAGCACCTGTACTCGTTCTGGAAAAGTTACATTAAGTCAAGATGCTCCCCTGATTAAAACTCCGATGATGGGGCGCCTGGGTGGCTCAGTTGGTTAAGCATCTGACTCTTTGGCTCAGGTCATTGATCTCACGGTTTGTGGGGTCAAGCCCCACATCAGGCTCTGCGCTGACAGCGTGGAGCCTGCTTGGGATTCTCTCCTTTCTCTGTGCCTCTCTCTCTTTCTTTCTCAAAATAAATAAATAAACTTAAAAAATAATAAACAAAAAAACCTCTTCAATGATTTCCCATCACACCGAAATAAATTTCATACTGTGTCCTTGGCCTACATTTCTCTTTAGAATCTGATCCCAGTTCTGTACCTGACAACTTCTTTTTCTTGCCCCTCTCTCCCCTGGTGCTCTGGCAGCAGTGGTCCTTGGGTTTTTTGAAACACAGAGAGCTCCTTCCTCTCTTAGAGCTTTTTTTTTTTCACAATTGTTAAACTTTTTAAAAATGTATTTATTTTTGAAGAGAAGTGAGGGGGAGGGGCAGAGAGTGACAGGAAGACAGAGGATCTCAAGTGGGCCTCTCCTCTGACATCGTGGAGCCAGATGTAGGGCTCAAACCCATGAACCATGAGATCATGGCCTTAGCTGAAGTTGGACTGAACCACCCAGGTGCCCCTCTCTCTTAGAGCTTTTGTAATGCTATCCCTTTATTCTCGTCACAGCTGGCTCCTTATAATTCCCATTTCAACCTAGACATCACCTCTTCTGAGAAGCCTTCCCTAACCACTTCCTCAGCCACTCATTCATTCCCCATTATATTCCACTCTCTCATAGCAGCCATAACCAGACAGTATGCTTCTTGTTGGTTAGTTGGCTCATCTCTCTGCTCCTGCTAAGAGCTGAGCACCCTCTCTGAGGGGCCCTCTCTGTCCTGTTCACCACTGTACATTCAGTGCCTGTGGATTGAATGCATGTGTTTCCTCTGTCTCGGGGTCACTGGGTGATCTACTGAGGTGGAATAAGCGACCTGAACTGATGGCTCAGAGCTTGCAGAGCTTGGGCATGAAACGGGAGCGGCAGTAGGGAGATGCCGGAAGACTGCTGAGCAGCTCTGTGAAGCTGGTGATGGGAGTGGTCCACGCCTCCATGTGATTTTCTCTGATGCTTCTGAGTAGCTTGGGTGTGGACATGGGGAAGTTGGTGGCAGGTTTGAGCTGAGGGGGAAATTAACAGGACCAGTGAGTCAGAAGGTTACAGTAATAAGGGAGCCAAGGTTTCTGGGAAGAAAGAAGCCCCCTGCAGATCCAACAGAGCCTGCTTTTCATAGGTGCTCTGTAAACGTGCATGGAATAAATGAAAACAAATGGCATCTGGATCAGGTTGGAAAGGAAGTCAGAACAGGAAGAGGGTCACAACCTGGGTGGGAAAGGAGTCTGGAAGCCTAGGAATAAAAGGCGAATGGGTGAGGTCAAGAGATTTAAATGGTTGAGAGCAGGGGCATTTAGATTCCAAAGATGGGGTAGTTGCCATGATGGCAAGGAAGGAGGTGGCCTAAATGAAGGGGTTCCAGGGATATGAGCCTGTCTGGAAGTTTTTAAAAGTGAAATTCTATTTTTAATAAGCAGGGTATTCACATGGTTCATAATTAAAATTATATTGAAAGGATAAACATTGAGAAGTCTGCTCCTACCCCAGCTCACACCTTCCTGTGCCCCTCACTGCCACTGCCCTCCACGTTTTATTCATTGAGTTTGCATATTTCTGGTTCCTACATGCTAATTTAGCAAATATAAATATGTGTCTTTATTCTTGTTCTTGTTACCACAAAGGTAGCCTACTCTACACATAGTTCTGCCCCTTCGTGGTCACTTAACTACATAGGCTGGAGAGTTTGGAAGTAGCAGAGGACTTTTTGGAAGTATCAGAAGTATCAGAGGACTTTTTGGAAGCGGTTAGGGTTGGGGTGTGGCTGGAGAAGTGGGAGAGTGGGTCTTTGGGGAACAGTGAGGGAATGAGAGAGAATAGATTATATGTTTCCATGGAAACTGTAACAATAATTGAGAGTTCTGCTCCAGGCTGGGGATGTGACATCAAACAAATCACAGATGAAAACAAAGTATGTCATGAAAGCCAAGACAGAATAACAAAAACCTCAGTGATCTGCTGAAACACAGAGTAATCTTTTGCACTTCCAGTTTTACCCACCATTGTTTTAAATTAATGTGATTTTTATATTTGAATGCCTACTTAAAAAAATAATGTTTTATTTATTTGTTGGGAGGGTGGACAGAGAGAGGGGGAGAGAGAGAATCCCAAGCAGGCTCCATACTGTCAACGTAGAACCTGACATGGGGCTTGATCCCACAACCCTGGGATCATGACCTGAGCCGAGATCAAGAGTTGGACGCCTAAAGGACGGAGCTACCCAGGTGTCCCTGAATGCCTGCTTTTAACATTTGCAATCTTGTCAGGTGTATACGTCAACCCCTTAAAATTTTTTTAAAATGTTTATTTATTTTTGAGAGAGAGAGAGAAAGAGCATGAGTTGGGGAGGGGCAGAGAGAAAGGGGGATACAGAATCCGAAGCAGGCTCCAGGCTTTGAGCTGTCAGCACAGAGCCTTATGTGGGGCTTGAACTCACAGCCCAATGTGTGGTTTGAACTCATGACCTGAGCCGAAGTTGGATGCTTAACCAACTGAGCCACCTAGACACCCCATAGGTCAACCTGCTTAAAGAGGTTGACACGGAATGATCATTGGTCTCTCTCTTCTGAAGATGGAAGGCATCGGTCTTGGTGGTGATGCCTTCACACCTCTCCTCCTCCAGGTCCACTGTATCAGATCTGGTCCAGAAAAATGTGCTTTTAAGCACTGTCATAAATTGTGGGGTGACCAGCAAGTGACACATGCCTTTTGCTAATACCAATGGAAATAAAACAAGTGACAAAGCAAGTGGGAAGACCACCGAGTTCCAAACGAGTAAGCCCTGTTTCAAAAACTAAAAAAAAAAAAAAGAGCAATCTGGAGTTTACTTTCCTGAACAGGTGGAAGTGTTTACCTGGAAGGGTTATCTTGCTAAGCTGTGTTTCTTGGTACTTCTGGCTTACTTAGAGATAGATGCCTTCTAGAACTTTTGTAACAGAGCATTTCAAATCTATTACTCATTTACTATTTAGTGTTTATTTTTCTAATTTTATCCTTCATGCTCTATTTTATTCATTCATGCATTCATGCATGCATGCATTCATTCATTCATTCTTATTGAGGTATAATCACCATTCACCATTATTTTAGTTCCAGGTAAACAACCCAATGATTCAATATTTGTATATATTGTGAAATGACCACCATACTGAAGTCTAGCTAGCATCTGTCCCCATCCATAGTTATAATTTTTTTTCCTTATGATGAGTTTGACTCTCTGTTTTCCATGATTCCTTTCATCTGTGACTTCTGCTTTACCAACCACTACACTTTTTAAGAATTTAACCTCTGTGGTTGTCAAGGGATTACCAGAGATAGAATTATGCTCCAGCTATATAAATTGGGCAGCTGCACACTGCCCAGATCGATTGCATGAGTGGGCCTTAGAAGATAAAGATAACAGGTCCCTGTACAGCTCTCTACATTATAAACTTGATTCTTCTCACCCTCCAGTGCGGCCACAACAAACATTTAACTGAGGCTAGTATCGCCTGCCCTCTAAGACTTTGATGTGCTCATGGTAATGATTTGTAGGACACAAGCCTTTTTAAAAAGTTAGGCTGAGACATTTGAATGGAGACTCTCTTGCTCTTTTATACTCCTGACTTTTGCCTATAGACCCCTGTGCTAATTGGGGTGGGGAGCAAGGGGAGGCAGATATACGCTGTGGTGGATGTAGATCTGTCATAAAGAAGTCAAACCCAACAATACAAAAGTCTGTAAAATCATGGGAAATCATGGGAAATGACTGGTAACAGAGAAAAATGTAAACAGTTCAATAATGTGGAAATTAAATGTATAATGGTATGTCCACGATATACTCAAAAGAATGAGGTCTCTGTCTGTCTGTCTATCATCATGGAAAGATGTCCATGACATAATATCAATTTAAACAGAAGCAAATCACAGGATATTATGATTAATAATATGAAATATAATATACACAGAATTCTTTTCATATAATATATTCGTGGTCCCTACTCTCAATGAACTTTTTTTCCAATATCTTATTGTGGGAAAAACAATTTTTGAATATAGAATGGTTGAAAGTATAGTACAGTGAAAATCCAAAATACCTACTACCTAGATTCTCCACCAGCATTTGACTGGTCCCGCTTCATCACACATCTATCTATTCATCTGTCTTTCTGTCAACCCATTTTTTAATGCACTTAAAAAGCATTACAGACACTGGTACACTTTACCCTTAAATTCTTCAGCATACGTATTATTTAACCAGAATTCAATATGTGCTTTTGGTAATTTTTAAAGTAAAATTTACACACAACAAAATGCACTAAGTAGTGTATCATTCTATGAGTTCTGAAAAATGCATACTTTAAAATGCAGTGGGGTGGGGGGGCGCCAGGGTGGCTTAGTCGGTTAAGCGTCCGACTTTCGCTTAGGTCATGATCTCGCGGTTCGTGGGTTCGGGCCCCGCATCGGGCTCTGTGCTGACTGCCAGCTCAGAGCCTGGAGCCTGTTTCTGAGTCTGTGATTCCCTCTCTCTCTGACCCTCCCCTGTTCACGCTGTCTCTCTCTCTCTCCTAGAAATAAATAAAAAAAAACATTTAAAAAATTTTTTAAAAAATTATAAAAAAAATAAAATGCAGTGGGGGTATAAACATTAGTCAAGAAATCACACTGATAGACCTAACATGCAACTGTGATGTTTGATGTGTGCTGTCAGAGCCTATGGGAGTGGGCTTGGCCCTCATTGGAAGTCAGTGAAGGCTTCCGTGAGAAAGTGGCTCTTGGGCTTTATCTAAAGGATGAGTTAAGTGACCTTTGCAAAGTGGAGATGGGGGAGTAAATGAAAATCTCAGAACTCTCTTCTTGGCTGCACTCTTGTGCCAGGCTTGGCTGACCTGTGTGGTGGTAAGGGTACCTGAGCTCATTCAAGAGTTAGGGTAGATTTGGGGCACCTGGGTGGGTCAGTTGGTTAAGCGTCCAACTTCAGCTCAGGTCAGATCTCACGATTCGTGGGTTCGAGCCCCGCATCAGGCTCTGTGCTGACAGCGCAGAGCCTGGAGCCCGTTTTGGATTCTGTGTCTCCCTCTCTCTCTGCCCCTCGCCCATTCATGCTCTCTCTCTGTCTCAAAAATAAATAAACTATTAAAAAAAGAGTTAGGGTAGATTTAACTGCTATAACAAATAGACCCCCAAATGTACACTGGCTCAGATGCAATGGAAGTTTAATTTCCGTTCGCCTAATAGTCTGAGATGGGTGTTCCTGACCTCACTCACTCTCTCCCTAATGTAATTAAGGGACCCAGGTTCCTTCTGTCTTATATGACTCCATTACTCTCTGCTGCCTTGTTTTTTTGTCTACATTCAGAGGGCGGAGGGGGAGAAGTATGGAGGAGGCGCAAGCTGCTTCTTAAAAGTCTTGCTTTGGAAGTGACACCCATCACTTCTGCCTACACTCTATTAGAGAGAATTTAGTCACATGGCCATGCCTCTGTGCAAGGGAAACTGGGAGAACAATTTTGGTGGAAAGCTAGTGGTATCAACCTACTTTTCAGCTCTGGGTGAAATTTTTCTTGGGGACACAAAAGACTTTCTGACTTTTGCCCTCAGAACTTCTGGCTTATCATGCTCCACAAACAAAAAACATCAAGCTCCTCTTCTTGGTGACATTTCCTTGTGTTCGAATCATGGAACATGCCAGGTGTTGGTGCTGCTTTTCCTGAAGCATAGCATAAGCCAGGAATAAATTAAGTAGGAAGAAGTCAGCAGCTTATGAAATTAAGAGGAAAAAGTGGGAAGTCCTTAGAAACTGGATGCTCAGGTATAACATTTCTGACTTCAAAAAGTCCCATCCAGGTCCGTTCTATATGCATCTAAGAAGGTTTAAAAAAAAAACACGAAAAACTGAGGGATGAGACAGCATTCAATCTCCTCTTCAAGTGCTTGACTTTGCTAGAATGATGCCCAAGAGGTTGATGACATTCTTGCCTGAGTGTCACTAAGAAGGCCATTGAGGATTAGGCAGTGGCCTCTTCCCATTAGGCATCCCTAGAGCCTTAGAACCTGTGTGCCACTCTCCAAGGTGCTGATGCCAATTCCTTTAGTTCAAAATGCAGACTGTAGAACTGAGTTGAATATAGCCTTGGCCATGTTACCCAAATATTCGCTTATTCATGCATTTGTTTAAGGTTG
Organism: Crocuta crocuta; assembly: GCF_008692635.1. Classification (NCBI taxonomy): domain Eukaryota; kingdom Metazoa; phylum Chordata; class Mammalia; order Carnivora; family Hyaenidae; genus Crocuta; species Crocuta crocuta. The sequence continues at coordinate 4,886,481 of NW_027529443.1, read as the reverse complement.
TTTTTTTGTTTTGTTTTGTTTTTTTGCGCCATGTACATACCTCCTTACTATCTTAAATGTTTTTCTTTAAGTGGATTTAGTTGACTTTGTTTTCTTAGCATTGGCCTTAAATGATGATCTATATAAAGTCACAGGTTGATCTACCACTTGTATATTTATTCTACTATGTTTTAGGAAAACTTATTAAAAGATAAATACTTTTGTCCTTGTACTGCTTATGGTACAAGTGTCATGTTTTGTGAAAAACTGTCTTAAAAATCTTACACTCACATGACGATCTGGCACTTCAATGACTATTGTTATTTTTAAGAACATGAGGTCTTTTGCTTCCTTTTTCAGTGCATATCTGGAAGGTACAGAAAGTGTCTGATCTTCTCTGTTCCCCATATCCTTTCTGTTAGATGAGAAGCATGCTCAACATTTCCTGTATCCGTAAAAATCTTTCCTGTGATCTTGACCATCCTTTGTCTATTCTTTCCTCACCGGATATATCCAGAGAATGAAGCTACTCTTTTGAGATCTGCTGCCTCCACTCCCTACCCACCACGTATGTCCTGTCCTCTTGCACTGTGACTTCTACCCTCGGCAAATTCTTAAACACCTGTCTCCCAGTTTCTATCAGTGATCTCCTGGCTCTTTACTCCCCACATCTGAATGCAAGGCACGGTGGTTGCTTATGACAGTTATGTCAGCAGAGGGCAGACATGAGGGAAAGGAACTGGGGCTGAGATCGGAACCCCTACCTTATCCCAAAGAGAAGTCATCACTTTTATAAATTGCTCACCAACAGGCAGAATTAATGATTTGTTCACTTGAACAAGTATTTATTAAACATCTACTATGTGCCAGGCACTCTTCTAGGTGCAAAGGAAATGGCTGTGAACAAAACAGAGATAAATATCTGCTCTTATGGAACATATATTCTGTGGCGGTGGTGATGATGGTGATGATACTACCTAACATTTGAGTCCTTCCTGTACACCAGGCTCTGTTGTAAGGGCTTTACATATATTCACTCACCATTACGCTATAATGTAGCTGCTGTTATCTCTGCCTTACAGATGAGGAAATGAGAGAAAGTTAAAATAAATCACTAAAGTCACATAGCTAGTCAGTGGCATTTGACAGATCAGGTTTGGTTTAGATACATGCGATCTTACATTCCTGGTCCCAACAGCAGTATACCTCGGGCACATTCTAGAAGGTAAAAAGTTTTCTCTCTTATTTTCTCATTTCCCCCTCTCTTCTTTTTCCCTCTGAGTGTAAGCAGAGTTTATGTGTCTTGGTTTTACTCTGAGGCTCTACCACTGCATGCTCATAGACAAACTGCATGCTCATGGTGACGGAAGGCTCCAGATTGCCTGCCCTCCCTCACCACTGCACCTGTCAGTCATGTATCTGTTTGCAGATGCTCATGGTACGTGTGAGTCATTACAGAGATTCCCGAGAGGGCTTATGACAATGGACTCCCCCCTTCCAGCCCCTGCCCTTCTCCCTTCTCCCTTCTCTAAGGGTCTCAGCTGGTGGGCTCCTCCAAGTCTGGGAGCCATTTCTAGTATGTGCAGTAACTCCTTAGCTGGTTTCTTTTCAGCCCTCAATCTCCATTTCTTCTAACCTGCACCCACTCTTTCACCCATCCTACCTCTCCAGTTCCAGACACTCCATCCCCTTTGGCTCTGACTTTGACCTCATATGAATTGCCTGGGATGATGCTATGGATTTACATGCATTACATCATATGAACTCTCCCCTGAACCTTGCAGGGTAGTTACTGACATGAACCCTATTATACTTACATGGAAATTGTAAATCAGAGAGGTTGAGTGGCCTCCCCAAGACCACACAGTGGGAAGGAGGCAGGACCAGGACTTGAATGTAGGTTTTGTGATTCTAGTTGCTACTTCCCATCTCCGACAGTGTTTGTCTCTGCTTTGGGGTTCACTCCTCTCCACCAACCTGCTGGTCTTGTCTTTATTGAAATGGCAGTTTCAGAACTGCTAGGGAGCTGCAAACTGACATGTGTCAGCCCCTCCTTCTGCTGTAGAAAAAAAAGTTAAAAATGTTATGTGACTGCATCGGTATAAGGATGAATATATTAATATAATATGTTAAAGCATTTTCTTTAACCTAAAAGCCCATTTTTTTCTTGTGATTTTAAAAGACATTAAAACGCTCTCCTGAGCCCCTAAAAAGATCGTGGGCCCCCCTCCCAGCTCTGCACTTAGTTTGCCCGCTATAGTGGGTGCTGGTTGCAAACACCTGCTCCCTAGCACTGCATCCTCGGGAACATCGAGGCTTGTCTCCCTGAGAACCACAGCACGCATAACTAGCGTGAGCTCTGGGTTGGTGCACAAGAGAGCAATGCAGAGCTCCAAGCAGTGTCTTCTGCTCGAACCAGCTGCAGCCCTGAGTTAACACAGGAAGAAGTGGCATGAGGGAATGAAAAGGCAGTTTAGTTCAAACCCATAACAAAGACCTTTCGTAAGTCTTGGAGCTCCTGATGTGGGAGTCTATCCTAATTTTAATCTCATTAGTGGTATGGAGTCACACGCACACATACACGTACATACATTAGATGTGGTTATATAATCCTACAGACAAAAGCACTTTCCTTTCCTTGAACCTGCTTTGCTATCTTCTTGTGCCATATGGTGAGCTCCTTTATCATATGGTTCACAGACAGCTCAAAGTCTCTGCTACCTGTTCCCTTAATCCTCTTCCAGAGAACCTTTTGACATTTGCTGTCTGATCTTGGATTCCTGCCTTCTTTTGGTTCTGTCCCAATTATGGCACCTTCCTCCCAGCCCCCAGCCTGTTTCAAATGCAATTCTGATTGCAGCATATCTTTGCCAACTCATCTTACCAAATCATGGTGCGGCCCTTCCACCTTCCTGATTTTTCCATGTCTCTCCTCCGTGAAATGATTTGCTGCTATTCTACAGCCCTTACATTCACTCCTCAGGAGAGAGTCCATTACAGTACAAGAAATTAGAAGGGTCCATTTCCCCCCCAGAAAATTGATTATATCAAGGGAAATGAAATCTCTGGAATTAAAGTTTTATAAGCCTCTGCCCTGCTACAAGCAGATTATCAAGCCAGAGTGAGTAATGGGGTATTTATTAGAAAGACGTGTCTGTTTCTTTGTCTCTCATCAATACCCACAGGCAGGAAGTACAGCTGGAACAAGGAAGTCTCTTCCAGGAAACCAACAACATGGCCTCCATCTTGGGGGCCCCAGTCTGTCATCCCTGCTTCTTGCTAACATCTCTCTCTGTGGTTATGCGTCAGCCTGTGTCACTCCTCAATTCTCAATGTCTAGTTCGCACATCTAGGCTGCCCTAGAATTTTTAAATTCCAAGAAAGAGAATCTCATGGGCTAGTATGGCCCAGGGATCCCTATGATCCATGGCCCCGGGGAGGGGTCACTTTTCCAGCCATCCACCAGAAAGGACAACAGAAACAGACTCTGAAATGCAGAGGTGGTTTGGGCAGTTTTCTAAGAGAAGGAAGTAAAGAACTGGCCTGTCTGATACACAGGCCAAAGCAGGAGTTTCTGTTAAGCCTGTACATTCTTGAACCCGTTGCCTGACTCTTTGGAGAAAATAATACGAAGTGAATTCTAGTTCTGCTATTGAAGGTCCAGCTAGAGGCTATTAACATGGAAACTCTGTCTCAGGTGATAATTCATGGCCACTGGTCCAATTACTGTGCTGTCACGGCTCCTGCTACCCTCCGCATATCCATGTCAACTGCATCTTTATGTGCTGCTTCAGAAATCCACAGTCCTGTTAAGATGAATCCCAGGTTTCTAACAGCATAACCCATAATTTTTTTCTACAACGAACATAATAGCAGAAACCTGTAGGTTATAATTGCCCAACACCCAGAGTAAAAATGTTGGATGCACAAATATGGATAGTTAATATGATTAGACATAGTGTGTTTCAGTCCCCACCTCACCCCCACCCAAAACCTCATCAAAAACTGCTGCAGAGATTGATAATATATTCTGAGCATTGAGCACTTGTCTAAATGTTTTGTATTCATTGCTCGTTTAAACATTACAACAGTCCGAAGTGCCTGGGTGGCTCAGTCAGTTAAGTGTCTGAGGTCAGCTCAGGTCATGATCTCAAGGCTTGTGAGTTCGAACCCTACATCGGTCTCTGTGCTGATAGTTCAGAGCCTGGAACCTGCTTCGGAGTCTGTGTCTCCTCTCTCTGCCCTTCCCCTGCTTGAGCTCTGTCTCTGTCTCTCTCAAAAATAAAGAAAACATTAAAAAATTTTTTTTAACTTTACAACGATCTTACAAGGTGGATACTATTGTTAGCTCCATTTCACAGATGAGGAAGTAGAGGCTGAGACATACAAGAGACTTGCAGATTCATGCAACAGTGGATGCAGGATCAAACCCAAGGAGTCCAGCTCCTGAATGCATAACTGCTAAGCCACACGGCCACCTGCCCTCCAAGTGTTCCATTCCCGCCTTGGAGAAAGCCTGTTCTCTGTTAGCCTAGAACACCACCAGCAAAGGAAGCTTGCGCACACAGGGCAGATCAGATTATAGAGAAAACAGGCTTTCTTGATGCAACCTAATTGTTCAAATCGATGACAGACCCTTAAGGGTTTCATTGCATTTTCTTTTGGTAAAAGGCATCAGTAACTGGTTTGTTTTCCCCAGGGAACCGTATTAAAAAAAACAGTCAAATGAAATTTGCTTTTATTTTAACCATCTACCTTTGTCAAATATAACATATGATTCAAAGAAAATTGACTAAGCTTACATTTCCCCAGTATTGATTTTGGCTCAAAAGAACACTACAATAACTAGAATTGATACCTATCAGTTATGATTAACCGATTCTATGATATCAGTAATTAAAGTGATCTAGCCCAGGGTTTTGAAATTTTTGCATTTCTTAGGACAACCCAATCAAACAATTAAAAATTTTTTTAAGCAAAATCCAACTAAACATCTTTATTGAAAACATAAGAGCTAGGCATATGAGGTTCCCAATCTCCTTATCCCACCCCCCCCACCCCCCAGCATTGGCTGTGAGTCATTCCTTCCTCGGTGTAGTGACATTTGCTTAACAATAGCAAGCCCAGAGATGACTAGGCTAAAAGTACCTCCATTCTAAACTTCCTTTCACACTTCCTCCCGCTCTCTCTGCTAGTGGGCAATAGTTCAACTTGATTAAATCTGAGGTGGCACATGGCATCGTTTTAAAAGGCTTAAATCTTAACACCGGTTAACCTGACCTCTGATCTGAAATTTTGGCTAATCTCCCCCATTATCAACGTACCCCACTAGAGCGGCGCATTCATTACCATTGATGAGCCTGTGTTGACATGTCATTATCACCCAAAGTCCACAGTTTACATTAGGATTCACCCTCAGTGTTGTACATTCTGTGGGTTTGGACAAACTTATAATGACACGTATCCACCATTATAGTATCATACAGAATAGTTTCACTGCCCTAAACATCCTCTGCGTTCTGCCTATTCATCCCTCCCGCCCCCCTACCCCCTAGCAACCAGTGATCTTTTCACGGTCTCCATGGTTTTGCCTTTTCCAGAGTGTCATATAGTTGGAATCATACATATGTAACCATATAAAGAGATTTTATTTTAAATATGGAAAGCCTTACATAATAAATCATGAAATAACCAAGTCGTATCATCGGAGCAGATCTGCATGTTGAGTGTCACTGTTCTTATCTTTTGTCCGTCCAACTTGAAGATTGTACCCACCAGCTCCTACCCAGATCCACACTATTAACTCCAAATTAACATCTTTTCCCCACTGTATCACTTCTCCATTTTTCCTGAAGTACTTCTTCAATTAGCAAGTCTCCCCAGTTACCAGAAATCATTTCTACACTGTTAACTTCCTGTTTGCGGCTAGAGGCAAAGGCATTTGATTCCCCTGACCCACATGACTTCATCTTTGGTTAATGTGACCACCATTAAAAATAAAATTGAAGCACACAGTATGTGCAGACATACGTGCTTAGAGAGTTTGATCTGAAGTTCGAACGATAAGAATACACTTTGGAGACTCATACTCAGGGCCCTCAAGATAACCCAGAACATGTTAGGACATCTTCATGTCCAGTGAAAGTTGAAAGTCAGGAAAGCCTCAAAGGCTAACAATTAATTGGCCATGATGAACATGACGCCTTCTGTTCTTTCTATCTGTTAAGTTCTTCACATGCCTTATGCCATGGAGTCATCCTCGTGGTCCCAAGGATTGATGGACCCTTATCTACACTTCACTCCCACACCCAGCATGCTGTAAGATTGCTTGGTTAGAAAAGATCTGCTCCACACTCTAGGCCTCTGACCAAGGCTTGAGTGGCTTGAGCCAAGTCTTTCTCCCTTGCCCAGTCCAAGGTAGGATTTTGGCACATCTGCATGCCACCACAGGCCAATCTGTGAGGGCCTAAAAACCAGGCATGTCGTCCCTCCCCCATTCAGAATCTTAGAAGATGACAGAGGGTCTGCTGATTCCACAGGGAAGCCCTGTCCAGACTGAGTGTTCACCTCTCCAAGAATCCTCTTAGCCTCCAGGGGACGGCTCCTGCCCGCCCCATCTCTAAGCTCAGAATGTAGGACCTGGCTTTCATTCCTGACTTTGCATTACATCTCCCAGGAAATTGATTTTGCAGAAATTTTGGTCTATGGCTTCGGCTCGCCCTCTGCCTTTCTTGCTTGCCTCTTCTGGAGAAAGTGAGAGAACCACCCTGCCCATAGAGGAAGTTGGAACATCCCTTTATTTCTCTCTGACTCTGCTTTCACTTTAACAATGTGGCTTGCTGTGTGCTGGGCACTGAGTGTTACCTCCATTTTCTCCTAACAGCCCTGTGAGGGACGAGCTATCATTATGGCCCTTTCATGGGTGAGGGAACTGAGACTCAGAAAGGTTGAGTAATTCGCCCGTGATCACACAGCAAGCACATGACCGAGTCAGGTTTTAAATTCATGATTACAGAGCTGAACTTGTACCAGCGTGATTTTACAATTCTAATTAGATGCAAAGCTTCCAGCTCTTCAGACTCCATTGGTGTCACAGTCGCGTTCTTACCTTGAAGAGCTCGTCAGGGTCCCTGTCGTGTTAGAAGATGAGGATGCTGGAGCTAACCTTCATTGTGTAACTCAGCCGCACCCAAATCTCTCCCAACATCCTCCTCCTGAGTGGGTGAACACCTTGGGAAGAGCAGATGGACAGTGTTTGCCCAGTGCTCCAGCCCCTGATTACAACACCGTCCTGATGGCCTGCCAAACCACCACCACGTCCTCCCCCGGGCACACCAGGCCTGGCACAAGAAGGCCCCCAATATTTAGAAGATTCTGATTTAATTGGTCTGGACTGTGGCCCAGGCATCAGCTTCTGGAAGCTCCACAGAGAATTCTAATGTGCGTCCTGGAGAAATGGGAGCTCAGTGCAAGCCCACAAGGCAGACCCTGGCAAAGGGTGGGGAGGGGAGGAGTAGTGTCTTCCTTCAGACTTAGAGCTGAGCTGATCTAAAGTCCCCACTGCTGGCCTCTGTGGGGCTCAGTGCAACCTACAGGAGACAGCCCAGAGAGCAGGGGAACTCCTGGAAAGATGGAACCCTAAAATAGGGGAGTCTGCACACCTTGCAGCAGACCAGCACCCAAGACCTGCCTCCAGAGCCCGCTGGCTCCCTTGTGAGGTGGGTGTGGGAGAGGAGGGGCCAGGGGTCTGCAGTGAGCCTGAGGCGTACACATTAGGCTTCAACTTGCTTCTCTCTCCATCTCGTGCCAGCCTTAGCGCAGGCACCTTATTGATCTCTTCTCTTCTCCCAGACTGGAGGTGGGGACCCTATGAGCCTCAAGTCTGTTTCTTTCTCTTTTCAATTCACCACTTGAGTTCAAGTTCAAGTCTTTCCCCAATTCCAGCATGTTAGTTGAGCTTGGAGGTTCCAACAATGCTAGATGCTTGGTCTCTCTTCTTACTCCTCCCCTTCCCCTCCTCCTCTTCCCCCTCTTCCTGCACCCCCACCTCCCCCTCCTCCTCCTCTCCCCTCTTCACCCTCCCCTATTGTAGGGATGTTGTTCAGAAGATCATCCACTTTAGCACTACGTGTTCAAGATCCATGCGAAATATTTCTTTGAGACCTAAGTTCTAGGGAAAGCTTATTCTTCTCTTCAAAAAATGATTTTCCTTAAAGGAAATAGGAACTTTTATTAGGTTTCATGTGTCTCTGGTTGCTTTGGCTTCCAGGAACCTGAGGGTGGAAGGAAGAGAGAGGGAAAATATACACACTTACTATATAGTGTATAATGCTTTTAACCACCTTTATTGAAGTATAATTTACATGCCATAAAATCCACTTCTTTATGTTATATAATCTTGAATGCTACATCAAGGTCTTTGTGAAATATTAGTTAGATATAGCCATATATAAATTAAACAATGCTTAGACCTAAGTCACTGGAGATCCCCAGTAACCCAGATCTTGGTTTGTTTGTTTTTTTAAGCTACTTTCCCCCTGCGCAGATTTTTTTCATTCATTTATCCAATGAATATTTCTTGAATGTCTACTGTGTTCCTAGATTTTGGGGGTACAACAGTGAACAAATCAACAATATAACTGCTCTCAGAGAGCTTACGTCTAGGGAGGGAGGAAGACACAGAGAGAGAACTCTAATGCCAGGTGTGATGAGTGCTATGAAAAAAACAAAGGGAAAGGGAATGAGGAATAACAAACTGGGCTGTAACTTTAGAGAAGGTGGTCAGTGGCAGCCTAGATGGCTCAGTGGGTGAAGTGGCCGGCTTCAGCTCAAGTTATGATCTTTCAGTTCGTGAGTTCAAGCCCCACATCTTCTCTGTGCAGACAGTTCGGAGCCTGGAGCCTGCTTCAGATTCTGTGTCTCCCTCGCTTTCTACCCCCCCCACCCCCCCGCTCATGCTTTGTCTCTCTCAAAAATAAATAATCATAAAAAAATCAAAAAACAATTTAAAGAAGGTGGTCAAGGAGGACCTCTGCAAGAGATGAGGGAGTAAACTTGAGCACATCTGGGGGGAGTTGTACGTGCAGTGGGGAGAGGAAGACCTGAGGAAAGCAGAGTGAGCATGGACCCACGTGGTTTTATAGCATCACAGGGGTATGTGGAGAAAAGTGTGTGTGTTGGTTGGGAACAAGTAGTGTCGGGGGGAGCAAGGAATAATTAGGAGACAATTTCAGGAGACCGGACCTAGCAGCATGGTGGCTTAGGTCAGGAAGGAGGTTGGAGAGGACATACCTTTTGAATGTAGAGCTGACAAAACTTGTTGATGCCTTGGATGAGGGGCATAACCCAGAGGAGTTGAGAGACTCAATTTGGCTTTGGACTTTTGGCAGGTGTCCAATGAAGCCCGGAGAATGGGGAGTGGGGTCTTGGGGCCCTGACTATGCATGCGTGCCCTCTCACATTGGTAAGCGCATGGACCCACAGTCCCGCAGGGCAAATCTCTTTAGCCAGTTGAGAAGTGGGCATCGATGCTGGTGGGCAAAGATCATGATTAAGCCCCTTGGTCATTTTCTGAAAAAGATAGTTGATGATGACCACTGTAGTGAATGGAGTTGTCTCCCGCAAAAAGAGATGTTCAAGCTCTAACTACCAACCCCTATGTACGTGACCTTATTTGAACGTAGGGTCTTTGCAAATGCCATCAAGTTCAGGTATGGTGGACCCTAATCCAATGACTGGTGTCTTTAAAAGTGGAGCAAATTTGGATACAGACACAGGGGCACAGGAAATAATGCCACGTGAAAACAAGCAGAGATTGGAGTGACATGTCTGTAAGCCAAGGATTGTTGGCAACCCCTGAAAACCAGGAGAGAGACATGGAACAGATTCTCTGTGAGAATCTAGAAGGAAGCTTCTAGAAGGAAGCATCTCTGCCAACACTTTGATTCTGGGCTTCTGGCCTCCAGAACTGTGAGAAAATAAAGTCCTGTGGTGTTGAGCTACCCAGTTTCTGGTTCTTTTCTACAGCAGCCCTAGAAAAATGGATAACCGCTGGGTATTAAACCCTCATCATTTGCCCAGCACGGTGTTGAGTTAAAGCAAAGTACACTTTGCTCACTGTATCCCATAAAGTTCCCTCACTGCCATCAACAGCTAAGGATCATTGGTGTCCCCATACTACCAGAGGAGGAAAAGTTCAGTGAATTTCCCAAGGTCACACAGCTAGTGTCCGGTGGAACTCGGACAGGTACCAGGCCCCACGACTCTGAACCCTATGCCCTAACCATTATGCCACACTGTCCTGTGGCCAAAGGCCAGGATTCCAGGCACATTCTGCCATTTGGATTCACCAGTAAAGTTCATCACAACAAACTTTCCAGCCAGGAGTCCCTGGGCTACTTTGCCAATTTTATCTGCTGCCACTGGAGCCTTGTTATTTATCACATCTCTCCCAGAAGATTCTTGGGGAACAGATGTGGCTTGGAATTTGATAAGAGCGTCACTTCCACACATCCTTTCAATCTGTTTGGAATCCTCACCCTGGAGATGGAGGGACAGCTGAACAAACAGCCCACACCCTCTATGTTGGTATTAACTGAAGTAGAGGCTCCAGAAACCTCATGAGGCAATTAATGAAAAGCAAAAGATCATTTCCGCTTAAAGGAACATTTTAGAACCTGGCCATCACTGTGGCCATGGCAATGGCTATTTCTCTGACATTTTCCTCTCTCATGCCAGCGCATCAGGGCACAAGGAGAGGAAGGAAGATCTCCCCGGGATGCTTATTGTTTGGAAGCATAGCCATGCCCATCCTATCTCTGGGCACATCACCAATTGTGCCTGGCACAGAATCCCCGAGAGAGCTTATGGATGGAAGGAGCTGGGTGCAGGGTTGTGGCACCAACTCAGACCAAGCCCACCTCACCAAGTAAATCAATGATTTGTCAATGGCTGTATAAGAAACAGAGAAAGAAATGACTGTTCTGTTTGTGGCCATGAATCAGCCCATAAGGGCCTCAGCCTCACTCAACCAGTGGGGTGGGTAGGAAAAGGAGGAACAGGGCTGGAATCTGGATTTGAAAACCTCCCGTGATAACTTGCAGCAAATCATATGAATAATTTCCCACAGCCGAACACTTGGTTCTCCAGGTCCAGAGAATCAGATAGAATATGGTTAAGCGCATGGGTTTTGGAGACAGGAGACATGGGAAGTTTCACTTTCTAGTGGAGGCAGTCTGGACAAGTCACCACACTTCCTAAGCCCTGGCTTCCTCGTCAGTAACCTGGGGTAGTAGAAGTACCCACTGCACATTCCAGTGGAGATTAAAGGAGGCCCTGGGCAGGGTAAGCAAGAAATGGGAATGGCTATCTTTACCAATGCATAAGGACCCACCCCGTGCCCGTGCTGGCCCCACCTCCAGCGCCCCCCTCCCTTCTTCCTGGTACAAATCCTGCACCATTCTCACCTTTGTTGGTCTAGCCACCAGGCTGCTCTCTTTACTGGATCTCTCGAATTCTACTACAGGTGATTGTTTGCTGCATTGCAGACAGAATTGAAATCCAGGATTTGCCTTCTAGAGCTTGAGTGCTCACTTTCTAAAGTTATTCTAGGAGAAGATTTGTTCATTCAGATAGTTTAATTGTAAGGGAGCACAGTTCTCTTCCCTCTGCCTGGAATATGCCTTCTGGAATATGCCTTGCTGGCTCCACTGATCTTTTAGGTCTGCGTTTTGTTATCATATCCCCAGAACATCTTTCGCTGACCTGCAAGATCAGGTTAGGTCCTCTCTTTAAACAGTCATGAAGCTCCATGCACTTCTCTTGCTGGGGTTTAATCATGACTGAATTGGGTAATTATTTGTGCAGGAGGGCGAGCTTCGTGAGCTTGTCACTGCATCTCCAGTGCCTATCTCTGCGCTCCGCGCATCCTAGACACATAATGCTTACTGAATGAATGGATGAATCGGCCAGCCTTCCAAGTTTTGGATAAGACTAGAAAAGATGACACATTTGTAAGGCAGAATGAATTCCATCTCTGTTGCATCTCTTAATTGAAGCCTTTTAAAAATAAAATTGATTGAGGGCGCCTGGGTGGCTCAGTCGGTTAAGAGACTGACTTGGGCTCAGATCATGATCTCAGGGTTTGCAAGCCTGATGTGGGGCCTGTCAGCACAGAGCCTGATTCAGATCCTCTGTCTCCCCCACTGTCTGTGCCTCTCCCCTGCTCTCTCTCTCTCAAAAATAAATAAACATTTTAAAAAATAAGATAAAATAAAATAAGATCAAATAAAATAATAAAAGTGATAGAGAAGAATATGCATAACCAAACCCAAGAATTAAACAAACCAAGGTAACAGGGACCACACCTGGCAACACTGGGTTACATCAGTGCACGTATGAATGTAGAGGACTCTGTTCTAGCCTTCTATCGCTGCGTGAGAAACCATCCCAAAACTCCAGCAACCACATACGGTTATCTCCCATGGTTTCCGTGCAGCAGGGATTGGGAATTGGGAATGGTCGCTGGTTGATCGTGGCTCAGGGTCTCTCCAGAGGCTGGAGCACCTGGGACTGGCCAGCATGTAGTCCCAGGGCTTCCCCATGCGGTCTTACTCCTTGGCCTCGCCAGCATGGTGACATCAGGGCTCCGAGGGCAGGTGTCCCAAGAGAAACTGAGAAGCTATTGCTCAGAAGTCACAGGGGGCCACTGCCATTATCCTGTTCATTGAGGCCGTCGCAAAGGCCTGTCCAGGTTCAAGGGTATAGACTCTGCCTCTTGATTGAGGGGTATAAAATCTTCATGAGCACTGCAGAAAATCACTTCCTTCAAGACGTGAGGAAAGCTCTCAAAAAGGCCTCCAAGAGGGGCCAGAGAAATTCCTGTTGAAAAGGAGAGCTTGGTGAGAATATTAAGGAACAAAGGGAAGTTTCCTTCCATTAATGACTGCTGAGAAGAAGAAGCTATTAGGAACATGTCTGTTTTCCCTGTGGATACTTCCCGACCACCGTATTAGATGAATCGATTTTGAGAGTACCTCAGAGTTCCACAAATCAACAGATTTAGTGATTAGAATCACGGGGAAGAGAGACACTTGTTAAAATGCAGACCACAGGCCACAGCCCAGAGTTTCTGGTGCTTAGGATCTGGGTCATAAACAAGTACCCCAGCCCCTCCAAGAAGCAGGAGGCACCGTCCTTTATAGAGAATGGGATTTGCTTTGGTTTTGGTTGCAAAACCTGTTGCTATTTGGCTTCCTGAAATTTTAATTTTTATTATGAATCTGAGCCACCCAAACAATAATTTTGTCTTACAGGATCTCTAAGTCCCAGAAATCTGCTCCAACTGATATAAATAAAAATTGTAACTTCATTGGAGAGATATGGAGGTTTCTAATGGAAAACAGCCAAACCTCATGAGAAATTGGAAGCAGGAACTAGAAAGCAAGGCCTCTTCTCATGCTTGGGACCCCCCGTCCCCACCCGCCCCCAACACATATCAGTTTCTTCTTTGCCTGCATGTGGTAGAAAAGGACCAATCTAGGCAGATCTGTGTGTATCTCTCTTCAGGGGCCCAGGACTGACTTCACATAGTAGTAGCCTGTTACAAATTCTTTGGAGAGAGAGAAAGTGATTGGCTCAGTTTAGTTCAGTAGCTGCCTCTAATCCAATCACTTGTGGCCAGGCGGATCCACTGCTCAACCAGAAGGTTCTTCTAATAAAGAGTCAGAAGAATTGAAAGGCATGCCAAAATCCACTTCCAAATTGAACCGCCACTGTGAATATGTGGTCAGTTTTATTTTTCCTGATCTTTCTTGAAGCACATATTCTAGAAGCATCTGGTGTCCGACCTATTGCCATTTATGCATGTATTTATTTATTTACTTACTTATATGCAGTATAGTTGACACACAATACTCTGTTTCAGGTGTACAACATTGTGATTTGACAATTGTATGCATTATGCTGTGCTCACCACAATGTTACCATCCATCTCCATTCAATGTTATTACAGTATTGTTGACTGTATTTCCTATGTGGTACTTTTTATCCCCATGACTTATTCATCTTATGGCTGGAGTTTGTACCTCTTAATCTCCTTCACCTATTTTGCCCATCCCCAAACCCCTTCCCCTCTGGCAACCTTCAGTTTGTCCTCTGTATTTATTGGTCTGTTTCTGCTTTGTGTGTTTGTTTTGGTTTTTAGATTCCTCATATGAGTGAATCATATGGTATTTGTCTTTCTCTGACTAATTTCACTTAGCACAATACCCTCTAGATTCATCCATATTGTCACTGTTGTTAAGATCTCATTATTTTTTGTGGCTGACTGATATTCCACTGTGTGTTCGCGCGCACACACACGCACACACCGTTTTCTTTATCCATTCATCTGCTTATCTACCAATGGACATTTAGCCATCACTTAGTTTTATACAAAAAATGTTATTGGAACATAGCCGCACCCATGCATTTGTGTATTGTCTATGCCTGCTTTCCCACTACAGTGGTGGAATTGAGTAGTTGATACAGAGATTACAATATTTACTGTTCAACCCTTCACAGGAAGAGTTTGCTGACTCTGCTCTAGAATTTGATTCAGTTCTGTATCTCCATTGTTGCTAGTGATTCATGTGTGTCATCCTCACTTCCTTCCAGCCAATGCAGGGGAAATTCCTGACCTTGGCTCATTTGCACACCACTCCCAGGATGTTAGAGATGCTATCTGGTATCTGTTTATTCTTCCTTCGACCCATGTTGCTTGGGACAGGGCAAGACACCAGCATCCATACACATCCATGCTGGTTGACTTACAAAAAAAAACAAAAACAAAAAAACGGTTTCTACAAATGCTATAGTACTTCCTGAGGTGTGAAGCACATTGGTAGCATTGATGATTTGCAAGGTGATTATATATTTTTTTAATTTTTTAACATTTATTCATTTTTGAGAGACAGGGTACAAGCAGGAGAGGGGCAGAGATAGAGGGAGACACAGAATCTGAAGCAGGCCCCAGGCTCTGAGCTATCAGCACCTGAGCCAAAGTCAGACGCTCATCCAGGCGCCACGCAAGGTGATTTTAGTTTAGTGCTTGAGATTTTTTTAGGTGGTACATAGAAAGTGATATTAAATAAAATTAAATCGCATCATGATAGAGTTATTTTCTCTTTATGTTTTCTTTCAGTCTTTCTCATTACTTGAACAAGAAAATCTCAGTTGATGACAATATGCCGTTAATAGTTCTCTAACACTTGCTAACATCATTTTCCCTTTTAACAAGGAGAAAACGCAGGGGCTGATTTGGAACCTTCAGCAGCCAGCAATAGCTAGCTAGAATTTCCTAGCACTGCTTTGCTTTTATTTATTTTTATGCTTATTTCCATTTATGGCTGGTGATACTGGCTTGCCATTAATAGTGGTGATACAGAGTTTCCTTCTTCAGATAAATTTAGTTAAGTAAAAATGGGGCTAGGTTGTTAAAATGTGAAGCAAATACCAGTTTAGGTGATAGGGGAGAATGTGGAAAAGGTACATGAATGATTGATTGAAGTTTGGGAAACTTGTCTTTAAGTGACTGGCGTAGATACAAAAAAGTCCTGGTGCCCAGCGGAGGGAGTGACCCATTTGGTCTGAGCGCATCCCTGAGGGTTTGAGAGGGAGGTGACATCTGAGCTGAATCGCTGATTTTCTGGGCAGTGAAAGAGTGTAGAAGGATGTTGCAGGAAGTGGGAATAGAATATTCAAAGGAAAAGAAAGAAGATGATGCTGTCATGGAATTATCAGGCTTGAGGGAGTCACTGAAGGATTGTATGCAGTTGAGCAGCAGTTTTAGAGCAATTGTTAGTTCCAGCTGGTTGTTCTCTCTGAGCCTCAGTTTGTTTATCTGTAAAGTGGGGATAATGGATACAACTGTAGGATGTCCCCCCGCCTCGGGTGCATGGGGAATTCTCTGCCACCTGTCCTGCTTCTCCTCTGGTCAGGGGGCTGGGATGTCCAACCGTGACTTCATTGACATTCAAGGTGTCCAGGGCCCTTCCCCTGTGTCTTGGACACCAAGAAAGGGATTGTTAGTTAGACGGTGCCTTAACCAGTGGTGACGGGTCAGTGGGGCTTGAAACCAGCTCACTACTGAGCCCCCTTCTACTGGACTTGGGGGTCTTCTCAGCTGAAGGTCCTTTCCACCTTCAGCCTCCTCTACCCATTTGTCTCCTGGCCAAGTCATGTCCCTGCCTCCTCCCTGCACTTGTCCCTTCCCCAGTCTTCTCTGGAACCTGCGAGCAGAACAGCCCGGTCTCCACCTGACTCTCTACGTCTTCGAACACTGGCCCCCTGGAGGCATTGCTTCTGCTCTGGGGAGGGCTGGGGAGGGGAAATGGCCCTTGGGGACCAGCGAGAGGACAGGGAAGACGGGAAACAAACTGAAGACACGCGGCCCAGCGCTTTGAGCCCCACCCTGACACGCAGGCTGGTGGGTCTGCATGGGGACCTAGTAGATGCCTGACAGGTAGGGCCTGCTCAACTTGGCGGCCCTTATGTCTCTGGTGGGGCTGGAGGGGACAGGCTGAGGAAGGTCCCTGGTAGTGGCAGAGTGCGCCGGGCACTTTCTTGCTAAGTGCTCTAAATTCCCTAGGTCTGCAGCACCATGGCCGCCCCTGGCTGTGATGAGAAAGGAGATGGTGAGAGCAGGAAATGGGGCCCCTGTGAGCCAGTGGGCCCAGCCTGGAAGCTTCCATGCAGTTAGATTCTAATTTACCATTAAGATAAGAGCTGAATGGAGTATGCCAAGCTGCTCTCCTGCCTCGAAGAGCCTTCCAGGCATCCCTCCCTCTGGCCTTGGGCCTCTGTAACATTCTCTGGTCCTGCAGCTGAGTCAGGTGTGAGCATTTTTATTTACTCAGCCACCTCTGGAGCTCTGAGCAAGTCAAGTGTTTAAAGGCAGAGNATCCCTCCCTCTGGCCTTGGGCCTCTGTAACATTCTCTGGTCCTGCAGCTGAGTCAGGTGTGAGCATTTTTATTTACTCAGCCACCTTCTGGAGCTCTGGAGCTCTGAGCAAGTCAAGTGTTTAAAGGCAGACACTTAGAGTCGGTTAGACCTGAATTCAAATCCTGTCCCTGTCCCTGACTGAATTTGCTGTGTGAGGCGTCTTACCCCCCATGAGCCACTCTTTCCTGTAAAATGGGGTTCTGCAAAGTAATGAGAAATAACAAATGAAAACTGGCACATTGATAAGTGCTCAAAAATGTAGTGGTGACACAGTGTGTGCAGTTAATGCTTATGGCAATCTGATTGCTTCTTCCTCCAGGAAGCCTTTCTGGAAGGCCCCAGGCCCGATCAGGTCCCCTGCAAGGTGGTACTGCCCCATGCTTCTTCTAAGAGGCTTCTTGAAAATGGTAGCTGCTGGCCACTGTGGCATCTGGCATAGTCACAACCAGTGAAAATAATGATGTGTCCCAAGCCACACTGATTAACATGCTGGATTTGTGACCACAGCTGCATGGAAGGAAGCCCCAGGACAACATGAGAGGGTGTTAAAATATTACACTAATCATCCCTGTAATTAATATCAGAAGTCTTTCTTCCTCTGGGCTACAGGGGCAGAGAACATGTCTGCTTCTTTATTGCTGTATTCCCAGTGCTTAGCAAGCTCTTGGTGAATATTAAATAACCGAGTGAATAAGGGAACAGGTGCCCCAAATTCAGTTTTATCAGGAATCTGCTCATTCCCTCATTCAACAAATATTTACCGAACCTCTACTATGTACCAAGCACTATTTCAGGCTCTTGGGTGACAGCAATGAACAAAACCAGCAAAGATGCTTTCCCTCATGAGGTTTACATCCTAGCCCTGTTGGCTGGGCATCGATACATATCCCAAAGGGATCGATACTTGCTTGCTGCTGTTGGAACCTTCCCTACGGATTGGGTTTAGCCATTCAAAATGCGAAGTCTGTAGAAAACTTTATCCATTATTTCAGTGTCCATAGAGGGCATCTGGGCAGATCTTGGAGTGGGTTTGAATGAACATCGGCTGCCCATGGCTTTCTGGGCCCTTCCAACCACCCTGACAGGCTTATTCTCTTTCCCAGGTCATGCTCTCAGAGCGGAAAGGCACAGATGAGCTCTATGCTGTGAAGATCCTGAAGAAGGATGTGGTGATCCAAGATGACGATGTGGAATGCACGATGGTGGAGAAGCGGGTGCTGGCCCTGCCCGGGAAGCCACCGTTCTTGACCCAGCTCCATTCCTGCTTCCAGACCATGGTAACTTGTCCGGGGGCCGGGCCATTCCACCTCTAGGGCTTCTCCAGGCTTTGGCCAGAGCCATCCCAGCAGCACACGCCCCAAAGAGGCACCTGGACCCTTTCTGTTCTGGAGACGGGAGGCTGTTGTGCCCAGGGGAAGCTGCTGAGAATTTCTGAGGTTGCCACTGAGAAGCTCTCCCCTAGGCAGATGCTGTTTCAATGAAGATAAAAGAACTCAGGCGATTGGTTTAATAACCAACAGAGCAGGGTCTTTCTCAGACAGCAAGAGGTGACTTGAGGATAGGAGCTGAGGACTTTTGGTCTCACAATATAAGATGTTACAGCAGAGCTTAGGGATGGGAATGAGTTGGGAAGGGCCACAAGGTGTGGGTTTAGACAGTTATAGTCAGCCCTCCAGGCCCTCCAGATAAATGCTCAGGTACATTCTGCCAGTTGCAGGAACCTTCTTGAGGGAGGGGTTGCCTGAAATCACAGCCTTTAGGAAACTTCTGGAGCAGGGGGCACAGTGTCCTAGGCAGGGGCTAGTGAGCACAAAGCTGTGGCTCCCAAGAAAAGAAGGGGACATTTGTGTACCGTTTGCTATTAACTGATTCCACGTCTGTCTGCGAGAGCAAGGCCATCCCTTTAAGTAACCTCTTACCTTTTTCTCAGTTCAAATTAGACCCTGGCCTCCATGCCTAAGGAGTGGGTGGCCAGAGCCCAAATGCAAAAAGGTACAAAGTTAGTTCTTGCCTTTGGGGCTTCTAAAGAGCCAGTGACCCAGTGACTCCAAGAAGCTTTAAGGGATTCTTTAAGATTATTTCAATTCTGTGTGCTCTTACTATGCATGCTAATTTTAGAGCCCACCTCCTATGTGAGACGAGATGCTATTGTATGTTGCATATAATTTAAAGCTTGAGGCTTCCTGTCTTCTCCAACATCACGAAGTCCTGTGCTCTGCTACATTAGATTCAACATTCCCAGCCCAGAAAGATCCAAAACTGGGTTTGGGGTGGGTTTTCTCAGGGTAGACTGCACACCGGGCTTAGAACTGCCCTGTGTGAAAGGGGCAGAACCAGAACTTGGCTCCTTCCCTGTTCAAAGAAGTCTCTTGATACATTTTGGGGTTAGAGGGACCTGGGTTCAGATCCCAGCTCTGTCACTTACCGTATTTGCCAAAGTAGGGTGCATGTACCCCTGTGCAATGTGGCCCTGGGTATGAAGGGTGACTTTGGCTGGTGCATAGATTTAAAATTACATTCTCCTTTTAATTAGTTTTAAGTTCTTCTGAATGCCTCAAGGAGAATGTTTCCATTTGGTGCCCACACGCCTGTACCCTCTTTTTAACACTTCCCTTTTAACACAGAGTATCAGGCTTTGGGTTCTATGCCTTGGCAAACACCAGTTTCTAGGTCATATATATATATATATGCAAAACAAACATATATATGGGGTTTTTTTTACAGACTTTTTTCTATTTATGGCATAGTAAAGTCTCTCAATTTTTAAATTTTGAGGTATTATAAGACAAATATAAAAAACACAAAATAGATGTTTTAGTAATGAGTTATCATAAGGTTAAGTTCCTCAAAGCACCACCCAGGTTGAGAAACAGAACTCTGGCAGCCACTCTGGAAGGTTCTTCATGTTCTCATCTCAATCTCCCTGCAAGCAGTGGCTTGACTTCCTTGTGCGTCTTTATAGTTTTATCACTTGAGTCTTATCATCTCTTAATACGATAGTTTAATCTTTCCCATTTTTAGAAACTGGCTGTGTCTTGTAAGCCTTTTAATACAGTGATTTCTCCCCTCCATCCCTTCCTTTTATCTGTTCCTTCATCTGCTGAAGATCCTAGGCTGTTTGACTCAGACCATTTTCACAGTCTGGATTTGCCGATTGCACAGGTGTGGGGCTCTTGCACATGGTTTCCCTGTCCAGTGTGTCTCCTGCAAATTGGTAGCTGGGCCTAGAGACTCAGCCAGACTCAGGTCCGATCCCTTTGGTCAGAACGTAGAAGGCGTGCTCTTTGGTTCAAAGGTACAGAACACCCCGTGTCTCTTTCTATGATGTAGGCAACCACTCTGTGCCTAGGCCCATTAGTGGTGGTACCCTAATTCTGTCATTTCTTTTTCATTTCCTAGTAGGAATGCCTCTTGGAAGGCAGGCTGCCCCGCCTCACCTGGTTCCCCGTGGCACAGCTCATATAGGAAAGGCTTGATAAATGCTGGATTCTTCCTTGTTGTTGGACAGTTTGTCATGAATTGGTTTACGATTATGCTCCAAAGGTGACTAACACTTACTTCTAAAAGAAAATGTTTGCATTAAAGAACAGAGTCTGTGTAAAGAAAAATATTAAGGGAGAAACAGTTCGCATCCTTGGCATAGTGGTGAAGAGAGTTGCAAAGCCTGAGTTTTAGGGAATTAGGTCTTTAAAGCACTCAAGAGATGGCAGAGACAGGACAAGACTAGATTCTTAAACCTCTAGGTTCCTTCACGCTACATCTTCTCTTTTTCCCATTGTGGGTCCCCAGGTTTACCCACTGACATCAACAGTCAAGAAGGGTTTCAGTCTGATGAGTAGACCAAGAAGAAATCTTGCTCTCAAGCAAGTGGTTGGACTGACTTAGAGCACCGTTTTCAATTTGGGTTGAATGAATTGAGATTGGAGGTATTAGTCATGTGTGACTAACATTAATTCATTGATGTACCATATCTTTGTTAGTAATGTACTGCTCTAAAGATGATAGCAGAGTGGATTTGAGGCCATGCTTTTCCTACCATACTGCCTCACTCATATTTCATTATGCTCTCTGGCATTAGACAGTAGGGCTGGGGTTTACCTGGAAATTGTGTGGGGCCCTGGGCCCCCTCAAGAGGTGTCACACGTCATGGAAGAGAGATGGTGCTGAGAACACACTTTCATGGATTCAAGTCTTGTGTAGGGATGGAGGCCCGTGTGGGCAGCCACCTCATGGTCTCCCAACCTAGCAAGGCCAAGGGTGGAACAGATCGCCATCTTGTTGGGGTGAATCAGATGAAGTAGCTATACTGTCTCTAAGGGTGCATCGTTTGGGGAAAATGTAACTGTAAATGTTACACTTGTGCTTGGCTTGAGGAGATGCCCTCACTGCCTTAGATAGTATTTTTAAGCACATATACTTTGATTTTACATAAATTAAATTTACTTAAAAGACACAATAATGCCTACTAACGTGAGGCACAGGCTAACGCTCTTAAGCCATGTGAAAACCTTGGGATGGGTCCTGTCATCACCCCTCTAGGACGAGAGGACTGAGGCCACACAGCAAGTACATTTTAGGGCCAGGACTTGAACCCAGGCAGTCTAGCTCCACAGGGCTTTCCACTTAACTGTGACACTGTTAGGTCTTTTTGTTGTTGTTGTTGTTGTTGTTGTTGTTAATGTTTATTCATTTTTGAGAGACAGAGAAAGACAGAGCATGAGCAGGGGAGGGGCGGAGAGACAGGAAGACAGAGAATCTGAAGCAGGCTCCCAGCTCTGAGCTGTTAGCTCAGAGCCTGACCTGGGTCTTGAACTCGTAAGCCATGAGATCATGACCTGAGCCAAAGTCAGATGCTTAACCAACTGGGCCACTCAGTTGCCCCCATTGTTGGGTCTTTTGCGGGTGCTGAGAATGACTCCTTGGATTTCTAGGCCATCTGATGCCTGTGGGGCAGAGCTGCCAGCAGCCAGCCAGTCTCTAGGCTCCACAGGGGTCCAAGCCCCACCCCTTGCTCGCTCACCTCTCCCCTGCTCAGTGAAGGCTCCATGTACTCCTCGCATTTCTGTCTCAGGAGGAGACCTGACTTTCCATCTGAGCATCTCCCTCGTGTGGACTTTCAAACACTTGGTTTCATTCACTTCACCAAAAAAAAAAAAAAACCTTGCTACAGAAGGGATTACCTGTCGTCCCCCACTCTGCAGGAGGAAGGCCTGAGGATCTAGGATATTGGGGCTAGTTTTCCCCAGACACAGCCCGAGCTCCCAGGCCCACTGAATTCAGAACCAGGCTTTTACTAGCACATTATGTGGAGTTGCAGCCCACGTGGCCTCAACCGTGATGTTACAAACAACAAAACCCAGCAGCCGGTGTTGTGAGCACGTCGGCGTGGGCCGGGCAGGCCTCCGCATTCTGCAGGTGCTTCCATTGTGTCCTCTGGGCGCCACTCCTGGTAGACGCCGGTACCGTCCCTACTTTATCCAGGAGGACGCCCAGACTCAGAGATGTTAAGTAACTCGCACAGTGTCACACAGTATGTAAGTGGTGACACTGCGATTTGTTCTGCAAGAGTCCAGAACCCCAACCTTGCTATCCTGACCCCAGGTTCCATTTTCTAGTTTCTAAGTCACTTTCGCTCTCATGATTACATCTAGTTTTCACAAGAACAGTATAAGCAAGTGCTGTCTGCAGTTAGGCGCAGAGGAAACCAGCCCTCAGAGAGGTGAAATGGCTGGTTATATAGCCGGTAAGTGGCAGGTTTCCTAAAGCCGCTTCAGGCGTTCCTTCCACTACAGAAGAGTCACCTACTCACCCCGCAAGGATATTGCAATGATTAGAAAGGTTTTATGGTGGGAGTTATTTTAAAATGTAGGGAGCACTACATATATATGAGGCGAACCATCATCGGTAGCTTGGCACAGGTGGACAGGAAGGCAACAACCCTTTTTGGGGAAGGCCCCTGGAGGTGGTCATCTGGCTCCCACTCACCTTCTAGAGTTGCATCGCCCCCAACCCCCTGATTGGTGCTGCAGAGGAGAGGAGGCAGGCTGGGCTGAAGCAGGCAGTATCTCCGAAGCCAGCCCCCTAAAAGTCAGACCATGCCTGCCAGTATACAGAGGCTACTAATGCTTATTGATTCTGTCACCAAAAATTTATTTGTTGAAATAAACGTGTCAGGACCCAGCTGCATTCTTGTGAGGGCTCCATCAGTGGATAAAAGAGATAAAGTCCCCTGTTCCTTTGGAATTTACATTCCATGAGGGGAGACGGATAATAGACAACAGTGCGACAAAACGTAATGGGGGGAGAGATGGAGGGATTGGTTCAGAGAGATGCTGTTTTTGATACGATGATCAAAGAAAAGTCTTTCTGATAAGGATGGCATTTGAGCAGAGACCAGAGCTGGCGAGGGCACGAGGCATGTGGATATCTGGAGGCAAAGTGTCGGAGACAAAGAGGAAGTGTGTGTAAGAGCCCAAGGCGTGAACATGCTCAGAGTGTTTGAGGAGCAGAGAGGAGGCCGGTGAAACCCGAGTGGATTGTCATTTTGTATTTTGTGACCCAGAATTCCTCTATGAATCAGCTACTTTGGAAAAATGACAAATCCAGTCTAACATGCTGCAAATTCGATATGTTTTTCTTGCTAGTGTCTTAGAATTTTGAAAATGAAAGATCCTTAATAGAATTTAAAAAAAAATTCCGAAGGTGGCCAAAATAGATAAAAGGGAAAAAGACACCCACCGATATGCAAAACAACTTTTGTCATTCTTAGAATGATGCAAATTTAATTATAAAAAAACTTACTTGGGAAAGCAAAGTTACATCAGAAGTATATTCTCAAAAAAAAATGGATTAAAAAAAATCTCTGAAAAATATTCATGGCACAATGTTAACCGAAAATGAAAGGTATTAAATTTTAAGGGATTGTTCTAAACGTGTTAGGACTGCGTATGCACATGGAAAAGAATCCAAAAGAAGCATAGACAAATGAAAACCTTGATTTGATTTAGGGAAGGGTCTGTGGATAATCGTCTTCGTTTTAAATTTATATTATTTCAGAAATGTCTATAATAAAACAATTTGAAAGTGTTGAATGTGCCACAAGACGACCAATGTTAATACCCAAGGAGATGTAAAAGCCATCAGAAAGTAGTTGAATTTTTTCAATTGCTCATTAGATGAACTGAGGTTTAGGCAAATTGTTCTAGAAGCACAAAGAGTGTGAGTGTCTCAGCCAGAAAAGTCTGGGTCGGTGGTTATTGGCTGTGTGACCTCTAGAAAGTCACTTAGCAGCTTTGGATATTGGTTTCATCATCTTTCAAGTGAGGATAATAAGTGAAAATTTAAAGACATGATGTACAATGTGCAGAATAAACAATAAATGGAGGCTCCCTGCACCAATGGAGCTGGGTTTGAGGGGCACCTTGCTACATGGGCACAAAAGAATTATGTTTCCTCCAGTCCTTTTGCAGTTTTTCTCAGGGACAATTGTCAGCCTGGCACATTCATGCAATTTCCCAACTGCCAGTGGGCACAGGCAGTTAAGTCTCCTTAGCAAAACATCTATTTTAAATGTTTTCTTTTCAATTGAACATATGCACTTCTTTTTTTTTTTAAATAGAATTAGATTTTATGAGTCATTGAAGGACAGCAGTTACTTCCTCTCCAAATTTGCTGTCATGGTCCAGCAAGAACTCAGTTGCAAGGCATGCTGGGATGGGCATCAACCCAGAATGCACATGCGGACAGAAGAGGGATGAGGATGGTTCCACTTGTAGATCTGGCCTCTGAGGTCCTGTCCTTCAAGCACCGAGAATGTCCGAGGGGTCCTAGTAACTCGGGATCGGTTCAGGGTTGGCAGGGGGGCCCAGGGGTACGGTTTGATAGAAGGGTGTGGCTGTAGGAAGCTTTGACAGTTGTCTCAGTCAGCAATGGTTGGGTTGCAAGAAGTAGAAAACCTCCTTCTCCAAATTATTGCATTAAGAAGAGAGAAAGAGACAGAATTTTATTGGAAGAATCCAAAGGCAAAGATGTACCTGAGCCTCATGGAGAACTAGAACTTCAAAGCTTTCTAGAATAGATCTCATGTTTCTTTCTCCTGGTTTTCTTTGTTTCTCCCTGATCATGCTAACAACATAACTTCTCTAGCCCCTTGCAGGTTGCCTATCTGCTGAATTCCCAGAGTTCTGATTCATACTCATGAGAAAGAGAATCTGATTGGTTCTAATTTGTACTCTTAGGAAAGAGAATCTGATTGGTTCAGCAAAGGTCAGATGTCTTATTCCTGGCCCATCCACTGATAGATAGTTGGCTACTACTGACTCAGTAGGAACCTTTAAGAAGGGGTTGTATCTACAGGGAAGGGATCACTGGTGCTCCTCTCAAATGGGAGTCACTATTTTGAGTGCAAGGAAACTACGGGTTTGGAGCAGGATATAACCGACTGCTGGTGGTACAGACCCGGCACTGAGTGCCTCCTAGGAGAGGAAGCTGGTGAGAGCTTGGCACGTGTTGGGGCTTTAGGCAACTCAAGCACCTGAGGATCTTGAGGGGACTGAGGAATGCAACCCAGGCATATAAAGTGTGTGCGGGTAGGAAAAGACAGCCTGGTTCCCTTTGCCTTCTTAATGGTGGCCTTTGCATGTTCATTCAGTAATCAAAGGTTTATAGAAATCTAAGGAAGGGGGAGATGGTCCTAGCCCTTGAGAGCTTTGCTCTCTGTGTGGAAGAGCAAGGCTTGGAAAGCCGAAAAAATAAGTTAGAAGAGCATCCATTGCTTGATTCTGAGAAGGATTCTAAGGCTATCGAATATAGAGGAAAGAAAAGTTGTGTGTGATACATGTCCTTGACCATATGGTTACTTGAGGGAGACTCTGAATTTGCATGAATGTGACATGCATCATCTGAATATCTCTGCAAAACTCTCGAAAGAGAAGCTGTCATTACCCCTTTAGGAAGGCAGGGAAGATGTAGTATCTGATGCAAGCTCTCAGAGTGTGCAAACGGTGTCATTGAGACTTGAACCCAGGACTAGTGCATGCTAAAGCCAGGGCTCTCAACCACCGCACTGCAGAGCTTCTCGAGAGCAACAGCTGCATCTGAGCGGTAAGAGAAGCAGCTTACGGACAGGATCGATTCATCTGCCAGCTTCGAAAATCATTAAAGACCATTCAGTAGGCAAATGCTTATTGAAACTCACTTGAAAGCATGGTGCATGTTCTTGGAGTGGCCCACATCCTTGATCCTCTCTGTCTATAGCTTCTTCTTAAAAGTGGCAAGTGTCCCCCCCGCCCCGGCAGTCACATGGGAATCAGTCACATCCCACTTTCAGCCATCTTAGAGAAAGAATGATGATTTCTTTGAATTCTCTGCTCTACCCGGCCTCCCCCTCCCGATAAATTCGGCACATGCCTTGCAGTCACTGTTTTACATTGAACTACGCTTACACTCCCGCTCCAGATGTGAGGCATCCAATCCAACCATTTTGCATGATGCGGTGTGACAGACAGACATTTAGTTTGATTTCCTCACCGACTGAACACGAGAGAGAAAGGGGAAGGGAAATTTAAAATACCTGAAGTCATTGCATGCTCAGGGGACAAGGGCAGTATGTTAATGAAGAATAACAACAATAACAATGGCAGTTTTGGGGGAAGCGCTTTCAAAGTTGAGCAGGCTGCCTAGGTTGAAGAGAAAGATGGAGAGCTTGCCTTTCTGCGCCTTTAATTGGAGTCGACAGTGGAGCACCCACGTAGAAACGTCCTGTAGCCAGCTGGAGCGAACTGGAGCTCAGGAGAAAGACAGGGGAGGGAAATAGAAGTCAAGACTCATCAGCCAGGAGAGATGAAGGCTGAAGGCTTGAGCTGTGACAAGTCCTCGCTGGAAACTTGAGCAATTAGGGGGGCTCAATACCCAACATGTACTTTCTGATTTTCACGGAGTAAAGACAAGAGGTCCTAATCAAGAACCACTTCATGTGACCAGAAGAAAGATCTTTCAAGGCCTTGAAATGATTTATCAGAAGAGTGGGGAGCAAATTCAGATCTCAGGGCACTATGTTGGGGGGATAATTATGTAAGAATCGGAGGCAGTGGGTGAGGACCACTTAGTTAGCTGACGCCCCCGGAGCTTCCTCTTCGTGCTTGTCACGCAATTTCTCTTATCACGTTTTATTTTAGATTCTGGCTCGAGTTGGTTACATATCTCTTTTCACAAAGACTCTGAATTCTCTGAGGGCAAGGCCCATATGCTATTCATCATTGTTTACCCCTTTAACACCTAATACATGACTTGCAAAAATAAATGCTCGAAGAAGTTTCTAAAATGCACCTCGCTGCTCAAGATTGGCTCAAGATTGCCCCTGGCAATGTTTTTCAAATTGGATGTTCCTTACCTTGGAGTGCCAGATGAACTTGGTGGGACATGGACAAATTGCATTTGTTTTAAAAATAATTCAGTTGAGGGACCGATGGCGTGAAGCCAGACTGGATATAGCATAGAGTTGATAGACTCCAGGTACGCATTTTTGTTTTTTTTTGTTTTTTTACAGAGACAATGAATTTCCACTTAGGACTTTGGTATGAAGTTGTAAAATTGTTAAATAATGTGTTTCAGTAAAAAAGTAAAATATATTTTAATGGAAATATGTTTAAAATAAGTAGGTTTTAGTGGATGAGGTGGATAAACGTGGTAAAATCTTGGAACCTGTGTGGGAGACAACCAAAGTTTGAAGTTGATGGCCTCATGCAGTTTATCATAATCTGGTCCTAGCCTTGCCTCGCTCCTTTGTCCTTTGTAACTCTATGCACTCTGCTGTCCTCCTCAGCAATAGCCACAAAATCAGGGGCTTGCAGGGCTAGTTCTATTTTCCAAAATATGCATTAAAATAAACACAAAACTGTAAAGGTAAAGCCTTATGCATCCATAGCCCACCTAAAATCATCTCCCACCACATTTTGGGAAACATTGCTGTTTAGAAATTTATCTGGTTTCCCCACTCATCTGGGTATTCCTTCACATCAGGCAACCTGGATTATTCCCAGCAGCCTCCCTGGCAGTAGAATAATGCCTGGCCTAGTGTGGGCATCATTAATCATTCGTTCGGGAAACAGAGGGAGAGCAGGGTGCCAGCCACATTGTTCAATATATGAAGTACTGGTGTGCCAAAGCCAGACTCAGTGCAGTTCAAAGATGATGGATCTCAGGATTTTCCCACATACGGTTCATGGCAGAAACAAACCACAAAACGTGGCATTATCTACAAGTGGAGCTCTTCTTGATGTTGGGATTCTAACTAATGAGTTTGGGGGGCAAGCTGAGTTCTTCCAAGCTGAAAGCAAGCAAGTGAAATCTCTCCTTCACTTACTTTTCTCTCTGTGGCCAATGCCATCTGCTAGTTTTAAAAATAATTTTTAAAAGCAAGTGTTTTGGTTCCCTTCAACGTGCAGCAAAGACAGATGCTATTTTTAAGGCTTGTTTTCTATCAAAAAAAAAAAAAAAACCCCAAAGAACCAGGGGCTGGGTGTCGGCGGTTCTGACTGACTGTCTCCACTCTGCCACTACCTTGTATGTGACCTTTTCTGCAAGTCTTAAATGCCTTGGACACCGAGAAACAGAAGTGATAACTCTACCTCTCTCTCTGCCTTAGTAAAGATGCTGAGAGAGTGAAGTAGTATCAGTCAGAGAAAGTCCCTTGACTTTGCAAAAATAATTGGTCAACTTGTACTTCTGCCCTGTGACCTGCCAGCTTCTGCCTTATTGTATGACTGGATCTCTCGGTCCTTTCTCGCCCCTCCTGGACTGGAAGCTTTCACAAGGGAGGACACACGCACACATCCATACAATGTCTAGCTCAGAACCTTACACGGAAGCAGCCTGATAAGGTCTGGAACTGACCTGCCTGGGTTCAAATCCTGGCTCTGCCGCTGAACAGCTGAGTAACCGACCATCAGCAAGTTACTTACCCTTTCAGGGCTTGAACTTTCACATCTTAATTTTTTTTTAATTTTTTAAAAAATTTATTTCTGAGAGAGAGAGAGACAGTGTGAGCAGGGGAGAGAGAGAGAGAGAGGGAGACACAGAATCTGAAACAGGCTCCAGGCTCTGAGCTGGCTGTCAGCACAGAGCCCGACACGGGGCTCAAACCCACACACCGTGAGATCATGACCTGAGCCAAAGTCAGACGCTCAACCGACTGAGCCACCCAGGCACCCCAGAACTTTCACATCTTTAAAAGGGGAAGCTCAGTAATACTGTCCTGTTGTATTGTTTAGAGAGATAAGTGAGACAAATATGTAAAGACAGTTGGCTAAGTCACATAATAAATGCTCACAAGATGCAGCTTTCTTTTTTTTTTTAATGTTTTAGTGTTTATTTATTTTTTAGAGAGAGAGACAGAGTGTGAGGGAGGAGCAGAGAGAGAGAGAGAGGGAGACACAGAACTCAAAGCAGAATCCAAGCCTCCACGCTGTCAGCACAGGGCCGGACGTGGGGCTCAAACTCACGAACCATGAGATCGTGACCTGAGCCGAAGTCAGATGCTCAACTGACTGAGCCACCCAGGCTCCCTGGCAGCTTTATTTTATAATAGTTATCATTCCAGTTATTAGACACTCAATACACATTGGGCAAAGGCATCTATGACTGTATTGTATAAAATAAACTTGTGTGAGCCGTAAGAAAGGTTTTGTTAACAGTGGCTGAAACATTTGTGATGGGATCACCATCATGTTAGAGCTCTTAGCGTATGTCAGCTTAGTTCTCTATGGGCTCTCATGTCACAGTCCTGCACGACAACTTTGTGACTTTTGGCGACAGCAAACCTCTTTTGACACTGAAGACCCAGCCATACCAACCTATAAATATAACCAAAACACACATTTCACAAAATAACACCCAGGGGTACTCTGTGCAGAGCGCCCCAGTAATTTCCATTCCATTCTCTCTCTTTTTTTTTAATGTTTATTTTATTACTTATTTTTGAGAGAGAGACAGAGCGTGAATGGGGAAGGAGCAGAGATAGAGGGAGACACAGAATCTGAAGCAGGCTCCAGGCTCCAGGCTCCGAGCTGTCAGCACAGAGCCCGACATGGGGCTGGAACTCATGAACTGTGAGATCATGACCTGAGCTGAAGTTGGACACTCAACCGACTAAGCCACCCACGCGCCCCTCCATTCTCTTTTCTTTTTTTATGAAGTTGATCACGTAGGCATCAAGGAGTGACCTGCCCCAAGTGGAAGTCTCTAAGAAGAGGGGAAGTCATTCGTTCATTTAGCAGACACCCCTTGATACAAGGAAAAAGGAGAAATCTCATGGAGGTGTTTCTCAAGGACCGTGACACTTACGTCTCACTGAGTCCCTGCAACAACACTGTGATTCAGCTATTACTATTATTATTCTTTATCATTATCTCCAGGGAGGAGATCCAGATGTTTAATAACCTTTCCAACTCATCCAGCTATCAGGAAGCAGAACTGGGTTCCAAATCAAGCCTGTTTGACACCATTCTCTGGGCACCTACTAAGTGCTAATTATGGACCAGGAATGGGGCTTATATGGCTGAGAGAACACAAGCCCTGACTCTGAGGGAGTTCATTCACATCTCCCTTGAAAGGCATGTTTAAAGAATCCCTGAATGGAGTATAAATTTCTTTTTTCTGGCTCAAATTCCTTTCCTTCTGGGTATGCCCTCTGAGGTCACTCAAATTCTAAGAATTCATTTTTTCCTATAATCACTATGTTAGTTAGTTATGTTACAATACCTCAATATTCAATGGCTTAAAACCATGATAAACATTTATTATCTCACCGTTTCTGCGGGTCAGGAACTCACGAGTGGCTAACCTGGGTGGTTCTAGCTTTGGGGTCTCACATGAAAGTTGTAGGCAGGTGGTCAGCTTGGACTGCAGTCATCAGAAGGCTTGACTGAGGCTGGAGGCTTTGTTCCCAAGGTGGTTCCTTCCCTTGGCTGGGGAGTTGGTGCTGGCCATTGGTGGGAGGCCTTGGTTCTTGGCCAAATGTACCTTCCCATGCGCTGCTTGAGCATTTCCATGACACGGTGGCCAACTTCCCCAAACAAATGATCCAAGAGAGAGCAAAATGGAAGCTGCAATATCTTTTGTGACCCAGTCATGGAAATCATACACTGTCATTTTTACAGTATTCTTTTTTTTTAAATGTTTATTTATTTATTTTGAGAGAGAGAGAGAGAGATAACCTCAAGCAGGCTTCATGCTGTCAACGCAGAGTCTGATGCGGGGCTAAATCTCATGAAACGTGAGATCATGACTTGAGCCAAAATCAAGAGTGGGACACTTAACCTACTGAGCCACCCAGGTGTCCTCATTTCTACACCATTCTTCTGGTTATGCAAGTCAGTTCTATTCCTTGTAGAAAGAGGCTGCAGAAGGACGTGAGTACCAGGAGGCAAAAGTCAGAGGGCCCTCATGCAGGCTGGTTCCCACAGCTACCTTTTATCTGTAGCATAATCCATGGATTTATTTTCCACTCTTTACTACAATTAACTTTTATCCTAAACCGTAGTATCCATTAAGTCACAATATTAATCTGCTAGTTACATTTTCTAGTACAAACAAATATAACATTGTGGTTATTAATTTTTTAAAAAATTCATGTACCGCCTGTGCCCAGCTACATACTTCCAGTGGCACAAACACTCCACCTGGGGAAATAATGGGCCAGGCAAACAGGGGCTTGTCACAGAGTTCTGGGCGTTTTGATCATAAACCCCAGCTCTTCCCTGCTCTCCATTTGGAACGTGAGAAATACGGGATACTGATGTGGCTGTTTGCTCTCCTCTCCCAGGACCGCCTGTACTTTGTGATGGAGTATGTGAATGGGGGTGACCTCATGTACCACATCCAGCAAGTTGGCCGGTTTAAGGAGCCTCATGCTGTGTAAGTACAAACTTGTGCTCTGCTTTTTTTCCCCTGTGAGATCCTTGCATGTTAGTTCCCTTGGATTTTTAGCTAAATGGAATTGTTAGCATCTTGAGCTGGTTCATGATACATGTATGGCCAGGGGAAAAAGTTATTCTGCTTGATATGGGATCCTTCTTCCCCCCCACCCCCTCCACCCCCAACCAGCTAAGACCCTGAAGCTTGAAAACCACAGCTCTTTTTTATCTCTGATGTTTTGCCCCAACTCCTAAGGGAAAGGCCCCATAGATCCCTTGGGGGATATCCTTGTAGGTTTTGTTTATTCATTTGTCAGTATTTGTTGAGAGCTTAGTATGTGCCTGAGCCCAGAGGGTTTGTAGAAACTTGCTCAAGATCACAGAGCTAGTTTGAGACAGATCCACATTCTGACCCAGATTTTTACTCTTGTTCCCTGCCTTGCACCGCTCTCTCTCGGTTGCCCTCATTCCCAGAGGATGAGGAATCAAGTTGCATTGTGGCGGTGCCCTGTGGCTCCTGGGTGGGGAGACTGATTCGGTTTTTTGGAACTGTGTTTCCCCTGCTGGGTCCATTCTGTCCCTGTCAGTCCCCAAGGCAGCTAGAATCTTCTGAGAACAGGATCTCATCATGTTCCTCCCCTGCTGTTGGTGAACAGGGACAGCAAGTCATAGGATTAGTAGCACTAGCCTCTCCTGAGGATTTCGCTAAGATCTTATTGTCCCTCTGCAAAGCCCCCCGGGGCTCAATCTAAGGCTCCATCTGGTCACTCCCATGGCTTTCTGGCTTCTGTTCTGTTCAGCTCTACCCCCTCTCATCCTACCTGCCAAGGTTGTGAGCACAGTATTCTGGTGGGTTTGCATTCTTGAGCTTCCAGATCTGGTCACAATTCCCATAAGACCAGGGGGTTGGCTCTTACTCTCCTTCTAATGCCTAATTGACCACAGACCCTAATCCCATTATCACACGGAACAAATTGTCAGGAAGCTTAACATAGTTCCCTAAAGCCCTGCCTAACCCTGTGGTATAACTGGACTTTTTGCTTCTCTCAAGATCTCTTTTCTTCTCAGCCTTTACTAAAAGGTTACACTTTAGGGGCTCCTGGATGGCTCAGTCCAACTCTTGGTTTCAGGCTCAGGTCATGATCTCACAGTTCGTGGGATTGAGCCCCGTATTGGAATCTGCGCTGACAGTGTGGAGCCTGCTTGGGGCTCTCTTTTGCTCTCTCTCTCTGCCTCTCCCCACCTCACTCTCAAAATGAATAAAAAGAGCTTACCCTTTAGACGGATGTTGTGCCTTTCATTAGCGATATAACTTGGCCAAGTTATTTTCTGTCACTAAGCCTCCATTTCCTCACGTAAGGAAGAGGGAGGTAATCGTAGGGCCTACCTCACAGAACTGTTATTAGAATTTAATCAGCTGATAACCTAAAATGGTGGTATGTAGACAGTAAGCCGTCAACAGTTTAGCTGTTACTATTCAGATACTGGATTTGTCGTAGACAGAAATTGTCACTCTCCACCCAGTCCATCCCCTCCCAGGGCCTCCCCCGCCCAAGGCCTCCTCCCCACTGAGCAAGTACTGAACCCTGTCCCCACGCTGATTTGTCCTTAAGGCAGCCTCCTGGCTCTCTCAACTCTGTCCACACATCTACACTCCCGTACGTTGTTTTATGAGACACGTGGCTGACCATCCGTGGTGGGATGTTAATGCCCTACGCCTGGTTCAATATTGTATTGAATTCTGAGGGTTTGCCAGGCATATGGTGTCCTTGAATCTCTCCATCACTTTTTTTTTTTCTAATTCCAGATTTTACGCTGCAGAAATTGCCATCGGTCTCTTCTTCTTACAGAGCAAGGGCATCATTTACCGGTAAGTGAGCACTGCTACCCTTTCCAGCCTCGCGGCTCCCTCAGCTCCTTCCCTCCCTGCCTCTTTCTGTAACTGCTTTTAAAATTAGAATCCGTGGTGGGGGAGGAGTCCTCCAGTCCTGAGTTAGGCATGTGTTCTGTCAGGCAGCGTCGCCCACTGCCCTGGCAAAGTTTGGGCAGCTCTAGATGGCGATGGAAGATCTCTATGGACTCCACCGCCAGTGATGGTTCAGAGCCTCAGTGTGAGACCATTCGCTTTAAGAAGGGGAGGCTCACCAGTGGGGGCCTGGCACTTCCTTCTCTTGCCTTTGGACCCCCGATTTGGGGGAGCAAGCAAAGAATCTCGGCTGGCAGGATTTGATGGATCCTATTATTATGAAACATTTTTTTTTCTTTTGCATGTAACTATAGTTTAGAAATGAATCTCTGAAATGCTTGCCCTGAAAGACAGATTAAGTTCAGGACTTGGCATTTGCCCGTTTTTGGAGGAGCAAGTGTATGATCATAGCTGTGTGAGTCATACCGTTTTATATTTCACGCAAGGCAGACTACTAAGCCTGAGGCTGCTATTGGTCAGTGAGTCCAGGGCGTACAATTCTCCTGATGCCACATGGATGCAAATGGCATAGGCAGTGCAGGCTTGGGCTGGCTGGTTATGCAAGAGAGGCTAGCAGGGGTACGGGGCTTTCAAAGGGTGCTTGGCATGGGCGAGCATATATTGAAAAGATTGTGACTAGCCATGAAATTCCATGTCGTTCATTTATTTAACATACATTCATTAAAAGCCTACTATGTGCGGCGCACTCTTCCTAGATGGTGTGGATGCAGCAGGGAAGGAAATGGGCAAAACCACCTGGCTTTGCAGAGCTTCTTTAGTAGTGGTTGGAGACAGATCTGTAAATCCCACAGATACAGTCTGTCAGGTCGTGATAAGTGCTGTGGAGTAAAGTCGAGCCGGGGAGGGGGCTGGTGTGTGCTACATGGTGAGCGGGGTGTCTGTAATTCTGTGGCGAGCATGGGATCAGGCCCTGGAGGGATAGGTGACCTGAAAGTCTTGAACACCTTGGTGCAATCGAAGGCCATGAGACCAAAAAGGTGTGAAGAGATGAACCCTGGTGGGCTCAAGGCAGATGGTGGAGGGGAGACCATGGGCACTGGTGCATTGGAGGGATGGGAAGTGTGTACCTTGCCAGAAGCCTGCAGAGTCCAGGAGCTTTTTTTTTCACTCCTTGAAGTGGCAATACGAAGCTAGTGGGGAAGGACAAGCGCCCTGAGTACATAGAGTCCCTACTCTCCGGAGTTATTCCTGAGAGTGGAGGGATGAAGGTCCGGAAGAGAAGTGGTTTCACCTAGCACATGGGTGAGCTCAGTGAAGAAATAGAAAGAGAGAGAAAAAGAAGAATTTAAACTGTAAATCGCATGCTCATTCTGGCTATGCTTGCCCTCAATGAACCTGTACCATTGCATGTGCCCCTGTGGGGGCACCTCTGAAGCCCCCGATTCCATTTGACCACCACAGTGCCAAATCGAACTCTGGTGTTGACAGGCACACATTATTTTTCCTGTGACATGACCCCCTAATTCAAGCCAGTGACTTCAGCAGGTGCTTAACTAAAGAAAGGGGGATTGTGGGTAATCATTGGGTCTACATGATTTTCACCTTATTTGCTGACATTAGAACCTAACTCTTGTGCGGGATGGGTCTTGACTAGAATAGAACTGGCCACTCAGGACTGCTGAGCAGATTAAATGTGAGACTGCAAGTTTATGGGAAGAAAATCCAGTCCCATCCAAGGGACCAGGAAAGGAAGTAGAGTTTCCTGTCAGTTGGGTTAGAATCCAGGGCTAGGTTTCCAATCTAGTAGTGACGTGGATTGGGACCTGGCATCCAGGACCTTTGCCATTCAGGTCATAAAATACAAAGATTAAATTTCAGGTGCTGAGACTTTGGCTAACTCAAAGCTCTCTCTCATAACTACACCTTCTCCCATTCTTCCTCAACTAGTCATATTTTTTAGGGGACATTTATCACTCTTTTAGGGCATTCAGCATCTGAATTCCTTTCATTTGTGTGTAGAAACAGAGTTTAGCTCCTACTATAGAGAGAGAAAGTGTCAGATACTTTCACAGCCTTCCTGCAGCAAGGGCAGACACATAACCCAGGCTTTGACACTTGTCACACTCATACAACACCGTGAATCAGAAGATAGTGACCAAGAAAGGCAGGGACTGTAGAATCGAGAGTGGCCATAGTAATCAGCCACATCTCGTTTCCAGAGGCAGGAGGGGAAGTACTTCTCAGCAACAGCATCCAGAGTCCAGCATTAGGCCTCATGGAACAAGACCTCTGTGGGGGCATCTGTGACATCTTCACTGGACTAGCTCTGCAGTTAAGCAGTTAAGCATTGCTTCTGACTGCCTTGCCTCCACATCTGGTTCTGTAGCCTCCCTGGAGATTCTGTGAATCCCAATACCTTTTTAACAATTCCTATCTAGGTTGAAATGGTCAGAGTTGAGTTTTTTGCTCAGTCAAGAACCTTGATTGAGACAGAGTGTTTGAAATTGATAACAAATGAAAATTGTAAAAACAAAAATCACAAAACAGAAGATGTGTGGTGTTATAACTTCATTGAAATTACCTTCATGTGGTAAAAGTCTTTTTCCCTCTTCAGTCAGCTCTACAGTTCACTGAACAATTCTTATATAAAGAGGATGAGGAATTATGTTAGACTTGCCCTCTCTGAGGACCATGGCTGGAGATGTTGGGTGGAGGGCAAACAAAGATCCTTCCAAGCTTAGAGTCTTATTTATGGATCACCATCCCTAGAATGTGTGATGATTTTGCCCTTGATGGATTTCTGAAAATGTAAACAATTGCTCCAGCCCCCCTTTGAAACAGAAATGAAGGATTATTACATTGAGCCAAAGAACGCAGTAGACTATGAAAATGCCAGTCTGTGACAGTGAATATGACTGGGGTGTCCCCTAGCGGCACAACCTGTTGGCCCTTGGCACCTGAAACTCCTTTGCTGGAACACATGAAGATGTTATCAGTTCCCTAGTTGCCCCAGCTGACTGTTTTGGAGCATGTGGTCAAGCTGAGGGGAATGTCATGGGTCTCTGTTATTCAAGTCACACGTAGACCTGGCATATTTATGTGAAGCAAGTTGCTGCAACATCTAGTTTTTCACATCCTAAGCTGGCATTCAGAGACCACTGTGGCTTGTAGAGAAGAATGAAGCCTGGATATGGGTGGTACCATGGACAGTGCCAAAGATCATGGATTGTTGCTTTTGGCAAACAGACGGTGCAAGTGGGCATCCCCATGGACCTCAGAGACACAGATAGGAGGTGCCAATGTATTTTTTTTTCTGATTGTATTCTTTTAGTCGAAAGTGATGACAGCAACTGAATTCAA
Source organism: Crocuta crocuta (assembly GCF_008692635.1). NCBI lineage: Eukaryota > Metazoa > Chordata > Mammalia > Carnivora > Hyaenidae > Crocuta > Crocuta crocuta. The sequence continues at coordinate 4,849,322 of NW_027529443.1, read as the reverse complement.
ACTAACTTGTTAATAGAGGCATTTTTTTTGGCTTACATAACTGAAAAGTCCAGGGGACAGATCTGACTTATGCGTGCATGGATCCAGGGGCTCAAATGATGTTATGAGTGTTCACTTTATCAACTCTCTTTTAGGCTCTTCTTTATCTATACTAGCTTTCTAGTTCTTCTGGTGACCCCTGGAACTTCTAGACTTACATTCTACTGCCTGAACAATCCCAGTGTAAAAAGATCTCCTCTCTTTTTTGACAATACCAGCAAAAGTGCCAGGGCTGATGCTCAATGGCTTTGACTAGCTCATACTGGATCACATAGCCATTCCTGAAGCTATCACTGTGACCAGCAGGGTGGGGTGCATCCTATGGCCAGAACAGGCCCACATGACCACTTCTGGAGCCAGGAGCTAGGATCAGCACCACCAACCAAGAATCGGGGAAGGGTGATCCTTCAAAGGAATATTGGGATGCTCTCATCACAAGATGCTAAAATAGGTAGCGACCACAGATGTCCCACCACCCAATGAAGGTGACTTAAGGTAGAGATCCGAATTGTATAGTAGACCGTCTTATTTCTCAGGAAAGTGGACTCTATTGAGATCAAGGAAGATTTGCCCACAGATCATTTCTCCTCATTGGTACTGAAACACCAAGTGTTGACACTGGAGTAGACATTTAGGGAAGATGAAGGTGTGATGATATTGGAGTACCCCAATATGCTGGGAATGTGCAAGCATTTACAAAAATAATCAAGCTCTCCTATCCACACAGATGAAATAAAAGAATGAAAGTATAGCACATGTCCTTCAGGTTAAAAGCTCAAATGTAACCTTCATGGAGGTGACACATCCTGACATCCTGTTTACAGAAACCTTCCCCGGTTACTAACTCATCATCCTCTTCATCTTCTTCACACCACCCATCAAAATCTGCAATAATCATGCTTAGAGATTTGAACACTTATTAATTGTCTTTTCCCCTATACTGGAATTTAATCTGAACAAGGACAAGATGTTTATCTCATTCACAGTATATTTCTAGCTCCAAGCATAGTGCCTGTCACACTAGGTGTGCAACATATTTTTTTTTAATTGAAACTATCAACGGAGCTCTTGGGGTCATGTGCTAGGAATCAGCCTAGGAGAGCTTAGAGTGCTTGAAGCTAAATCAGATTCTTCCCATCAGTTGTTTTATTTTTTCTCCATGATCTTCAGAGTTTTTTTCAAAAATAATAATTTTGTGAAGAATATATCTTGCTATGAAATATAAGGGGTCCTTAACATACAAAGATTAGCTCTATGGATGCTCTGCTCTTTATTTAGCTTCCTGTCGATCTCTTCTCTCAGAGCTGCTGTCTCATTGTGTCCTCATGAGATGCTTGGCACAGTTGCATCTGTAGAAAAAGAAAAACAGGGGCACCTGGGTGGCTTAGTCGGTTAAGCGTCCGACTTTCGCTCAGGTCATGATCTCACAGTTCGTGGGTTTGAGCCCCGCGTCGGGCTCTGTGCTGACTGCCAGCTCAGAGCCTGGAGCCTGTTTCAGTCTGTGACTCCCTCTCTCTCTGACCCTCTCCTGCTCACACTGTCTCTCTCTCTCTCTTTCTCCTAGAAATAAATAAATTAAAAAAAAAACATTAAAAAAATTTTTTAAAAGAAAAAGAAAAACACACAAGTGTGTAGACCCTTCTTTATCTGCCATATTATAAGCTACTGGGGGGCGAGGACTGGTTTATATCCACTATTGTCCCCAAAACCTAGCATGGTGTTTTGCACAGCATGGGTGATTGTTGGTTGACTTGAAATAAATAGCATTTATTAAATCTTTAAATTCTTATGTCTGCTGCAGTGACCTCAAACTTGACAATGTGATGCTGGATTCAGAGGGCCACATCAAGATTGCTGATTTTGGCATGTGTAAAGAGAACATCTGGGATGGGGTGACCACCAAGACATTCTGTGGCACCCCAGACTACATCGCCCCTGAGGTGAGAGCGGATGGGACCCCAAACACATCCACATGGCATTGATGTCTCCTCTGTACCCTGGGTGGCCATGGCAGAACTGGGAAAGGTTCAGGGGGTACCTGGCAAGCAATCCTCAGGCTGGTCCTTCTCCTATACTCTAACTCATTCCTTTGAGATCACACATGCAAATTAACTTAGCACACATCCAGAAGCTCAGGCCCAAAATACATCAAGGTTTGGTGGAAAATTTAAATAAAACTCAAAAAGAACCATCCACTGCACATCAGTAAAATTCTTCAAGCTGCGATGGCTCATGGCCATATGATACTGCCTAATTATGACATTGAAACATTTGTTAAGAGGAGGGAAAGAGAGAGAGACAGACAGAGAGGGCTTTCCTGGGCTGACATATGACACAAGATCTGTGTACTGATACTAAACCCTGAGAGACTCAGAATTTTCCTTGCTGTGAGTAAGATATAAATGAAAGGGAAAAGATTTAATTCTAGTGCCTCCCCCTCCCTTCCCAAAGGAAACGGTCAGTTGCAGAATGGATTTCCCCAACATGGCATGGTACAGAATCTGTGCCAGATGATAGCCTTCCTTTTTCTCTGAATTGGTGCTCAGAGAAGTGGCATTTTGCAATCTGTTACTAGATTTTTAAGGAAAGGAACTAAGGATGTGACACAGAGCCTTGGAAATGGGTATTCTAGAATTCCTTTCTTGACGGTCGCTTATATGGAACAATGGTGATGGGAGGTCCCATGGAATTAAATATCTGGTTCAAAATTTAAAACCTGCATATTCTTATCAAAGCAGGTCCTCTTCTAGGAACTAAGCTTGCAGTTCACACATATACACATGCAGCTGATAGGATACGTGTTCAAAGTCCTTTCTTCATTACAGTGCTATTTATAAATAATGAAAAATAGGAAATAACCTCAGTGACTATCAATAAAGGAATGGTTAACTAAAATATATTACATTCACATTAAGAATTATCATGCAGCTCTTCTAAAGATCAGAGTACATCTGTATATACTAACTTGAACAATGTCTATCAATCCAGGAGTGAGCAAAAGACTGAATTATTTATAGTATGGAATACCACATCAATTCAATTCAGATGAGCTAGTTAGGGGAATACTACATCAATTCAATTCAGACGAGCTAGTTAGGGGCACCTGGGTGGCTCAGTTGGTTAAGCGTCCGACTTCTGCTCAGGTCAAGATCTCATGGTTCATGGGTTCAGGCCCCGCATTAGGCTCTGTGCTGACAGCTCAGAGCCTGGAGCCTGCTTCAGATTCTGTGTCTCCCTTTCTCTCTGCCCCTCCCCTGCTAACATGTTCTCTCTCAAAAATAAATTAACATTATAAAAATTTTTAAAAAAAGAGTGAGTTAGATACATATGTAGATATGGAAAGATCTTTCAGACATATTGTTATGAGAAAAAAATCAAGGTACAGTGAACAACTATATGCCAACAAGCTGGACAGCTTAGAAGAAATGGAATAATTTTAGAAACATGCAACTTACCAAGACTGAATCAGGAAGAAATAGAAAATCTGAATAGACCAATTACTAGTAAAGAGATTGAATTTATAATCAAAAATCTCCCAACAAAGAAAAACCCAGGACTAGATGGCTTCACTAGTGAATTTTACCAAGCATTTTAAGAAGAATTAACATCAATCTTTCTTAGATTTTTCTGAAAAATCAAAGAGGAGGGAAGACTCACAAGTTATTTTAGATCAGCATTATTCTAATACCAATAACAGAAAGAACACTACTAGAAAAGAAAACTACAGACCAATATCCCTGATGAATACAGATACAAAAACTCTTAGTAAAATACTAACAGACTGCATTCAGGAGCACATTAAAAGGACCATTCACTATGATCAATCAAGTGGGATATATCCCTGGGATGCAAGGATGACTCAGCATGTGCAAATCAATCATTGTAATACATCACATTAATAGAATAAAAGAAAAGAATCATATCATTTCAATAGATGCAGAAAAAGCAGGAATAAAACAAAAGTGTCCATTTTCACTACTCTTATGCAACATAGTACTAGAAGTCCTAGCTAGAGCAACCAGGCAAGAAAAAGAAATATCAGAATTGGAAAAGAAGCAGTAAAAATGGTCTCTATTTGCATATAACATGATTTTATATGTAGAAGAGCCTAAACACTCAACCGAAACTGTTAGAAGAGAATCAATGAATTTAGTAAAGATATAAAATTAGTATACAAAATCAGTAGCATTTCTATCCACTAACAATGAATTTTCTGAAAATTAAATAAAGAAATGGATCTCATTTGCAAGAGCATCAACAACAATAAAATACTTAGGAATAAATTTAACTAAGAAGGTGAAGTATTTCTACTCTGAAACCTACAAGATGTTACTGAAAGAAATTGAAGATACAAATAAATGGAAAGACATCCCATGTTCATGGATTAGAAGAATTAATATTGTTAAAATATCAGTACTACCAAAAGCTATCCATCAACTCAATACAATCTCTATCAAGATTTCAACTTCATTTTTTAAAGAAGTACAAAAAACACTCCTCAAACTTATATGGAAGCACAAAGACCCCAAATAGCTAAAGAAATGAGAAAGAAGTACGAAGCAGGAGGCATTGCACTTCCTGATTTGAAGCTATACTATAAAGCTACAGTTATCAAAACAATATGGTACTGGCATAAAAATAGATAAGTAGAATGGAACAGAAATGAGAGCCCAGAACAAAACTTAACAATATATAACCAACTAATGCTTAACAAATACTTAATGCAGAAGACAGTCTCTTTAATAAATGGTGCTGAGATAATTGGGTATTCATATGTAAAAGAATGAGGGGTGCCTGGATGGCTCAGTTGGTTGAGCATCCAACTTTGGCTCAGGTCATGATCTCACAGTTCATGAGTTCAAGCCCCATGTCAGGCTCTGTGCTGACAGCTCAGAGCTTGGAGCCTGCTTCAGATTCTGTGTCTTCCTCTCTCTCTTTTCTCTCTCTCTCTCTGCCCCTCCCCTTCATATTCTCTCTCTCTCTCAAATAAATATTACAAAAAAATTAAAAAGAAAAAAAAAGAATGAGAGTGGACCCGTATCTTACACCACTCACAGAAATTAACTCAAAAAGGATTAATAACTTAAATGTAAGACCTGAAGCCATGAAACTTCTAGAAGAAAACATAGAAACAAAGCTCCTCAATATGGGCCTCATTAGTGATTTTTTGGATATGACACCTAATGTACAAGCAATAAAATCAAAACAAGTCTGACCTCAAACTAAAAAGGTTATGCACAGAAAAAAAAAAAGACAAAACACTAACAAAGTGAGAAGAGAACCTAGAGAATGGGGGGAAATATTTGCAAACCACATATCTGATAAGGGGTCAATATCCAAAATATATAAAGAACTCCTACAACTAAATAGCAGAAATGAAACAAAACAAATAACCCAATTTAAAAAATGGGCAAAGGACCCAAATAGACATTTCTCCAAAGAAAACAAACGAAAGGCCAACAGGTACAGGAAAAGATACTCGACATCACTCATCACTAGGGAAATGCAAATTAAAACCACAATGAGACTGTCACCTTACACCATTGTTAGAATGGCCATCATGAAACAGACAAGAGAGAACTGGCAAGGGTATGGAGAAAAGGGAACCCTCTACACTACTGGTGGGAATGTAAATTGATGCAGCCACTGTGGAAAACAGTGTGGAGGATCTTCAAAAAATTAAAAATAGAACTACCGTACGACCCAGGAATTCCACTTCTGGGAATATATCCAAGGGGGGGAAAAACACACTAACTCAAAAAGATCTACACTCACATCTTTATAGCGACATTATTTACAAGGCATGGAAACAACCTAAGTTTCCCCCAGTGGATGAATGGATAGAGAAGGTGTGGTGTGTTTATTTATATATATATATGCAATGGACTATTATTCAGCCATAGGAAACAAGGAAATCCTACCATTCAACAACAGATGCACCTTGAAGGCATTATGCTAAGTAAAATAAGTCAGACAGAGAAAGGCAAATACTGTACCATATCACTTATATGTAGAATCTTTAAAAAAGAAAACCAAACTCACAGAAAATGAGATCAGACTTGTGGTTACCAAAGGTGGAAGATGGGGAGGGGGAATATGGGAAGGTGGTCAAAAGGAACAAACTTCTAGTCATAAGATTATTTAGGATGTAATGTACCCATGATGCCTGTAGCAAATACTTCTGTGTGATATGTAGGAAAGTTCAGAGAATAAATACCAAGAGTTCTCATCACAAGGGAGAAAACTTTTTTCCTTTTTTTTCTTTCATTTCTTTTTATTGTATCTATATGAGAAAGTAGATGTTAGCTGAACTTATTTTAATCATTTCACAATATGTATAAATCAAACCATCATGCTGTTTTCCTTAAACTTACACAGTGATGTGTGCCAATTATTTCTCAATAAAACTGGGGGCAGGGGGAGGGAAATCAAGGTGCAGAATGTTAAATACAATATGATACCATGTATGGAAAACAAGAACAATACACAGAAGACTGCTATATGCTTCTTATGAGTATGTAAAAATTCACGTAAAAACATAGAAAATCTGGAAGATTACAGACTGATTTTATGACATTGGTCACCTCTGAGGATAAGGGCACAGTAAAGAGAAATTTAGCCCAATCTGTATACTGTTTAAATTTTTCACAAGGTAAATACATTTATGTATTACTTGAATGATTAAAAGTAATCTTTTAAAATAATCCTTTTTACATTTCCCCTTCTATTAAAAGTAGAACATTCCTGTGAAACCTTTTCTAAGCCAAAATGGCTTGAAATTAAGAAGTATTTTTATAGCATAGCAATTTTATATGGAAAAAGCTTCTTAATGTTTTGAAACCCAAAAAATAACTTCTCTTCGCCTCTTCTGATGCATTAGCACACATCTGGCTAGTGGATATATAAAATTAATTAAGGTCAAGGGGTACCTGGCTCAGTCAGTTGAGTGTCCAACTTCTGCTCAAGTCATGATCTCACAGTTTCTGAGTTCAAGCCCCACTTCAGGCTTGCTGCTGTCAGAGTAGACCCCACTTTGGATCTTCTGTCTCCCTTTCTCTCTGCCTCTCCTCTGCTCGCACTCTCTTTCTCTCAAAAAAAAAAAAAACATTTTAAGAAAAATAAAATAAATCGAGATCAAGCCTGTATGCTCACACAATTCAAAGCTATGGCTGCTTGATGCCGGATGTCATTCCTGGGTAGAAGCTTGGCGGTACCACTCTCACTGCTTGTGTAATGGCTCACTGCAAACCAAACGCTGAACTCTAGTTTTGCTTTTTGCCTTTATCATAAAAGCAAAAGTCCTGGTCAGATTTCTTTTGGTTAACGAAAGCAGATAGTATTGTAGGTCTTCCGTAAAAGCAAAGTGAGATAACACAAATTTTCAGAAAGCAGGGGACACCTGTGTTAGAGCCCAGGGGTGTTTTCCCAATGAGCCGTATCTCCTTACATCATCATTTTGTTAAATAGTAAGGGCATCAGACAAGTCCTTGACCTACCATGAGTTCAGTCATCTCTGGCTCGAAACTCATTGCACTTCAGGGTCCCTGGGGAGCCCTTCAAATGTAGCCTGCCCAGGTGTTACCCTCAACTGAATCAGAATCGCTACAGGAAGGACCCACATATCTGTGATTTTTCCAGATTTCCCGGGTGGTTCTGATACACGAGATGCCTGGAGCTGCGTTCCTGGGGAAGTCCATCCCTCCTCCAGTCCACTGATGGGAGGAATAAGCTGGGGGAAAGGCTTTTGCCCCAGCTTTGCCATTAACTAATAACCACATCATCTTCTGGCAACTTCTTTCACCTCCCAGGCTCTATTTTCCTTTGTGAAAGGATTAACTTGTTAGGTTGTCATGAGGATCAAATAAGACATGAAGTACTTTAAAAGTGTGAAAACACTTTCAGTAAGTGTTCTCACAGAAAGCCTTCCCTTCGGTCTCTTGCTGCTAATTCTCCTCAGAGAGCGTTTCTGATTTTAGGGTAGAAGATTTTAGGTAGAAGATGGAGTTCAATAAAGCGGACATTCGTTTTAGAGCCAAGTTCGCTCAGACACATTCATTGGGTAAAACAATCACTGACTGAGAAAACCTTCTACTTACAGCTAACATTTGAAGGATATAATGTGTGAGACGCATGTATCTCTCTTCCTCGCAAAACCCTGTGATCTAGATATTATAAAATTCCTTTTGAAAGTGAGGAAACTGAGACATCAGGAAGTTAAGTAACCTTCCCCAGGGCCACACAGCTCAGAAGTAGCAGTCTGAAGCCAATGTCAGAACTGACCCTGAACCTTTACTGTATCACCTTTTCAACCCTTTGATATAGTTAGTTTTATACCCCTGTATATTGAAAGACAGATGGTCACAGAGATATTCTAGACTTTGCCATGCTCTAGCAATTTGGTACTAAGTATCAAAAACCTTAAAACAATATATATATCATTGCAGAAGGCATGAACAGGCATTTCTCCAAAGAAGACATCCAGATGGCCAACAGACACATGAAAAGATGCTCAGCATCACTTATCATCAGGGAAATGCAAACCAAAACAATGAGAGATCACTCTCACCTGTCAGAATGGCTAAAAGCGAAAACACAAGAAACAAGTGCTGGCGAGGATGTGGAGAAAGGGGAATCCTCTTGCGCTGTTGGTGGGAATGCAAATTGGTGCAGCCACTAAAACACTTTGGAGGTTTTACAAAAAATTAAAAATAGAACTATTGTATGATATAGTAATTTCACTACTGGGAATTTACTCAAAAAAACACAAAAACACTAATTCAAAGGGACACATGCGCCTCTGTGTTTATTGCAGCATTATTTACAATAGGCAAACTAAGGATGCAGCCCAAGTGTCCATCGATAGATGAATGGATAAAGAAGGTGTGGAATGAATATATATGAATATGTGGATATAATGAATATATGAATATAAAAAAGTGACATCTTGCCATTTGCAACGACATGGATGGATGGATCCAGAGGATATAATGCTAAGTGAAATAAGTCAGTCAGAGAAAAGACAAATACCACACAATCTCACTCATATGTGGAATTTAAGAACTAAAACAAATGAATAAAGGGAAAGGAGAGAAAGAAAGAAACAGACAAACCAACAAACAGACTCTTAACTGTAGAGAACTCACTGATGGTTACCAGACATGAGGTGGATGGGAGGCTACGGGGGAAATAGGGGAAGGGGATTAAGATGAAGATAAAATAAATAAAGTAAAATAATTTTTAAAAACCGTACATCCCATTTGATCCACCAATTCTATTTCTACGAATTTATCTTAAGGAAATAATTGGACAAATGTCCAAATATCCAATTACAAGGATCTATATTATAGCATCAGAAGAAATCTGATCTTGGGAACAAGCAACATAAATTTTGGTATAGCCATCCAGGGGAATGCTGTGCGGAGATAAAAACTGATTACATCGACATGCAACTACTACTGCATGGAAATTTTAACTGAATAAAATACTTCATTAAAATTCCACATATTAAAGTGTGTGTGCATAGGTAAAACACATATATACACACTGAGCTTACTATGTATTCATGGAAAAGAATCTAGGATGAAATAGACCAAAGGGTTACCATAATTTTTCTCTTGAAAAATGCTTATGGATGATACTAATTGTATTCTCTTAACTTGTCTATATTTTTGTTTTTTATTTATTTGCTTATCTATGTCTTTTTTTTTCAATATTTTTATTTATTTCTAGGAGAGAGAGAGAGACAGCGTGAGCAGGGGAGGGTCAGAGAGAGAGGGAGACACAGACTCTGAAATAGGCTCCAGGCTCTGAGCTGGCAGTCAGCACAGAGCCCGACGCGGGGCTCGAACCCATGAACCACGAGATCATGACCTAAGCGAAAGTCGGACGCTTAACCGACTAAGCCACTCAGGCTTATCTATGTTTTAAAATAAATAGTACAATAATAAGAATGCTATTACAACTTTTTAACTTAAAATTTTTTAATTGTGGTAAAAAATATAAAATTCACCATCTTAACCATTTCTAAGGTTCGGTTCAGTAGTAGTAATGCACAGTACCCAGTAGTAGTAGTAGTTAAGCTAAGAGAATATAATTAGAATCACCCATAGTCATTTATCAAGAGAAAAATTATGATAGCACTTTGGTCTATTTCTGTCTAGATCTTTTCTACGAACACAGTTCAATAGTGTTAAGTGTATTTTCATTGTTGTGTAAATGTTATTACTTTTGTAATGAGAAACAAACACAATTTTCCTTCTTAAAAATGCCACTCACTGTATTAAAATGAAAAAATAACACACTGGGTTGGGGTGCGCCTGGGTGGCTCAGTCAGTTAGCATCTGACTCTTGATTTTGGCTTCTTTCATGGTCTCACGGTTGGTAAGACCGATCCCAGCATCAGGCTTTGCACTGACAGCTCAGAGCCTGCTTGGGATTCTTACTCTCCCTCTCTCTCTCTGCCCCTCCCCTCCTCTCTTTTACTCTCTCTCTCTCTCAAAAAAAATAAATAAAATTAACACACTGTACTATCTTTGAAAAGGCAATGTGACACCCATAGATGTTTTCCCAACCTGCAGGTACCTTTGTAAATGACATCTATCCATCTTCCTAAGGTAAAGAAATAGCTTGAGTGGGCACTAGGCTCCTTAGTCACTTTTAGACAGTGGCTCATATCTGGGACTGTAACAGCCAGTTTAATCCTTCACAGTAGGCAGATGACAGGCAAAGGAAGAGCTCTGCCTCCCCCTCCCAGCCCCAAGATGCTCCACTCTTACATTAAAGAAGTGAGTATTCAGTCTCCAGTCATGACAAGAAGCTGCCTGCCTCGCTGATGGAATGCCTTCTGTTTTCCAGATTATTGCTTATCAGCCCTATGGGAAGTCTGTGGATTGGTGGGCATTTGGAGTCCTGCTATATGAAATGTTGGCTGGGCAGGTAATTGAATTTTAAATGACTGGTAAGAAAAGTCCTTCCCCAACCCCATCTGCATGGTTTCTCTATACAAAGATGTCCGATTGATACCAGCTCATAGATTGGGACCCCTAGGACTTCCTTGGCTGGTTACCCTGGCCCTTGAAGCCCCTGAGTGTGGCCTCACTGTGGACCCCAGGGAAAAGGGCCCAATGGTTTGGGGCAGTGGAGGAGGGTCAGGCAGGACCCCTCTCTTCCCACACTATCCTCTGCTCCACAGGCACCCTTTGAAGGGGAGGATGAGGACGAGCTCTTCCAGTCCATCATGGAACACAACGTGGCTTACCCAAAGTCCATGTCCAAGGAAGCTGTAGCCATCTGCAAAGGGGTGAGTGAGCCCCAGGACCCTGCAGAAGGACGCCTCACCCAGGGAGACAGGGGGAATGGAGACCGAACTCTGCTTGCTGGTCTGTGAGCCTGGCATGGACCTCCCGGAGCAAAGGGAGGTTTTTTTCCAGCCTGCACAAATGTACCAGAGAGGTCTGCCTGCAACACTGTCTTGCTGCTGGCCGGGCTCCAGGCTGTAGCCCGCACGGGGGAATGCATACTGAGTGAATGAGATAGGAAGCACAGAGACTCTGCCAAAGAGCTGGGACCCATGGGAAGGTGTGCAAGAGGTCTGCGGCACGGATCTGTCAGCCTTGCCCTGCTCTGTGTGTGCGTGTGCGTGTGCGTGTGTGGTTAATACCAACAGCGTGGAACTTTTGTCTTAACAATGTATCATGTAATATTTAGTTTAAGGGATTCTCTGGATACGCTGACCCAAATGTTGTGTCTTCAAAACCCCTGTCTTCCCTCACCCAACCCACAAAGGGCCGAAAAGCATTCGCGTTTTATATGTATGCAGACTGCACCTGTGAAGAGGGCGGGCACATGTGTGCTGGTGAAGATTGCTTTGTTATATATCTGGCATTAGGCCAACTGTGCTCCCAGTGACCTGGGTGAGTCCCTGGAGATCCTTGGTCCTCACCTTTGGTGCCATCAGGATGACCTGAAGTGCTTCTCCAGATTGTACATAACCTCAATCTCACCCCAGAGACTGTCTGAACATCTGTAAAAGTCTGCAAAAATCCCCTTGTGGCTTGAAAACCACTGCTTTTCAACCCATTACCCAAATGTGGGAACATTTCAGCTCTGATGGAAGTGTGAAAACACTATGAAAGCCGCAGAGAATATGGCCCATGGATCCTGCCTTTATGAAGTATTCACTCTCCCACCAGTTGAGAGGACAGGTCCATTTTCAAGGCTAGGGCATGGCCATGCCTTCCCAGTGGGTTCCCACCTGTGTGTCTGAATAAGCCAGGACTGGCGGTCTTAGATCCTGGGGGCATTTGCTGGTTTCCCACTGCCCAATCCAGCCCCACTCTTCTTGGCCCCAGTCAATGCCTGGTGGGCTGTGTGGACGCAGAAAAGCTGGAAAACGCAGGCACTTTGTATTAGCTGGGCTAACCTCTCCAGGTAGAGCACCTTGTCACACCACCTAGATTCTTACTCTTGGTCAATCACCTGAGCCTTGTATCTTAGCTGCATAGGTTACGCTGCAAATACCCCTGGGGAAACCACGTGCAAATTCGTCTGAATCCCCAACATCTTGAAGTGAATTGCATGAAAATATTTTCTTTGAGAGCATGAGGCAAGGGGAGGGAAAATGAACAGATAATAGAGACCCAGAGGTTCATTAGGAACTTAAGTGAGGCTTGTAAAGAAGAAGACGACACAGTGTAAGGCCAGGGCGGACCCCCTACAGACATTTTGTTGTGGAGGAGGAAGAGTGGGTGGAGGTCATCTACTGAGTTTTAGTTTGTGTAGTAATTGCCACCATTTAAAGGGCAAGGGATTTCCTGTAAACATTAACTTTCCAGTTTCTCTTAAGAAATCTGATCCCGCCATGCTGGTCCGTCCTTCCTATAAAGCACCAGCCAGCTGGATGGGCAGCCCATGTCCCCTTTAGATAGGGCGTGCCTTTTCCAATTTGCAGAAATCCCCATCTGGCCCAGTTTCATCTGGGTTCAAATCCTGGTCTTGGCATCAGCTGCCCTGTGGCTGTAGGGAAGTTCCTCAACCTTATCTGTGGATTGAGGATAATAATAGTACTCCATACAGGATTCTTTGATGACTAAATGAGTTCATACAAGTGGATCACTTAAACAGAGCCTGGCGTTCTGATCCAAAATCCATGGGCCATTATTATTATTATTACTGTTACTAATGCCGGCACTACTACATCATATGCCAGGCCCTTCTTGGCATCTAAGTATGCAGACACGGCCATAGGAATTGTTTCAAGTGGGGGATTTGGGAGCTCAAGACCCTTTGCAAATCTCAACCCTTCCACTTCCTAGGTGTGTGCTCCTACTCTGTACCTGTGAGCTTCTGTTTCTTTATCTCTAAAAATGGAATAATAACCCCCATTGATCATTGAGTTGTCTGAGAGCGTTAAGTCAGGTAACATAAGAGAAAGCTCCTTGTGTGGTATCAGCGCATAGTAGGTGCTTAATACATGCTCAAGACATTCCCCTTCACGTCTCTTCCCTGCTGGGACAGCTGGGGGTTCTAAGTGGGTCATGGAGGAGAGAGGATTTTCCAGGTCAGCTGCATTCAGCTTCAGCTCCAATTAGCGGTTTCCCTGGTGGAGCAGATTTCTATTAATTTAGGACCCATAACCTTCAGGATTAACTGGGGTGACTTCTTTTTACTATTGGGTTCAAGGACCTTTCTGAATCGAGTGGGCTGAGTCCAGTGTGGGCTCTTTCTTCAAGGTTGAGGCTCCAAAGAAGAGATGACGCTCAAGCGAACAGCAAACACTTCCTCCGGAACCACAGGCCCCAGGGGATGCATCTGGGAGGTGACCAGAGATGGGAACAGTGATTAAACCCAGCTGTCTGCCTGGCTTCAGGCATATCGGCTCTGAGTGCAGTAACTGGGCAGAGACTCACATTAGTGCTGGATGATTCTGCAGTGGCTTTTCTTTGCTTGGCCATCCTTGTCCTTACACGGAAATTGAGCTAGGCTTTTGAAAAACGTTCCATTCCCATTGAAGTCCTTTCTTTATATATCCTTCCCATTAAAGGACCTATTTTCTGCCAGGAAAAAAAAATTAGTGTAACTTTGTTCAGAATGCACTCCTACTTTGAACAAACTTAAAGCAGACAGAGGCCCCCTTTGGCCACATGTTCTCACAAAAGCAAGCAGAATGCATGACAGAGCAGCTAGAGCTCTGAATGGGGCGGATCTGCTGGAAGCATGGCTCTGCTACTTAGCTGTGTGCCTCTGGGCAAATGACTACTTCTCTAGACTGGTTTCTTATCTGGAAAAGGATGATAATAGTTGTAAAGTGTAAATAAAGGTGAAAGAGTAATGGCTGGGAAGCCTTTAGCATGGATCCTGGGTGCACAGGAAGTACTCAGTACACAGAGGCCATCATTGGTAGTATTACTGGTAGTACTAACCTAAACCTCATAGCCCTTCCTTTCCTCCTATCCTAACCCTACAGAGCTGTTAGGGCTTGACCCAATGTGCTTGCCCTCAATAAGCCCTTCCTGGCCAAGCCACACCACAAATATCCCTGGGGAGCCCACATACGAAGAGCTTTGTTATTAAAAGCCCAAGTTCTGGGGATGCCTGGGTAGTTCAGTTGGTTGAGTTGGTCATGATCTCATGGTTCGTGGGATTGAGCCCCATATCGGGCTCTGCTCTGACAGCACAGAGCCTGCTTGGGATTCTCTCTCTCTCTGCTCCTTCCCACCTGTCACCTCAAAATAAATAAATAAACTTTTAAAAATAACATAAAGGCCCAAGTTCTGGAGAAGGCAGAGGTGAGATCCAAGCTCAGTGCTGCCACTTCTTACCTCCCCAAGTCCTTGCTAGTTGCTTAACCTCTTTGAATGTCAATTGCCTGGTCATTTAAATGGGAAAAATAATAAACCCATCTCACTGGGTTATTGTGGGAATCAGGTACATGCAAATCAGGTAGCAGCCTAGACTAGAAGTTCCCACTTATTTTCCCCCTGAGAAATAGCACATATGGAGAATACGTGCTCGTGTGTGTGTGTGTGTGTGTGTGTGTGTGTGTGTGTGTGTTTAGGGGGATAGTTTCTGATGACAAGTTATCTGGAAGCAGGAATCAGACTAGGCTGAATGTCCAGCAGGGTAGGCTATACATTGCTGGGTTCATCTCTTTGCTACAGTCTAAGGACTCTGACATCATGGTGTCAGGTCAACTCTGGGAGGCTTCTTGGTCTTGTATGTTCCATTGCTTGTTTTTCCTCTTTGAGGTCTTCTTGTTGGGTTTCCTCCATCTTTGCTCTCTGTGCCTTTGCTCAAGTATTGAGATCAGACATATTTTCATGCTGCTTTGGATTCATTTACAAGAGGAAGCCTGTCTAGTTTCATCTTGGAGCATCTATTCATCTTGTTATTTAGCACTGGCTCAGAGACCCAAAGATGGAGGGTTCTGATAATTAAGTAATTTAAATGGAACACCAAAGAAACCTCAGTGGAGTTTAGTGTAATGTGTGATACAAGCAAAATGAGCTGGGTTAGCTTTTGACTATTTAATGAGCTTTCAGAAAGTAATTACTGAAACTTGGGTCCATTTGACTAATATTTTTTCTTCTGTTTTGTCATTTTCACAAGTGCTTTACTGAGAAATGCAAATATTATCAGAATGAATGTGGCCTTTGCCTTGGTCACACTCCAGCTTTCTCGAGGTGGGAGGCGGGACATTTGAAGATATTGAAACTGTCCTCATTAAATGCACCAGTAATTGCATAAAACTCATTCTTAAATCAGAATGCATCGTGTGACATTTCTAACTTGAAGTTCAGGGCCACATTGAGGCTTAATTTTGATTAACCATAAGCAATCTTGCTTTGGGACGAGGAGTGGCAGGCACTGTTACTGGGTCCTCTGATTATAAAGACCTCTCTAGGAAAGTATTGTTGGAATGAAAAAGAGAAGATAAAAATTGAGTCTCTCATTGTCCTTTCTTCCCTAATTCATTGGACTCCTCATTTCTGAGCAGCTCACGTGTCCTTCTCCGAAGTTCATTAAATTCAACCTTTCTCTTCTCTTGAAGCTGATGACCAAACACCCAGGCAAACGTCTGGGTTGTGGACCTGAAGGTGAACGTGATATCAAAGAGCATGCATTTTTCCGGTATATTGATTGGGAGAAACTTGAACGCAAAGAGATTCAGCCCCCGTATAAGCCAAAAGCCGTAAGTAAACTGTTCCCTCTGACTCTTGGATTCACACCCATAACACACTCTCTCGTCTCCCGATTGTGTGTGCCCTCGGTGTTCTGAGGGGTGGACATCGATGCCCCTCTCAAATCTGTCTGTAAGTGCTCCCGTCAATGCACACAGTCACTGGGTAAAAACATGGAGATCTCCGTTCGCACAGCCCGGCCTCTGCAGATGTGGGAGAGGCTGGATACGAGCTGGTGCTTTGTAGTTTCAGTTATTATGACTGTCTTCACTGGCAACTTTTTGGAGATGGCTTTTCGGTGAGCACGGTCTGGTTTTGGACCGTGACAAAGAGTCCCTGGTTCTTTCCTTGGTTCGACTGTATCATTTTCTCTTCAAACGACATTGGAAAGGTCATGTTACGGTATTTAAGTTTAATTCTGAAACACACAGTCCGAGGCGGTAAATAAGACAACACCACCAACCGCCTCCCACCCGAGGCGAAATCGAATAAAAGTAAACGCCGTCCTGCTCATAGGCCTCTTGGAGACTCTGAGTGTAGACACAGCTGTGAGGCAATGGCTATAGTATAAGAATACAGGCCTCCCATTTCCACAGTCTGCGCCCACCGGAGAATTTTCCATCCCCGGAGACTCGGCCGGACGTATTGTCAGACACGGGGAGGAGGAGTTCACCCTGAGTTAATCCGGACTGCAGTTCCCCAGACAGGATACTTCTTTGTTAGACAAAGAAGAGCGGAGACCCGGTGACTTTACTATGAGCTCTGAAACTGCCTACTGAGGCTGAAACGTGCACATAAACACTGTCATTGAAACCTGAAATTGTAAGATCAATGACGATAACGGTAGTTATTATGATATTATTATTCATTTCTTGGCCACTTATTAGGCGCCGGGCACCATATTATGCACTTCCACATGTGGCATCTGATGAAATCCTCGCCACAGCCTGTTGCATAGGTGCTTTACTCAGTGTCCTGGAAGAGAAAAATGGAGGCTCGGAGAGGTTACATGCTCTGTCCAGGGTCACTCGGCCGATGTGCGAGGGAACAGGGAAAGCCTCCCCAGTAGTGTGCCTGGGTGGCTCAGTCCCTGACTTTGGCTCAGGTCATGATCTCGCAGTTTGTGAGTTCGAGCCCCGCATTGGCCTCTGTGCTGACAGATCGGAGCCTGGAGTCTGGAGCCTGCTTCAGATTCTGTGCCTCCCTCTCTCTCTCTGCCTCTCACCTATTTGTACTCTCTCTTCCTCTCAAAAATAAATAAAAACATATTAAAAAATTAAACAAACAAACAAACAAAGCCTCCCAGGTGATTCTCACATTTCCCCGGTGTTGCACCTTCCGGGCCATCTCACACCATTAACATCCCTGCTTTACAGCATCCTTGATGCGTCCTGTGTCTCTCTTGATACTCCCTGGAGTTAGGAAGCCAGGTTATTTAGAGACAGCCAGTTCCACCTTGCGGCCTTTTTAATTGTGGCAAACTTACATGTTGGTGTCTAATCAGCTTCCCCCGAGCTGCGATCCCTCTGGCCTATTCTGTCCTCCACAGCCTCTTTCTCTGCAGAGCATCCTTCAGACATTTGCAGATGCTGGTCTTATACTCCCGAGTCCTGTGATTTCCAGGTTGAACCCCCTGCCCCCCCCCAAACACACATACATGCACACCTTCCACCTGCAAGCATGTCCCAAATGACATCACCTGCATGTGCCATTTGTCTTCCAGGTCACCAACATACGTCTTCAAATACAGGCACAGGATTGAGCACAATATCTCTAATAGTGTCTGACCCTTAAGTGACTACAGTGGGTCCAACAAACATCTCTTGGTTATTCTAGAGCTGGTGACCTTGGACAAGCTTGCCCCCGTTTCATCACCTGTGATTCAGCGATGTGAATGGTCTCTGCATCAGAGAGTCGTTATGACACATAAAGTGCTCAGTGCATGCCGGGCACACAGTCCTCACTCTTGGAGACTTGATAATGATTGTTGTCAGCCACGTCACACATTGATTGATGTCTGGGGTGCAGGGTCTTTGAGGGGTAGAACGGTGTCGAGTCCAGCTGATGCTGTTCCTAAAGATGATGTCCATGGGTGCCCTGGGCGTCACAGAGGGACACTGCATGTCCTAGGCAGGACTGTCACTTCTAATGAACCATTTGGTAAAAGACCAAAATGGCAGTCTGGGAGAGAAGAACAGGTTCTCTGTTCAGGAAACTGGGAACTCAGAGATGGGACCCAAAACTTATAGGGGTTTTGTGGGCTAATTGTGATGTCTCAAAATGTGGACCCTTCCCCCCACTTGGTTGGTGGAAAGATGCAAATGTCCTTATCTCAACCAGCATTGCACCGGTGCCATTCTGGGTAGAGTTCATTCTTTAGTTGTAGAGCAGTGGTTTTCAAAGTGTGGTCTCCAGAGCAGCAGAATCTTCCAGGAATCTGAGGAATGAAGTGCTCGGGCCCCTCCCCAGAAACCATGAATGAGAAACCCTGGGGGTGGGGCCCCCCAGGTGAATCTGATGTGCCCCAAGGCTGAGGTTTTGTGCTGTGGAGTTCAGTGTTAAAAGCTCAGAGGCTGGGGAAACATAGCAAGGAGGAAAATTTCTTTAAGGGGAAGACATTGGTTCTCACCTAGTCTGGGTGAGGGGTTGTGCCTTCCTGGAATAGGTCACTGGCTCTGGTGCCTCCAAGGCCAGGCAGGTAACATAAATAGGAGAGAGGGAGTAGCTGGAGACACAGACAGACTGCAGGACTGGCGAGTTGGCTACAAAGCCCCAAGGGCATTCACCTCCAGCCGCACAGTCACAGGGTCCTGTTGACCATTACTAATGATCATAATCTTCTTTTTTAATTATCCATAATAACAACTACCTTTTTCTGGGCTTCTAAGAGCCAGGTTTGCCCTGCGGGGAAATAGACTCTGCATGCTTTATCTACATCGAGATTTTTAGATGAGAGCTCACTAGTTTTTGATATATCAGCCACAAATTTTTAAAAATTAAATCCAGTTCAGGCCGAAGTAAACACATCCACAAGTCGTATGTGGCCCAAGAACTCAGTTTAAAATTGAGGGGAGTAGTGATGACTCAAAGTCTGGTTGACATTTAACTGGCTCCTGTTAGTACTGGTTCTTTACAATGGAGTCCATTCGGACTGGGTAAATATTTTGAAACTTCCTGCTGAGCAATAATGAATATAAAAATATCTAGCCAGTGCCTGGCTCATAAAGATACTTAGGAAAAAGTAGCTGTTCTGACCACTGATGTTATAAAAAGACTACAATAATTAATAAGAAGTCAATGGGACCCTCAGCCTGTTCTGTATTTGATAATGGTTTCCAACCAGCAAGTGGCTTGAATCACCTCTTGTGGGCTGATCAGCAGCTTTCGAAGTATAGTGATTGCCCTGCACTGTATATTTCAAGATGTTCAGCCACCGGCTCTAAGGGGAAGCAGGAACTGACTGCCCTTGCTCCCTGAGATTGAATTAGAAATAATAATAATGGATGCACCACCCCCTCTTCCAATTCAGCCTGCACATATGCTTTTCAGTGGTGGGTGCCGGCCTTCAGTCCTCATCCCACTCGAGGATTTCACATTTCCCCTTCCACACACCCTCCCCAAGGCCCGTGGTAAGTGTGTGCAAGTGCCATGTGCCTTGTGAGTTATTAAAAGGCATGCATGTATCTGTCAGTGTTCCTGATTCATGCATGCTATTAAGCAGAGTGCAGCGGGAGGGAAAAAAAAACACCACGGGGTAATAACAGAGGATTATATTCAAACATCAGTGAAGGGTGCTATTATTGGAGGTTCATCAACGGGTTTTGCCGTCTTCTGTTATGGCAAGGAGCTGTATGTGGAGTATTGTCCATAACTACTGAGATACACTAGCTTTGATGCATTCTTTCACATACCTGAGTGGTTTTTTTTAAATGTGCCTCTGACTGTGTCACTCTTGCTTAAAGCTTCCCTGATGGCTCTCTGCTGCCCCCTGGAATCATGCCTATCTTCCCTTCCCAGCTCTGTCCGGGCACAGCCATCCGGGCACATGTCCACAGGACATCCGGGGATGTCCACACCCCTCCCCACGCTACGCCCACCTCCATCCTCCAATCCTTGTTGGTGGCTGGCTCTTTCCCCCTCGTCAGATCAGGAGAACATCACCCCCTCAGGGAGGCTCTTATTGATTCTCTGCTAGTGTCCTATCAACAAACTCATCACATTTTATTGTAATTGCTTGTTCAGCGTGATGTCTGTCTTCTTGACTAGGACTGAAGGGTTCTGACTGTCTTTGTCAAGGTTGATTCCTGGTACTTAACATAAGGTTTAAAGCCGAGCAGGCACTTAATAATTTTTACTGAATAAATGAAGGAATCTATGAACGGCTGTAAGGTATGAGGCTGCGGTGCTCTGTGCAGAAAGGAACATAAGGGATTCTTTAGGGATATATACTAGGACCTGGGGTGTTTTTCTCATGTGTAGAAGGGCATCTCAAATGCATAGGTTGTTGTGTATGTTTCTAAAGGGCTCGATCTGAGTGCTGAGTTGTATCAGTCATGGCATCGCGTGGTTGTGCACATGTGGGGAGAGCATGGGGAAGGATCGGTGATGCAGCACGTGAATCCTTGCCCTTTGGATCGTGGGCCATGGTTCCCGCAGCCCGTGGTCGCCCAGTTCAGTGTTACGGGTGCCCTGGAGTCACTTAGCAGAGCTTCTTAAACTCTGCTGTGCACACATGAGTCACCTGGGTACCTGGTTACAGTATGGGTTCTGATTCAGCGGGTCTGGGGTAGGGCCCGAGATGCTGCATATTTTCACACGTGCCAGGCCCTTGGCGTAGCCGACGCCAGAGCGTGGTCCAGCGGGTGCCGCCAGCCAGCGGGCCGAGAGGCAGATCCTATTGTAACTGCTGCGCCGTGTAGGATGGTGAAGGCTGTGCTGCAGGGGTGTGTGATTCTAGTACAGAGCGTGCTGGTGAATGTGGTTCGGGCCACACGGCAGGCTTGTTGTGGGTCAGTGTGTGTTGGTGGGCGGTGCTAGTTTGTATGCTAGAAGGCGGTGTGTGTGGCTGAGCGCGTGGTGGAGCGGTGGGTTGAGAAGCAGCGTGTTCTGGTTCTGTCCTCCTGGGATGTCCCCCAGAGCCCCAGGGCATCCTCTCCGCAGGTGTTTATGGAAGGTAGGTACCATTCTCAGTGCTGGAGACACAGAAGTGAAAATAATACAATTTCCTGCTCTCCTGGAACTTATATTTTAGAAGGAATAGGCAAACCATAAACAGAACTTGGCAAATAGAGGCGCCTGGGTAATTCAGTCAGTTAAGCGTCTCATTCTTGGTTTTGGCTCAAGTCATGATCTCACGGTTCGTGGGCTCAAGCCCTGTGTTGGAGGCCCAGGCTCCATGCCGTCAGCAGGGGATTCTCTCTCTCTCTCTCTCTCTCTGCCTCTGCCCCTCTCCTGCTTACTCTCTCTGTCTCTCTCTCAAAATAAATAAACTTGAACAAAAAGAAAAAAGAGAAATCAACAAATATGTTAGAAGTTGATAAGCATTGTGGAGGAAATCAAAGCAGGGGTGGGGATGGGGAGAGCTGGATCAGAGAGAGGTGGTTGGAAAGCTTTGCTGACATTTCAGCAAAGATGAGAGGAAGGTGAGGGGACTGTGTGAGCCATGTATATATCTTGGAGGGAGAGGGAAATGGTTCAGGCAGTGGTAACAGGTGCAAAGGCCCTGAGGCAAAAGCTTGCTTGGCATTTTCAAGGAAGAGCACAGAATCCAAGTGCTGATCCGAGTGGGCAAGGAGAGGGGGAAAAGAAGATGATATCTGTGAGGCCACAGAAGGGGCAGATGCTTCAGGCCACTGTAGGATCTGTGGCTTCTACTCCGGCTGAGATGGGCAGCGTTTGGAGGGCTCTGAGCAGAGAAATGGCATGATCCGACTTTGGGTTTCCAGAGAATCACTCTGACTATTGTAGGTGCAGAGGTGAAATCAGGAGACTGGTTTGAGGCTGTTGCAGTCATCCAGGTGGGAGCCAGTGGGCACTTGGGCGGGACACGGCTGCTTGAGAGCCTCCAGGTTGTGTTTCTGTTGGCAAACCTAGCCTTTCCCGGTTCCTGGCACCTTGTGGATGCACAGTAATTATGCCAGGGACATGAAGGAATGGATGAAGGAGAATCCCTTCCCACTGCCTGCGAAATCGCTCCTTGAGTGTAAGGTGGTAGCCAGTTGCTGGTCCTGACGAAAAGCGGACGAATGAATGAAGTAGGTTGTCATGAAGGTGTCTGGAGTTCAGGGTGCTGGCATGCAGGGCACAGAGCAGGGCATGGCTGTTCCTCCTTCTGCCAGTGTAAATTCCGTGGCAGTGTGGGAGGTTGCGCGTGCTGGGGGAGGTAGCCGGAGAGCCCCCGGGTCTGGGTGAATAGTTCAGAATGTGGCCGTGCTGCAGCAGAGGGTACACTGAGGCCAGGGGTGAGCACGTCTGCTCGCAGAATTGGTAGTATGTGGTGCTTCGATGGCCCCGTAGAAGATAGGCTGATGTGGCGTGGTGAAATCAAAATGCCTGATTGAGATTTTGATGGCATTCGTATACTTTTAGGAATTGCCTTAGTGAAGTCTGGCAGTGTCTCTAATGCCCAGTGCAAAACTTGGTGTGAAAACTGGATAGAGGCACAAGCCTTGGGCTCCATTCCCCAGCTGTCAGCAGAGATGCAGCAAATTGAGGAGGTGAGAGAAGAGTAACTAGGTCACAAGGACGCCCTGCTTCGTTATAGTCCTCGGAGTCTTAACTATTAGGGTGTATGCACAGCGACTTGCCCGCTAGTGACTGGGGCTCTCAGGTCTAAAGTGTGCTCCCTCTGATGGCCCATTCGTTCTGGGCAAGGCTTGAGGAGTGCAGCTCTCTAAGAATAGACACTAAGAAGAGACCTTTTCCCTACAGCCATTCGTCCTGGGCAGCTGTCCGGGACCATCCAGACATGATCGGCATTGCTCACTCCTTCCATTCATTCTAGCCCGGATGTCAGGCCTCACTGACTCCAACCCATCCTTGTACAATAGACAGATTCCAATCATTTCTGCTCGTGTTACCCGTCCCCCTTGTCACTTGACATAAAGCCCCGTACAGTTTTCAGGCATCTACACATCAGCAAAGCTTTGGGATCTTGCAGACTGTAAACGCAGAGCCCCCGGTCCCCATTCTACATCACGGCAGCCTTTCATGTCATATGGCGTTTCCCAAACACTGCATGGCTATCTGATCACATATCATGGCCTGCATCTCCCAGGAGTCTAGGTGCCGAATTGCTTCGGAAACTAAATCATGCTCGCAGGACTTGGTTTCTTGGCAGTTCTGTCATCTGGAAACATTGTTTATGTAGCCAAGGTCGAAAGCTTCAAGTACTGCTTTAATGAGCTGCAATTCTGTTCATGTGACATTCTCCTCTGAACCTAATTGCCCTTTACACCGTATGAGTAAGTGTCTCTGAGTGCATGTCTGAATGTGTGTTTGATGTGGTGACATTTCTGAATTGAAGCCACAAAGTGTAACCTTTGTATGTTTGCTATTACAACTCCAATTGCGAGGCTTAAGAAAAGGGGTGAACTTTCTACTTAATACGATTTATTTAAGAATAGATCCTGGCTCCCCTAGGAAGCACCAAGTGCTCAGGAGAACAATACCTTTTGGAAAGCTGGGATTTAAAGTCATTCTTCTGAAACCCGTACAATTCAAATATACTGGACAAAGTATTGAGTTCTTGTCTGTGCCAGGCAGCGTTCTAAGTGCCTTCCAGGCATTACCTCATTTAATCCTCTATGAGGTAGGTGTCATTGTCACCGTATGACAGATGAGGGCACGCAGCCTGGAGAGGTTAGGATGTTTGCTCAAGGTCCAGCAGCTAGCAGGTGCTTGAACCGCGGACCCTGCACTGCCCAGTATCCTTGGAAAGATTATTAGGAGCACTTGGAGCCCCTTTTAAGGTTTGAAATCGCGCCGGTGGGAAGGAGCCATGATACTACCACCCATCAGGGTCTGTTACATAATAGAAAGAGACTAGATATTCTTAACAATTCAAATGATTTAAAATTTATTTTAAAATATTGCAACAAACAAGTAACATATTCACACCTTTTACACTTCACTGGCAGGGTTTTCAAAGATGCAAATCTCGCCTGCTCCTTCAGGCTTTGATTTCAAGGCTGACAAAGACAGCAGACGTTGAATACCCTCCAAGAGCAGGGCATGGCAGCATCTGAACTGAGGCGCTCAAGACGGGCTCATTAAGGAGTAGACATCTCCCCTCTCGGCTCTGTTTGTTCTTTCAGTTATTCAGAGTGTGGAAGCGTACGCGGATCCTCATCAAAACATTAGTCTACCTTCAGACACTGACATACAAATAGCCAAGAGTTGTTTAGGACACAGAGGCCCAGAGTCTGTCTGTTTATCTCTCCCTCCATCCCTCCACCCACCCGTGGAGACCTATGGATCAAACCAGGCTCCCTTTGGGGGAGTTGGAATTGGCAGACTCCTGGGCCAAGTGAAATTCCTAAATCACTTGCCAAGTGCATGACTTTGAGCTGTCCCCCAGCAGAGAAGCCAGCAGTGTGAACTGAACTGGTAGATGGGAAGGTCACATGCTGGGGGAGAGCACAAAACTCTTAGGATATGTCCGGCAATAACCACTGAAGATAACAAGTCAAGAACTGGAGGAGCCCTGGGACCCGGGTATAGATGCCATCATTCTAGAGAGGAGCAATCAGAGGCCCGGAGACTCGTGACAGAGCCAGGAGAAGAAGATGGGCCCTCCAGTTAATGGATGCAGGACTTCATTAATACTATTTACAACCGTAACAATAAAATGGGTCAGGCGTGCTTATGAAATTATTCAGTTTTACTAGAAAGCAGAGCCTTCTGTCTACTTTATGGATCTCATTCACCCTCACAATCACCCTATGAAGTAGATACTGCTACTACCTTCCCTCTATAGGTAAGGAAATAGGCTCAGAGAGGCTAAGTAACTTGCCCGTGGCCACACAGCTAGTAAGCCCAAGTGAGTGCCAGTTGAATTTAAAGTCTTATTTTGTGAGTTCGAGCTCCGCGTCAGGCTCTGTGCTGACAATACGGAGTCTGCTTGAGATTCTCTCTCTCTTTCTCCCTTTCTCTCTGTCCTTTCCTCACCCTCTCAAAATAAATAAATAAACATTAAGGAAAAATCCCTTCCCTCAAACCTGGGACTGCTCCTTCCCCCTAGTAGGACCACTGCCGTCTGCCCACACACACAAACCTTTGAAGGAACTGCTAATTCTTGTTACCTCCAAGATTGCATTTCATTACAGTCTATTCTTTTTCTCGGGTTGGTGCATTTGGCTTCTGCCTCCACGTCTCTGTTTTGGCATTTCTCCCGTGGAGTCATCAACGACCTCAGAACGGTCTTCTCTCAGAGACTTGTCTTCTCATTCTTGACTTCATTATATTATTCGATATTCTGGTCTTCTTCTCTCCTTTAAAGAAAACCCTGAAAAAGTGAAATATGCCAAGCAGCATCGAAACTACACGGTGAGACTAAGTCCTCTCCGCTTACCCTTGACCCTCAGCTAGGCGCCTTAGTTCTCCTTCCCAGGGCCACTCACAGCGGCCACTTTCTGGGGAGGCCTCCTAGAGAGGCTGAGTGCAAGCACACGTCTACCCCACATCACACACGAGGATGCCAGCACGCACGTTCCATTTTGGTGCCTCCCTTTACTACCTTCTGTCTCGTGGATTGTTTTCTGCCTGCACCTCGAGCTACCTTCTTCTTTTAATAGCTTTCTAGTTTCCTATGTGCATGAGTACATCTGTAGGGTAAGTTCAGAGTCCTCTCCTCCACTCTTTTTAAGCCCCCCTTCTTTCTCATTTATATGGCACTGAGCTCACTGATTGTCCAGAAATATTGACTCCATGAAGACTCTGATGCCATGATATCAAGACATGCGTGACCCAGGAAGGGAAAGAAAAATGTTCGTTTCTTGTTTGTTTACACATGCAGTTTCAAAAACAACCACAAAAGCCCCTCCACTGCCACAGGAGGGCGTGAAGAACAACAACTTCTTGGTATGTGAATCTGAGTTAAAATGTCTTTCCGAGCACTGGGGGGTGGGGGGCAGGGCGTGGGCCTGGGTGGCTCAGTCAGTTGAGCTTCCGACTTCAGCTCAGGTCATGATCTCAGGAGATCTTCCATTAGTTCAAGCCCCATGTCAGGCTCTGTGCTGACAGCTCAGAGCCTGGAGCCTGCTTCAGATTCTATGTCTCCCTCTCTCTGCAATCTCCCCCACTCTCACTCTGTCTCTGTCTCTGTCTCTCAAAAATAAATAAATATTAAAAAATAAAAAATGTCTTTCCAAGGCAACAAGGCTTGAGTGGGGGGGAGTGGAAATGTGTCCCTTTTGCCCGCCCCCTCCCCGGGCCTATATTTGTCCCTCACTTCTAACTGGGAGCCCCATTTAGGGCCTGACATTCACCTTACACCTCCCTCCTATATCCCACCAGCCTCGATGGGAAAGATTTCCATTTGTGTCTTAAACATCTGTACTTGTAACAGCAATATCCCAGGAGAGGCTGAGGCATGGCGGGGCCTGCAGGACCTCTCTGTAGCCAGAGCACAGCCACTGCCATCAGACTAGCTCACTGCACAGAGCACGGCCACTGCCATCAGACTAGCTCACTGCACAGAGCACGGCCACTGCCATCAGACTAGCTCACCACACAGAGCACGGTACTGCCATCAGACCAGCTCACCGCACAGAGCACGGCCACTGCCATCAGACCAGCTCACCACACAGAGCACGGCCACTGCCATCAGGCCAGCTCACCGCACAGAGCACGGCCACTGCCATCAGACTAGCTCACCACACAGAGCATGGCCACTGCCATCAGACCAGCTCACTGCACAGAGCATGGCCACTGCCATCAGACTAGCTCACTGCACAGAGCACGGCCACTTCCATCAGACTAGCACACTGTAGAGAGCACGGCCACTGCCATTAGACCAGCTCACCACACAGAGCATGGCCACTGCCATCAGACTAGCTCACCACACAGAGCACAGCCACTGCCATCAGACTAGCTCACCACACAGAGACGGGCACTGCCATCAGACTAGCTCACCACACAGAGCACGGCCACTGCCATCAGACTAGCTCACCACACAGAGCATGGCCACTGCCATCAGACCAGCTCACTGCACAGAGCACGGCCACTGCCATCAGACTAGTTCACCACGTTCCGTGGCAGCTGCCAGCTACCACGTCACGTGTTTTCTGTGCATTTTATTAAGTCTTCCTCACCCCACACTACAAGGTAGGTTCATTCCGTATAACCAAAAGTTGGCTTAGGGAATTTGGCTCACCTGCTTAACGGTTGTGTAGCTGGGATCAGTACCCAAGTCAGCGTTTAAGTTCCCGCCACATGATCGGATGTCATTTGTAAGACAGTAAAATGTAGTAGGAAGCCTTTGATCTTTGGAATGGAACAGACCGGACCCTGAATCTCGGTTCCCCTCCTTGACCCTGTATGGCCCTGACCACGTCGTTAACTTCCCAAATTATCGATTCAGTGGAGATAACCCTTTTCCTGCTTGTCTCACAAACCCGTGAGAATCAAGGTTATAAAAACATAGGCAAATAAACGGGGTAATTGCTATATGAGGGCTAGTTTATTTGAAGCCAGTGACGTGGGTGAAGAATAAATAAGAAAAATATGACACTTTGTTCACACGGGAGAATGTTTAGCATGTGTTTCTTAAAAGCAGGGTAAAGAATAAGGGACTGATTCTATATTTTGTATAAAGAGGAATAAGCCTCCATCCATCTGTCTGTCCAGCCATCCAGGACAGACTAAAATCTTAACTTAATGAAGATATGGAGGGGGTTCAATAACAAAGGGTTTTGTTATTCCTTTTTCTGGGTGCTTTTGAACAACTTGTTTGTTTCGGCAAGAAATGTACAAGGCTGAAGGAAGAGTCTGGATCGTGTCCAGATCTGGGATCAAATCATAGTCAGGTACTTAGCCTTGCTGTACAGCAGAGATGTCAGGGAACCACTGGGTTAAAGGAGATAGTGCTTATGAAGTATTTAGACAATATCGGGCTTAGACGCACTTAGTGGACACTGTTACTCATCCATCTGACAACACTGAGTGCCTGCCATGGGCCCAAACCTGTCCTGAGTCCTGGGAAGGCTGTGCTGTGACTTGAGCTCTTGTGGGGCTTACAGTCTAGACGGGAATATAATTAATTCATCAGCAGAGAAGCAAAGGAATAAACATGTAATATAGATTGGGCTATTTTGGGTATTTTTACTTCCCGGGCAAAAGTGATGCCCTGAGGGAGACTACCAGGAAGGGAGAATTGGAGCTCCTGCTTTGTCTGGAGGTGATCCCGCACAGCTCCTCGGAGGAGATGGCATTTGGACCAAAATCTGGAAGACAAGAAAGCATTGCATCTTATTTTTAGATAAAACACAAAACTTGCTACCCGGCGCAAAAGGCCCCTCTCTTGCTGACTTCCTTCTAACTAAATAGACACAAGAGATCAAATACCCCCATTGTAAGGAATCTTCGCTCTTTGCAGACAAGGGAGCTTTAATCTTTCTTTCCTTTCTGCGCTGTGTTTTGTCTGACTGCTCGGGAGAGAAAGCTTGGTCTGCAAACAACTTAAAAATGATCCAACGTGTTTACAGCTCTGTGCTTAACTGATTGCTTCTCACCGGGTGGGTCCCTCCTGTGTGGTCCTGCCAGGGAGAACTCTCTGTAAGGCAAGAAAACCACCCAGAATTTCACTGAATTTGCACATTAAGAAAAAGAAAAGACTCTTTTGTCTTTTTACCCAGGCTGTATGGCTTACGTATGTTTTCACTGATAGAGGCCTTAATGGAGGCCAGGTTTCCCCTGGGGTCTTTCTTTCTGGTTGCACTCAGCTTAGATGCCACCTCCTCCAGAAAGTCCTCCTGGCCCTTCTTAGGGTCCTCACTTCTGTGCTCAGTGGCCCCAGTTGTCGTGTGGGCCATGTGGTGGCCTGTGTGTGTCTGTCTCCTCCACTAGACCACAAGCTCCGTGATGACAAGGACAGGGATCCCCTCGTGTGCCATCGTATTTCCAGTGCTTTAGCACCATGCCAGGGGCAGAAGCACCTAGGCATCAAAATGGCAATAGCTCCTTCATTTGAGTTAGCTTCAGTGGGCTTTTTTTCTTATTTAAAAAATCTGTTGTTTAAATTTTCAAACACACAAGCAGAAAAGATTCTCACAAAAATTAAGCAGTCTGTAACACTCTCGTCTCCATATGCATGTAGACAATATGCAATATCTGTAAGCACACACATTTGTGTGTGTGATTTATAGAATGGGAACATATTGTATGCAATTAGTAATTACATGTAACTATGCCGTTTAATATTCTTCTACATCTCCTTTTAATTTTTCAAAGTGTGTTGCATGGTAATGCATCAAATAGATGTATCATTACTTATTTAACTTCTTTCCCTTTTGGTGGATAGTTTGATGTCAACTTTTTCCCCCCTCTACCAATTTTTTGATGAATATCTTGTATCTTGGTGGGATCAACCCAGCCATATAGAGGAGGGGTCCAGGGCAAGTCTCCTGGAGGAAGTGACATCTGTCCGGAAAGAAAAAGGATGTGTAGGAAATACCCCCCCAGGGGAGGGGAGGCAGGTGTTCATTCTTATGAGGCCCCCCCACCTCGCCAGCTTATTGCAAAGGCTGGGCGGTGACAGAGTTCACGAGCCTTCTGGGAACCCAGGGGACTGAGTACAGCTGGAGGGTGTGTTGGGGAGTGGGGAATGAGCACTGAGGGGCTAGTGACCCGGTGACCAGGGCCCTGTGAGCCAGGCTAAGGAGTGTAGGCTCTGGGCAATGGGGAGCCATTGCAGAGAAGTGACATATCCAGGTTGGTGTCTGAAAGATCCCTCTTGCTGCTATGACTAAGCCAACCCCGCTTTCGACAGCCAGACCCGGAGCTGTTATTAACACAATGAAACAGAAATTAGAAAGAAGAGAAGAGGGGAGGTGGGGTGGAAGAGCTCACATGTAGCAGCTCACAGAGAAAGCTTTTCAAACTGTCTAGGTTCTCGGATTCAGAGGCACAATTGAACAACAAGTCAAAATCCTCATTCCTCTCCTCTCCAACCCTGGAAAGCGGTGCCTCGTGATTTAAATAACCGTGTTGGCTTGGGTCCCCGGCACGGTCCCAGGGGCTCCAGTGGTGTGGCCTGGCCATTAGGGAGGTGGGTTTTCTTTCAGTAGCCAAGTGAGGCTGAAGTACCCATCCAGCCAGGGCCGCCAGAGAGGCAGGTGTGGTCCGCGCTGCGCGTGTCCCTGGATCGCAGCGACAGGGCGGCGCGTTCTCCAAGGACACAGCAGGCTCAGAGCCCATCCAGGCTGTGCCTCCCCGAGGGCTGACGTCTCCATTTAGGGAGCGCTCCTGAAGCTAATGGGCAGTGACAGCTCCATTTGAAAAACACGGAAACACTTAGGGAGGCTGTGATCTGCCAGCTCCGTAAGCTGCTTATTAGCAGGAAAATCACGCTCCGGCTGCATTGTGCCCCTCTGGTTAACCCTTGTTTTTGCGTCTCCTCTCTGCTATCTCACTTAACGATTTCGTTGTTTTCTGAGGCAGCGGAGGGGAGGGGGAGGGGAGGGGGGAGGCTCGGAGCCCCCAGAAGCTGTTTTCTCTGTGTCCCATCACAGCCTCTGGGGAGGCCCTTGTGGTGTGCATGGGAAATTGATGGTTTTTAAAGAAAAATAGCCCCTGAAGACTCCGTGTCTCAGCTCACGTGCTTCCTACGCTGGCCTGTTTGGAGCCCAGCGCCCAAGCCAAAGAGGAACACGCGCAGGTCTGCCTTACTCCCAACCACGGGTGCCGCCACCCTCTGCCCCACGGCCCCATGCACTGTCTCTCTGCTCCGAACGATGGACAGCCAGCTTCTAACCCTCCCCAGTGCCTCTGCCGTCAGTCTAGCTGATGCCCCCTTTGCAGTCCCCACACCGCAGGTGAGGGGACTCCCACACCCTCAACATCCCCACTGGACTCTCAGACCTGTCATACAGGAGCCCAAGTGCCCGATTGCCCCCGGAAGGCGCTCTATCCCGTCCCCCATTCACCACAGAGCCCAGGTGCAAAGTTGTAGGGTCACCAACACATCCTCTCCTCCTGGAATGCCCCACCGTCTGACTCCTCAGCTAATCTGGCACCTCTTCCCCCACTCCAGATGCATCTTTCCGTCTGTCCCAGGGGTACCTTCCTCTGAAGCACCATCCTGTCCCGTCTCCCGGTTAGCATCCCCGCCCCTTGCCCGTCCATCCGTTTTGCACGCCGCACCAACGATCCCACAGACACATGAGTCAGAGCCTGTGGGGTGATCAGAACCCTCCAGCGGCTTCTTACCAAGCGGAGATGGAAATCCTCTGCTTTCCTTGACCAGCAAGACCCGCAGCCTGGCTCCCGGCCCCCTCTTGTCTCAGCCCTCTGCCTCTTGGCCCCTGCTCTGGCCACACTGGCCTCATCGCTGTTGGGTGACGCTCTTGAGCGAGCACCTGTCCCCGAGCCTTTCCACATGCTGTTTGCTCCACCTAGAATGCTTTTCCTCGAGACTTTCAAATGTCCTTACTTCCCTGAGGGCTTGCTTCAAGGCTCATCTCCTCAGAGCTGACCACTTTTTCAAAAATGGTGTTCTCTTCCCTCTTTATCGCTGACCTCACTTTATTTTTCTTAGTACTACTTATCTCTGTCTGACATGAAGCCACCTCTATTTACATTTTCAATTCTCCTTCTATTTATGTGCTTATTGCCTTCCTTCTCCAGTAGGAGGTCGGTTCCCATGAGGCATAGATTCTGTCTAATTTACTGTTAGCACAGTGCCTGGCACATAATAGGTACTCAATAGATATCTCTGGAGTGAAAACACATGCATAAGCAATGTAAGAACCTGGGCAGTAATCCTGACCACACTGTGTTGAGGGTCCTTCCTTTTGTGGGCAGAAGTCCCCCTCCTCCGACACCAGCCAGCACAGCATACCCCAAGTCCTAACTGCATGGGTGGGCATTGGCGGGAGGCGGCGATCACTTCTCATTTTCTGAGACCTGAAGGAAAGCTATCAACAGGGCTCAAAGAATTTAACTTGGAAAAACTAATCTCTTTCTCCAAGCCTGACATGACTCTCTTAAAAATGCAAGGCTGTTTCTTCAGTATTTCAAACTTAAGCATCATGAAAACACCCTGTCGTCGGAAACATACGCTGTCTGCAGGGAAAACAAGAATCAAATAATGCTTACAGCTAGAATGCATTGACACTTCCTCAGTGCCAGGCGCTGTAGCGGTCGCATGCATGATGTCCTGTAAAAGTCTGCAGGCTGTGGCCTCATGGGTGCCTTCTGCCCAGTCAGGAACAAAGCAGGAAGCTGAGGCCGTCTGAGAGCTGAGTCCTGCGCACACCCCGCCCCGCATACCTCTGCTTCCCTTCTTGAGTGTAGGGCTCGAAGGAGCAAAGGGAGAATGTGCACTCCTTGACTTTCTCAACTTCCCTTCCCTCTGCCAGTGACTCAGGCTCAGCGGCAGCTCTTCATTGTCTCATCTGTCTCCTCCTAACTGCCAAGCGGGGTGGCCCACTCTCGGCAACGTTTCCTGTGTGACCTCTTGGAGATATTTCAGCTACGACAATGCCCTTCTCGCTAGATTCCCTCAGTGCCCCACTTGCCTGACAGCACTCCCTTCTGGCTCTCCCCTTCCCGCTCTGGGTTTTAGGGGCAATTTTCTCCCTCGCCCATGGAAATCAGACCCCCACTTCCCAGGGTGGTTATGTGAAGCAAAAAGGTGATGTGTGCGAACCCCTTAGCAAGTGCAGGTTGTCTGGAAACTGCTCTATGGTTTTTATGACTATTATTATTATCTTTTTCCTGCTTTTCATGTTCTGTACTTTAAGCTATTTTTTTTCAAGACCTCTCTCCTGAGCTCCAGAATCTGTACTTCTAACCCCCTTGGGTCATCTCCTGGAATCTCCCCCATCCCTCAAAGACATCGTGTTCAGGGACACCAAGTGGCTCGGTCGGTTAAGCATCCAACTTCAGTTCAGGTCATGATCTCGCAGTTTGTGTGATGGGGCCCCACTTGCTGACAGCTCAGGGCCTGGAGGCTGCTTCCGATTCTGTGTCTCCCTCTCATTCTGCCCCTCCCCTCCTCTCTCTCTCTCTCAAAAGTAAACGAACATTAAAAAACAAAAAGTCATCATTTCCACACAAAATAGCTGTCCTTCTGAATTTTCCCACTCTCTCTGTCTCTGGGATTGATATAACCACATTTTCGCCATCATTCAAACCAGAGACCTCATCATCCCCATCCTTGACTCCTCCTCCCTCCCCCACCCCCCAACCTGCCGCACTTAGTCATGTACTCACCGCCTACAAACCATTCGTGTAAAATGGAGCCAGGAGCCTGGACTCTGATGTCAGAGGGGTCTGTCTCACGTTGCAGCTCTGCTATTCATTGACTGTGTGACCTTGAACAAGTTACGTAATCTCCCTGGCCCCAGTTTCCTCATCTGTCCAGAAGGGATGATGCCCACTTCGTAGGGTCTTTGGGAAGATTTAATAAGGTAATGCAAGTAGAGCATTCTAGGGTGCCTGGCATTTAGCAAGTGTGTAATGAATATTAGCCGTCATAACTACTAGGGCTGCTACTGTGTTAGGTTGTGGTCGCCTCTTGCACACTGCTCGAAATACTAGAACTTCGTGCAAATGTTTGGGTGGGGATTAGTCTGTGTGTGTGTGCACACTTGCATACGTGTGCATGCACACAAACACACACGGGTTATAAATCTGACAGCCTGAAGACCCCAGGGTGGGTGAGAAACGATGGTGCTTTTCTCTCTAGCTCCCAGCCGCGCCACCAAGCCCTGGTATGTGTTTCATCCCACACCCTCCGCTCCCATTTGGAGAGAGTGGCTGGGTTTGCCTGCAGGCATCTTTCAGTTAAGGGTCAATGACGTATCCAGCTAACCAACGCCTCATGGTTGGCCAACGATTGCAGGAACCAAACCCCGGTCTTGAGATCTGTCTTCATTGGCTAGAGTTTGTAAATTCCTGTATCTCTGGAGCTGGAAAGGTAGTTGTTCCTGACTGGCAGCCAGAGGACAGCCCTTGAGGGATCCACTGCTAAATACTGGGACCTGCCAGGTGATGTATAACTGGCTCATTACTTAGCATCTGGTGCCACGTGAAACATCACAGGTACCTTAATCCCATCTCTTTCAACAGGTGGGCCTGGCTGACTCCTTGCGGGGAGTGGGGGGTAGGGAGGGACACGCCACATACCACCAGCCCCACCATCTCATGCCTTTGCCATGCAGCTCCTGACTGCCCAGAGACACTGAGGGTGGCTCACGAGCCCTAGAAACTGAAAGTCGGGAGCCCAAGGTCATGTACCAAAGGTCATGAGAATTTTGCATTTTCTGTTGCTCTCATTTCTGATCATTGAAACAACCTCTCTGAGGTGGCAAAGGGAAGGGATCCAAGAAAACCACAGCCCAGTTTTGTTTGGTTCTGTTTTGTTTGGGGTTTTGTTTTCATTTTTGTTTTTCCACCTACCACAAGTTCTTTTCTTCCCCTCTCATAGTGTGGGCGAAATGCTGAAAACTTCGACCGGTTTTTCACCCGCCATCCACCCGTCCTAACACCTCCCGACCAGGAAGTCATCAGGAATATTGACCAATCAGAATTCGAAGGATTTTCCTTTGTTAACTCTGAATTTTTAAAACCTGAAGTCAAGAGCTAAGTAGATGTGTAGACCTGCGTCCTTCATTTCTGTCATTCAAGCTCAACGGCTATCGTGGTGACATCTTTTCTTTCGTTGCAACGTTGCATCCATGTTTTATTTGCTGACGAGACTAGAGTGACCATGTTTCAGAACCCAAATGTCCTCAGGTCGTTTGGAGCATCTCTGTGAGATGGGGATTATGCAGACGGCACGTCAAAAATGCTGCCGCATAATTAGCACATTAGTAAAGTCCTCTTACAGTCCATGTTCACCAGCATGTCAGCTCAGTAGATCCAGTGGGGACAGAAAATGCCTGCTTTCTCTCCCTTTTTTCCAGCGCTCCCATTTCACACATTTTCCCAACTCCAAGCATCCAGTCCAGATTGTTCCCACCAAGTGAGCGGATAATCGGATGCTAGCAGTATTCTCTCTCTCCCTGCCGGACCCAGAGCTTGGCTTGTATCCAAGTATATGGTGGCTTTGACTTAGAGGGAATCCCTCCATTCTGCCTGGTTTGGAGGCACCATGAGCTGCATGCTAAAAATAAAATTTTATTTGTTATTTTTTTTTAGACTTGAAGTTAAGAAGATTATCTCAGCCCTTTAAAATGCTGAGAGTGTGCTTTTAGACAGTCTCCATCTAAAAGTACCTCAAGGGGTCAGTCAAAAGGCAGCCAGCTTGGGCGCCACCTCCAATGCTGTGATTTCTGATACTCTGTGTCCCTGGTCACCTTCATCCTCAAACTACTTGAAAAGGGCATTTGGCACCACTCCCTGAAAAGACATGGTCACTCTAGCAAGGTCCCAGAGGACCATGGTTTTACATTACATTTCAAATTTTATTTGCTTTGGGGTTTTATTTCTGTTGTTGTTCAAATGCAAAAAGAAAAAAAAAACCCACTCTGTTACACATGTTTTGAAATACGTGTCCCAATGTTATTAACCACAATGACCTGCTTGGATTTGTCGAGACAGCGCTCTGGAGCCTCGCAGATCCATGCCTGGGTGGATGGGGTTCGCGTAGGTTTGTGGCTGGCTTTGGAAAGTTAAATGAGCACTCTGAGAAAGACCCCATGTCCCGAAGCATAGACAGTTGTATTCTTCACTTTGATGTTGTTTTGTAAGATGTTTGTAGAAATGTCCATTTGTATCTGGATATCTGTTCTGTGCCATTTTTTTCCTAGCATCGAGATACAATAAAAAAAAAAAAAAAAGAAAGAAAGAAGAAATGCTATTTCAAGAAAACGGCGCTTTGAAACATGTGGACCCAAACTACAAAGCAGGGCTCCTGAGGCTTTGGGACAGAAAGGAACTAAATCCAGTTTTTAACCTCAGCCCCAGGGTTCGGTCGGTCAGAGAGGCCGGGGCTGGGGACCATTCAGGGATTCCCGGCGGCCAGTAGTGGGATGGGGTGAGCTGGCCGGGGCCTCCAACGATATCAGAGCTCAAAGCCAGGGTCAAGTTTAGGGGCCAGCTAGAAGCATGGCTGCAGCTCTTGATTTTCTTATCAAAATCACCACTCCTCCCAGCTTGGACTAAATATTCTTTCTTGCAAGCAGCTTTGTGAGCCCCCAGAAGCCAAGGAAACCTCTTGGGTGGGAGAAATCCCGCTTCTGCCTGAGTGGACGAGGATGGCAGGGGGTTCCCCAGCCCAGCCTACTGCCTCCTTCTATTGTCAGGCAGCCCTGCAGAGAATTCTTATCACAAGTTGCGTGATTTCCAGAAGCACCAGGGCTTCCAAGAGACCGTCAGGAGAACTGTAAAATCTTGACTAATGTCATTGACATAAGACTTCTCATCTTTAAGAAAAGCGTGCCGTGGATTTCCACATAGGCAGAGAGGCCCCTCGCTCACTCCTGCCTGCCCTCCGCTTCTCCTCACTACAGGACCTCATGTGGGGCAAACCTGAAGTCTCAGCTGACGAGAGCTCAGGAAGTTAGAGGAGGGAAGTTGGGGCGGAACCCTCCTCCCCCATTTTATTGTTGGGGAAACTGGCATCTGCAGAGTGACTTGCCCAAGGTCAGCCAGCTGAGGTGCAAACCCAGGTTTCCGGACTCAGTGCAAGACGCTTTCTGCTCTGTAGCTGGTATCTCTGAGCCATGCCTACCAATAGGCAAGTTATTTGAGGTCCTTCATCTGGCTGTTGGGTCACCAGGTCTTTCCCTGGACATGCTCTCAGGAAAATAAAAACCATGTAAAAGCATTGGGCCACTGACAGATTATCTGAGACAACTTTAGAGAACAATGTAAGATAGGTAGATAGGTAGCTAGATATAGATAGATGATAGAGATAGATAGGTAGATAGATAAGATGATAGAAAGAATATATTATATATACACACTGCACTCTACATTTTCCAAATTGCTGCCATTATTTTTTCAAAATAGTTTAATAGTTTGCAGAAAGAGATACTCAAGCCAAAGTCTCTGTTCCCCTAATACACCTTGGTGAGGGTTGATCAACGAAGGCCTCTGTGGAAGTGAGGGGGTCTTGGTCAAAATTTCTGCAATTTCCTTTGCTGTCAATATTTTAAGTACAAGGGAGACCAAGAAATAGAGCTTTCAGCCTATGTAATCTCCGGGCAACACTTTGCAAATTTATTCAGGAAGAAAGATTTTCCCACTTCTTTGTGTCATCGTCCATGTATTCCACTCTCCATTCATCCGGGAAGCTTTCGTTGAGGACTACCTGTGTGCCCAGCTCTCTGTTGGGTGTCAGGAGCTCAGTGGGGAGCCCTACAGATGCAATCCAGAGGGCCACCATTAAATAAGTGATTGAAAGCAAGGTGTGATCTAGAGATAGCCAGTCTCCAAGTTAGTCAGAGGAGGCTTCTTACAAGAGAGAAAAAGTCATCAGAAGTCTTCAGGGCCCCTCTTTCTCTCTGTAGACCATAGTTTGAGGCTGAAGGAAGAAATATAGCAGTGCTCTCTTGACCCAGATTTCTGGGGCATTCCTGGAGAGCAATGGGGGGGGGGGGGAGGACACAGGCTAGATGGTAGCAGGGTGGTTTCTTCCAGAAGGCCAAAGGCACAGTCTCTGCACTTGAACAGACCACAGAATCACCAAGATTTGAGCAGAGACAGATCCCCATAGCAAGAGAGGTAACTGGTTCTAAAGCTCAGTTTTGAGGCCTGAGTCTTGCTTCTTAGAGTTAATCATCCTGAAGGCATCCTTTCCAGCCCTCAGGGAGATGCTGTTCTGCCAGCACACTGCCCCCAGCTTGACACAGCCTGACTCTTCTAGATGAGACAAGCTGAGATCTTCCACAAGAACTTAAATTAGGAAAGAATCTAAAAAAGAAATTAAATAAATCCAAAGAAACGTAAACACAA
Source organism: Crocuta crocuta (assembly GCF_008692635.1). NCBI lineage: Eukaryota > Metazoa > Chordata > Mammalia > Carnivora > Hyaenidae > Crocuta > Crocuta crocuta. The sequence continues at coordinate 4,810,983 of NW_027529443.1, read as the reverse complement.
TCCATGTTAGCCATGGCTAATTATCCGTCAGGATGTCAAGGATCCCTCTTTGCACTTCTAAGACTTCTCACTCACCTGCCTCTTCTAAGGAAGTTAGGACGATAATGGCCTTCTTGAAGAATCAATAGAAGGCCAGTGGAACTGATATCCATCCTTGCATGAGTGATGATGCTATCATGGCTTCAGATGCTATCAACCCAAATAGGAGAGGCCCATCCTCTCCCACCTTCTAGAGTAAAATTCAAGGGTATTTCCTATGGTCATCTGCCCACAGGACAAAATCTAGAATGGCAGGTCCTATTTGGACCATGTGGCTCTTTGAAGCATGAGACCTCACCAGCACTACAAATGAGGAAGAGCTTTGAAAGCTGGGGCTGGTGGTAAGGGAAACTCCAGCCATGCCCAAAGGCAGGGAAGGCCAGATGGGGTCGATTTTCCCAGGAGAGACCTGAAAGAAGGCAAGTGCCTGCCTTCTGGCCCAAGATCTACCAGGGTCCACACACCATCGTGGAGTTCTCAGACCTCGAAGGGACTTAACACAGTTCAGTCCATACTGGAGCTCAAAATGGACAGAGGCCGATGTGAGGGACCCATAGGATCAGTGGGAATAATTTCATTGCTTTGGTATAGAGAGTGGTCTCTGGCTCGAGGACAAATATAAATTGGAAAAAAGCAATGAGGTTCATCCTTAGTCAAGTCTTCATTTGTTGACTGATTCATTCATTCAACAAATAGTTGTGGACAGCCTGCTATGTGCCAAGCATTACTCTTGGCACTGGAAATACCATAATGAAGAAACAGGCAAGGACCCTCCCCACCTGGAGAGAGGCAATAAATAAACAAGACAATGTCTAATAATAAGTAAATGCAATGAAGACATTTAAAAGGATGCCAACATATGACTTGTAGGGTCCAGAGAGGGCACTCTCTTTTGGATGAGGTGACATTCGAGCTTTTCCCTGAACACAGGAAATAACACAGTGCCTGGGACAGCCCAGGACAGGCTGACAGCAGGCAGGACAAGACAAAACGGAATGGGTGGGACATGGCAGGAGATGGCCCGCCATCTAGAAAACAGCTCCACTGACATCTTGAGCCCACTGCAGTCTGTCTACACTTCCTGAAGTGTGTTCCTTACACTCCCCCCTCTCATTCCCACACCACAACACATATAACACAAGAGTAAGTGGCAACTTCTTAGGGACATTTTACCCAACTCAAGGGAGCAGCCTAAAAGAAGGAATTCTTGTGGGAGGTTTTTGGCCAAGAGGCATGAGCCCAGCAATGAGGAACCCTACCAGTCAGTGCCCATTAGGAGCTAAAGCTAAAGCATAGATAGCAATTGGCTGAACTCTGACAAATCAGTCGATGCTCACTGAACCTCCCCTCTTTACAGTCTGACCCAGCTCTGGCTTCTGCCAGGCAAGCTCTCACCTTCTCGGCTATCCAGTAGTAAACCAGCCATCATGCTTTCCCCCCAGTCAGAGGGACTGAGGTGAATTAAGAGGAGTGTGGTCAAGTAAAGATCACTAGCTCACCGTACAACCTTGGGCAAGTCACTGTATCTTCCTGTGCCCCAGTTTTCTTATATGTCAAACCATGGGGGGTGAGGACTCCAGTTACCCTACCTTTGGGTGGTGAGAATAGGCTGAAGAACCTGAGGAGGGAAAACATCATATAGCTGTGAGATGTTGTCATTAGCCCACATTCTGACGTTCCTTGAAAAAAAGCTGCCCCAAACTGTAGTTAGTAAACTGGGATTAATGCCCCCTACCCCACAAAAGAAATTTTAGGCTAACCAGAATAGAATTTTTGTTTGTTTTAAGGCTGCCCTTACAGACTTGACTTTAAGCTTTGGGTTTTGTTTCTTATAGCTTGTTGACTAGATACATGCTGTAAACGTCCTTGGAGAGAGCCTGTGGTTGACGAAGACCCAAATTCTAGTCTGAGGGTGGACTTATGAGCATCCCTTCAATGCCTAGATTGCACCAGGGGATGTGGGGTGGGCAGTGGTTAGCTCCTTTCATCAGGCAGTAATCTGATGTCCCCACATGCCACTCCACCTTCTTGGCAGCTGAGTGATGGTGCAGCTGTTCTCTTGTTTAAAGAAAGGAGCCTCCTGGCCACAGGGGTCGCTGTTGGATGGTTTTCTCCAGGACGCCCTACCCTATGACTAGTTCTATTGCATTTTGCATGGTAAGAAGTAGTTTCCAATTCAGTTCATCTCAAAGCCAAAGAAAACAGAACACACACATACACACATACCACTGTATGACACTCCTTAAAGAAATTCAATGTTTCATTTCTTTTCTTAGGCAATCTCCACCAAATGTTCTCTCCTGAAGACAACATATAATGTGAAATGAAAGCCAGGGGTAGTATGCCACAATGCACCTGCTACAAAACTCAGCACAGGGCTCTTTCTGATTCTGCCCATGAGATGTCATCGGCTTCCTACTAACTGGCAGGTGTGGGTCGTGTCTCCTTCTTATGCCGTGTTAATGTGTTTGCTTTCCATTTGGCAGAGAGACAAGCGAGACACCTCCAACTTCGACAAAGAGTTCACCAGACAGCCTGTGGAACTCACGCCTACTGATAAACTCTTCATCATGAACTTGGACCAAAATGAATTTGCTGGCTTCTCCTATACTAACCCAGAGTTTGTCATTAATGTGTAGGTGAATGCAGACTCCATTGTCGAGCCTGAAGTGTAAGCCTTCAGGCCAAGTGTATGTGTCAATTCTAGTCTTCCAGGATCCATGGTGCATTTGCTGGCATTCAACATGTGGAGGGCTTGTCCTAGAGGGCTTTTCTTTCTATGTGTAGCTTGCTAGTTTGTTTTCTACATTTGAAAATGTTTAGTTTAGAGTAGGCGCTTTATCCAATGATAGAGGTACAATTTTCCAAACTTCCAGAAACTCATCCAACAAACAGACGATGTCAAAACTACTGTGTCTGATACCAAAATGCTTCAGTATTTGTAATTTTTAAAGTCAGAGGCTGATGTTCCTGGTAAATGTTTTTACAGTTATTCTACCCTATCTTCTTTGAATGCTAAGCATGACTGGTATTTTTAAAAATTGTGAGTAAGCTTTGCAGTTACTGTGAACTATTGTCTCTTGGAGGAAATTTTTTGTTTAAGAATTGATATAATTAAACGGAGTTAATATATGCAAACTCTCTTGTTAACATGTGTGCTTTTAAACAGGCCCTAGAACGGGGGTTACACACTAGAGGGCCAGACGCTGATGTGGCCGGTGGAGGAGCTTTGTTTCACATTGAAATCATCGTCAGCATTTAAAAATGGGATCATTTATATAAATGTTGGGCTTTACGATTCACTTAGAAAAAAATCAGAAGACTAACAGCCCTGGGCCTGGTTCCATGTGGAAATAATTCTACCAAACTGAGCTCTCCTTTAAAAGCATTGTGGGCTCTGGGGCGCCTGGCTGGCTCAGTCAGTTGTGCATCTGACTCTTGATTTTGGGCTCAGGTCATGATCCCAGGGTGGTGGGATTGAGCCCCACATCGGGCTCTGTACTGAGCGTAGATCCTGCTTAAGATTTTCTCTCTCTTTCTCTCCTTCTGTCCCTCTCCCCCTCTTGCATGCACTCTCTCTCTAAAGAAACAAAGTTATAAAAGCAGTGTGGGTTCTCACTCACCACAGCCTCCACTATGCCCTTTTGTCACACTCTCCATCCGCTTGCCTGGCTGCTGTAGATTTCAGGTTGAGACTTCTACCATTTGCAAGCCACACACTTCATAATTTCCCGTGCCCACAATCATAGTATCCACTCAGTGATCCAATCAGCGTGGCTTGGTGTATGAAACCCTCGAGCACAAAGTACATAACAAAAAAATTTCATCCCAGCCAAGATAAAAGCAAAGAGGTCGCTGCCGGTACAGAGGGAACACTTTTCTGTGGTCGATGAGGATGCGACTATTTGTAAACCACTTACCTTTCCCTATTTTCTAATTCAGCGTCTGAAAAGAAAAAAAGAAAAGTGTATGCCCTTTTCTCCACAACCATACTTGCCCAGGGAGGGCAGGAGAAGAGAGGAAAATAAAATATGCCGTATGTTTGGCAAGCAAAGGAGCCCCAGTCTCTGAGATTAGAGTGGCACATTAATGAATCACTGGGTGTCAGCCTAATATCTTCTTCTTTGAATGAAATCATGCTCTATTTTCCTTTTGAAAGATGTGCTAATCCAATCTATAGCACATGCGTTTGTTGCTGCTAATGCCAGTGGGTAGCAGGAAAGAGCAAACCTGTCACACCAAGTACATTATGATTCCACAGAATTTATTCATCTCCTGCCTCCTTGGAAAACGCCCAATAAATGGAGCATCGGGCAAATGCAGTGAATCCATTGATCCTAGTGCATTCTTTGCAGAATTTTAGAAACTCTGCCAGTTGACATTGGGGAAAGCCAACTTAAACGTAAGGAAGAAACTGTGTGTTCTATGCATCACATGGAGAAAACAAAAATAACCGATTTTTATAGATGTTCAATGACATGTTCCATTTAAGATGGAATTAGAGAAGAGCTTGCTCTTGCTACTTCTGAGCCCTCTCCATTTCACACCAGCCCCTCATATTTTCTTCCTCTACTGGATACAAACCCCACCTTTCATTTCATAGTTATTGAGCACCTCCTTCACGTCAACCACAATTCTGGGTGCTGAAGATATAGAGACCAACAAGACAGTGCAGAACTTTCCACTCACAGAGACAAGAAAATGCAGAAGCCCCAGCCTCTTCTCTTCCTAGGACCATGTCCAGTGAGAAACAGTGGGGGCACTTTACTCTGATTGACTCAGCATGGTCACATGCAGTCCTGAACCAGGGACTAGATCTGGGGTACAGAGAGGAGTCAGGGGAGATAGTTTAATCAGCCAGACCTACATTGTTACCTACTGTTGTATAACAAGCTACTCCAAAACTCTGAGGCAACAAATATGTATTGCTTGTCAATGACAAGGAAGGAGAGCTGGGTGTGGTTTACCTGGTGTAACACCTTTCATGAGGTTGCAGTCAAGCTGATGGCCAGGGTTGCAGTCACATATGAAGGGTCAGTGGAGGGGAGATGGGATTCACTTCAAAGCTTACTCCCATGGTCGATGGAAGCTTCAGTTCCTCCCCAGATACACACCTCCATAGGACTGTCTGCACATGGCAAGTGGCTTCCCCCAGTACCCAATATGGAAGCCATCTAATCTCAGAAGTGACATCCCATCACATTGCTGTTTTCTGTTCTTTAGAAGCAAGCCAGTAAATCCAGCCCACACTGAAAGGGAAAGGATCATACAAGGAGAGAATCCCAGGAGGTGGGGGCTCCTGAGTGTCATCATCACAGACTGCCTACCACATGTGTCATGAGCTGCACTTCTGGAGCAATGGGTAGAATGCCACCCAAACCACATGAATTGAGAACGAGCTAGGACAAAAGTTGGAAACTCTTCTTGGGACAAGGCGGGGATGAATGCTCAAGAAGCAAACCACAATGGTGGATTCTCTGCAGACGGGAATTTTGGACTGCCCCAAAGATTCCCTAAGTTTAGGAATGTATGAGAGACAAGCCACTAATGAGAAGTAATTAAAGGGGAGACTCAGTTGATGTTGCACTTGGCCCACAGAGGTCCCCATTGTTTCATTGCCAAGCTCACTACCAAAGGCGAGGACCTGAATTTGACATTCTGCTGAGCTATAGTTCTTTGTCTTCAGAGACTCAAAATTCACCAAGAAGACGAGTTGATGGGAACATATACATGATACAAGTCTACACCAATTATCTAATTCTGAGTAAGAAACCACCTCAAAACTTAGTGTCTTTTAAAAAATAAGCATTTATTCAGTTCACAGTGGTGGTTTTTGTGGTCTGGTCATCCCAGTATCTCTCTGATGGTCTCGCCTTCAGTCAGCTGGAGGATCAACTGGTGACTAGATGGTCTAGGATGGTCTCATTCACCTGTATAGTGTTTGGCAACATCACTGATTTAGAGTAAGTTCAGTAAGGATGGCTTGTTTTTGCTCCGCATGTTCTCATATGTTTCAGCTAGAACATACTTCATATGGTGTTTTTGAGGACTCCAAAGAAGAGTAATGGGAAGCAAACCCCAGTGACAAGCAATTTTCACACCTCTGCTTGTGTCAGGTTCACAAGTTTCCCATAGCCAGATTCAAGGGATGGAGAAATAGAGGTGGCTGGGTGGCTCAGTTGGTTGAATGTCTGACTTCAGCTTAGGTCATGATCTAGCATTCACGAGTCCAGGCCCTACATCGGGCTCTGTGCTGACAGCTCAGAGCCAGAAGCCTCCTTCGGATTCTGTCTCTTCCTCTCTGCCCCTCCCCTGTTTGTGTGCGTGCTCTCTCTCTCTCTCAAAAATAAATAAACATTTTTTTAATTTTAAAAAGGGAAGGAAAAATGTATTTCACTTCTGGATGGGAGGCACTATAAAAACACCTTGCAAAGGCAAGTAAATGGCCATTAGGATAGAGAAATTCATGACCAATTTTGTATCTACTACCTAGTCCCTCAATGGAACTATTCATGAACTTAGGGAACATTAGAGAAATTAGATAGATGGGAAAGAAATTGCCAGAAAACTACCTGGGCTTCCCCATGGTCATGGACCACTAGAAGTCAGTCTTCTTATTTGTCTCTTCAATCTCAACATACAAAGACATGATGCCAAAGTTCAGGCTTATCAATTGAATAACCAGAGCCAACTTGAGAGCTGATGGTGTAGGCTTTTTAAACCAATTAGGACAACATTTTGAAATCTTCAGATGTTATTTCTGCCGTGGTACTTTTTCCAACCTCATACACAAGCAGATGCTGGAGAAATCAGAGAGGAATGCAAAGCAAGATAAACAGGAACCAAATCTGGGTCACTCAATCCAGTACCATCTATCAATATCTGGCTCCAAAAGCCCTAAAGCCAAATATCTCAGGTCCTATGTCTGCTGGTTTTGATCTGAAATCACTTTGACCCACATGGAATTCTGCTGTTTATCACTTCTTAGGCATGCAACACTGGCTCCAAAAGTGAATCCTGACTTCCAAAAGCAATAAAAGTTTGAATTCTAGAGGCCTTGCCCAATGATTGAACCACACTCTTTCCACTATGGATTTTGTCCCCTAAATGCAACTCCCCCTGACATATATCCTGCCCAAATTAGGCCAGATGCCAGGTTAAGATTAAAATGGTATTTGGATAAGAGACACAAGAACATTCAATTCAGTTTCAATAAGTCACTCTCCCCCACAAGGTCCAAGAGGGACATAAATACAAAAAGGACAGTGTCTAGCAAATAAAACGTTGATTACTATTTGAAGATTGAACTGCATATCCCAATGTGGGATCTTAATTCCAACATGAGCTGGATTGCATAAAGAATTCCTAGATGTGGGTTGTATTACTTATCTACCACTGTTAACAGATTACCCCCAAAATTTAGCACCTTAAAACAGCACACATTTCTTGGCCCACAGTTTCTGTGGATTGGGAATCCAAGCACAGTTTAGCTGGGTCCTCTGATTCAGGGTCCCTTAAAAGCTGCAATCAAGGTGTTCACTCTCACGGTCACTGTCTGTGGTCTCATCTGAAGGTTCAACTAGGGAAGAATCCACTTCTAAGCACACTCACGTGGTTGTTGGCAGGACTCAGTTACCTGTGAGCAATTTGACTGACAGCTTCAATTCCTCAGTGGCTCTTGGCTGGAGGCTGCCCTCAGTTCCTTGCCATGTGCACTTTTCCAAAATGTCAGCTTGCTTTATCAAAGTGTACCAGCTAAAAAGACAGTATAGCAATAATACCAGTAAGATGGATGTTCCATTCACGTCATGAGGTCCAGCTTAAGGAGAAGCCCACACTTAAGGAGAAGAGACTATACAAGGGCATAAATAGGTGAGGCAGAGACTTGAGAGCCATGTGAGAACCTGTCTACCACGTGGATGGAAAAGGTTTCCTCTAAGAAATATAATACAGGGTGCAGTATGGGAGAGAAAAGGGGTCTTAGTACTGTGTCTAATGCATGGGCATGATCTTGATCAATCAGATCAACCCTCCCCCTTGAGGTAAAGTAGAGGTAGGAAGAGGCACAATGGTCATCCTTTCCCTGGCTGAGAGTTTCTCAGCTGGTGTGGGTAAGCAGACTGACATCATGTATCCAAATGGAAACGACTTATTCCTGGGATCAAAAGACTCAGGCCCCTCGTGAATGAAACAGAAATCATCATTTATGTAAGCCCACAAGATCTAAAGGCCCTTAGTCTCAAAATAGAGGAATTTTCCTTGAGCCCCTAAAACATGAGCAGCATCAGATTCACATCACTGCCCTAGTTAAGCAGCAGAATGCCAAAAGCAACCATGGCAACTTTAGTGGAGGTATCTGACCCCACGATTATCCTCACGAAGTTCCATTGGTTGTAAGTAGACAGAACCCAGAGGAGAGCTTAAAGAGGAAAAGGGGAGAAGGGAGAAATATTTAAAAATTATATTAAGGGAGCGGAAACTGATTGAAGAAAGGAGCAAGCAGAATATCATCTCTTGCCTCGAACCTGGACTTGATTTGCTCTTATGCTACAAAGGCTGAAACTATGTCAGGCAGTCCATGACCACAGAGAGAAATTATTAGAGCTGAAAATGAATGAATATCTGTCATTCATTCCTTCAATAAATCCCTCTTTAGGACCAATGACTGATCCAGATGGGAACAAAACATGGGCCCTATTCTCATGCAGCTGATGTTCCAGGAGGGATTCATGTTAAATAGTGAATAACATGATTGCAGATGGCAATAAGTGCTATGAAAAAAAAACAAATAAAGACTGGCAGGAATGGAATGGTTGGATTGTCAGCTATTTAACCCAAATGCTCAAGGAAGGCCTCCTTGAGAAGGTGCTGATTTGATCTGCGTGACAAGGAGCCAGAACAAAGCATTGCAGACAGAGGGGACAGCAAAGGCCAGAGCATGAGTCCTGGCCTGCTGAAGACCACCGAGAGGGGAATAGCGATCACTAGGCAAGGTGGTGGAGATGAAGCCAGAGAGGAAGACAGGGGACAGATCTAGTAGGCACTTGTCGACCTTGGTGAGAAGTTTAACTTTGTTCTAAGTCCAATGAGAATCCAGTGGACACTGTATTCATTCCTTGCTGTGGCTATAACAAATGATCACAAACCAGTGGCTTAACACAACACAAATTTGTTCACAAATTATGGTTCTAGAGGCCTGAAGTCCAAAATCAGTCTAACCGATCAAGGTGCAAAAGGAACAAGTTCCTTCTGGAGGCTCTAGGGGAGAATCTGTTGCTTTGTCTTTTTCACCTTCTAGAGGCCACTGCATTTCCTTAGCTTATGGCCTCTTGTCCCCTTCCAAACATATCATTCCAGGGGCATCTGGGTGGCTCAGTCAGTTGACTGTCCAACTTCGGCTCAGGTTATGATCTCACAGTTTGTGAGTTCAAGCCCCACATCAGGCTCTGTGCTGACAGCTCAGAGCCTGGAGCCTGCTTTGGATTCTCTCTCTCTCTCTCTCTCTCTCTCTCTGCCCCTTCCCTACTCGTTCTCTGTCTCTGTCTCTCTGAAAAATAAATAAATATTAAAAAACAAAAACTACATCACTCCCACCTCTGTGTATGTTGCCACATCTCCTTTTCTGTCTGTGACTGTCCCCAGAGTGATTACATTGGGCTCACCTGGATAACACAGGATAATCTCCTCAACTCACAATCCTTAACACATCCTCCAAGTCTCTTTTGCCTAGGGAATGTGCTCACTGGTCTGAGGGATTGGAACATGGACATCTCTGGAGGGCCCTTATTCTGTCTTTCCACAGAGACTTTCAACAAAGGGTTAACATCTGCTCTACCTTAGAGAACATGACTGCAGGGGTAGGTGGAAGAGCAGAAAGATCAACAGAAACCATTTCAATAGGGCAGTGAGTGAGCAGAAGCGCACTTGACCTTGACTGCCATCCTTGAAGAATCAGAGGAAAAGATGATTGATTCGGACTAGCCAACCAAACTGGTTCTACTGATTCCCAATAGGGTGCTTTTTCAGCCATCCCAGGATCAGACTTTTTAGGAACCATCAAGGTTTGTGTGACTTTTCTGAAAGGAAGAGGCCAGGACTGGAATGGAGGATAAGAAGACGACTAAGCCTTCAGTCTGATGGAGTATATCAAAGAATGACTACCCCGAGATTTCCAGTCCTAACCCTAGACTCTGTGAAGGTCACCTTTTCTAGTTTTTATCCTTTGGGAAAAGGGTCTTTGCAGATGTGATTACACTGAGGCCCTCCAGATGAAGAGATTACCCTGCATTACCATGGTGGGCCATAACACCATCACTGGTATTTTTATAAGAGAGAAGCAAAGAGCCAACACAGGCACACAAAGGGGGAGCTGGGGTGCAGATGGCACCACAAGCTAAGGAATACTGTCAACTAACAGGGACTGGAAGGGGTGAGGAGCAGGGTCTCCCTTTGAGCTTGCAGAGAGAGTGCAGTCTTACTTACCCTTGATTCTTCTTACCTCCAGAACTATCTATCTCTATTGTTTTAAGAGGATAATTCTATCAGGATAAATTTCTGTTTTAAGCCATCAAGTTTATAGTCATCTGTTACAGCAGCCCCAAGAAATTGATACACTTGGTATGGACAAGATCATAGCCTACAGTCTGACCCAGATGCTGGCAAATTAACCAACTGGATTCGGGAAGTGCACCTTCCAATGTGGGGCACCACCAGGCAAGCTCCGGCAGGGATGAAATCTCACTCCTAATTGTCCAGGGAACAAAATGAAAAGAAACTAAGAAGCCTGCTCTAGCAGCCAGAAGACCAGATGACTTTAAGCTCCTTCCCCATTCGAGCTGTCCCCACCAGCAGGAACCAGGAGCAAGGACCCCCCCCTCCCTCTGTGGGTGTAGCCCTTATGCAGGGCCCCTGAAGACAGCCGTTGCTCTGCATGGTTCAGGCCTGGGGACCGCTCACCTCCCCCTCGAAGTACACCCACCTGGGGCTGGCTCAAACTCCTTTATGTCTGATGCAGCAGAGAGTGGTGGAAAGCTACAGAGAATGGACAAAACTCACAGACCATCTGTTCGTCTTCTGTGTTTTGTGAATTTATTTTCAAATGTTAAGCATTTGATAGCAGTTGTCAGGCATTATCTCCAAAGCTACCATTTGGGTAAAGATATCCTCTTAAATATCCAGGAGAATCACTCAGAGATCAGTGATTCTCCAGGGTTTGGAAGAACGCGTGAGTCAAATTTTGAAACAACATCTTTAAATATTATTATATAATTGCAGGATCAGAACAGGGAAATAAGATGTCTTGTTTCTATAATACAGATTTCAGGAAGAAAAGCCTGGCCAAGTCTTGCTGAAAGGACCATGTAGGAAATGAAGGAATTTCTCAATTGAAAAGCAAGGCTCTGGGATGAAGGCTTATGGATATTTTCTGGCCTTGGTGAGATTTTTATGTTTGTCAAAAAGGGACACAGGGGACATCTGGGTGGCTCGGTTGGTTAAGCATCCAATTCTTGATTTCCACTAAGGTCATGATCTCACAGTTCATGAGTTCAAGCCCTGCATCGGGTTCTGTGCTGACGGCACAAAGCCTGCCTCGGGTTCTCTCTCTCTCTCTCTCTCTCTCTCTCTCCCATTCTTTCACTCTATCTCTTTCCCTCCCCTGCTCATGCTCTCTCTCACTCTCTCTAAGCAAATAAACTTTTTTTTAAAGGGACACAGGTTTAAAAGAGAAAAGTGGGTAATGCCTTCAGCGTAGGGGTATGTTATCTTGATTTGATTCTATGCACATTTGGAAAGTGAATACAGCCATCTAGGAAGGGTTGTCAAAGATGAACAGAATGGACCAACTTCTGGGGTGGCTTTGCTCCTCTGTGCCCTACAGCTCAGGGCTGAGTTGGGAGGTCACACTCACTTCAAGTGCAGTGGCCTCTGATAGGAGCTTCTATTCTGAGTAGGACTGTCTTTGGGTATCAGAGATGAGTCTGGTGACCCTGAGGGCAATGGGGAAATTAGGTAGTTAACTGCCTAAGTTATGACCTTGGACATCCATGACTAAGCCCTCTCAGCCAAAATGACCATGACAACTGAATATTGACACTCTTGGACCATGTTCCTATCATATTGATACAACTGCAGAACACTTTACCTACATTAGAATAAGGGGTTATTCTAGAGAATAGTGAAATGGTGAGAAACCAGACTCTGAAGCCAACGTGTTCAGCTCCCAGCTCTGCCACGTGCCAACTCATAACCTTGGGAACTTCCTTAGCCATGACTTCCCAACCTTAAGAGAAGGGACAATACTAACACTTCTCCCCTAAGATTGCTGTGGCGATCAAATAAGACAGTGTCTGAAACGTTATGTTTTGTATATGTGTTAGATATTATTCTCCTTATTACAGGAGCCAGGCAGATAGTGCAAGTGCATGAAGCATTCCAGGGGGAAAAACAACAAGTGTTGTGAGCCAAGAGTTCTTGACCGGAAGAGTACCTTGTCCTGTCTGATGTGAGTAACCATTGTGGTACCCTCTTCCAGAGACAATGTGCGGGAATGCAGCCCAGCAATGCCGTATTTTCCCCTTCCTCCAGAAAAGCTGGAAATCCGAATTTTTCTGTAAAACATCCTGATTTTAAAATATGGGCCACTGATTCTGATTTGTTGAAACTCTAGGCTCTGCAAATAAAATATGCCCACTTGATACGTATTTCAAGCAGGCTACAAGCTTGAAACCTCTAATGTACAAGATCAATGGGCACATATTTTCAGCCCTTTTAAAAGAATGCTGAAAGTATTTAGGGGGCCTTCTATTTGCAAAACTCATTAACGGGACATTATTATTCATACTATAGTAATTTAGCATTTACAATGTATCAAGCCCTATCCTAGGGCTTTACCGTAATAATTCACTTGATCCTCACAACAACCCTATAAGGTAGGGACTATTATTTTTTTTCATTTTACAGAGGAGGAAGCTGAAAGCTCAGAAGTTAAGTAACTTGCCCTAGACAAAACAGCAGGTAGAAGAGCTGGATTTTGAATGCAGGCTGCCTTTAGACATTTGTGATAAGGGGTGCCTGGGTGGCTCAGTGGGTTAAGCATCTGACCCTTGGTTTCTGCTCAGGTCATGATCTCACGGTTTGTGGGATGAACCTTGGGTCGGGATCTGCACCGACAGCTGCAGAGCCTGCTTGGGATTCTCTCTCTCCCTCTCCCTCTGCCCCTTCCCCACTCATTCTCTATCTCTCTCTCAAAATAAACATTAAAAAATTGTGATGAATCATATACAATTTTTCTAAAGCCCACACACAGTGTAACATGGCCAGAGCTGTCACCAAAATGTGCATTGCTGAGTGATGTTGAGATTAGCAAGACCACAGGAGGACCCAAGCAATGGGAACTCAGCAAAGCCTTAGCATGTACCCAGGGTTGCTGGTGTCTGCCAGAAGTCAGTATTTGTCCACTGAGCCATGTTTATATTTGATGTGGCATGACATTAAATGCATAGATGAGGGCCAGCTTTCACAGAGCATGTACCGTGTTCCAGCTGCTCTTCTAAACACTCTACAAATATTAATTTACTTAATCCCAAAGAGAAAGATACNTCAGCAAAGCCTTAGCATGTACCCAGAGTTGCTGGTGTCTGCCAGAAGTCAGTATTTGTCCACTGAGCCATGTTTATATTTGATGTGGCATGACATTAAATGCATAGATGAGGGCCAGCTTTGTACACGGAGCATGTACCGTGTTCCAGCTGCTCTTCTAAACACTCTACAAATATTAATTTACTTAATCCCAAAGAGAAAGATACTAATTTCTATCATCACCATTTTATGTGGAAACTAAGTCACAAAGGGATGGAGCCTTTTGTCCAAGTCCACACAGCCATGAACAAGGGTAGGTTCCCAAGTCTATGCTCTTAACTGCACTCTGTTCATAAATCTTCAATAATATCCATTACCTCTGGTTATATCCACTACCAAAATGCCCATGTGCAAGAAAGAACATAGCAAAGGGAGAGATGTCTCTTTTTTAATGTTTATTTATTTATTTTGGGGGGGGGGAGTAGAGAGAAAGAGGTAGAGAGTCCATGCTGTCAGCACAGAACCCAACTTAGGTCTTGATCCCACAAACCATGAGATTGTGACCTGAGCTGAAATCAGGAGCTGGACGCTTAACCAACTGAGTCACCCAGGTGCCCCTCAAAGGGAGAGATTTCTAATTAAACTGCACACAAAGCTGAACATTTTGGGGGAAATGCAGTTTGCCTTATAATGAAGACATTAGCTAGGCTTTGTTGAGTTATTACTAAGTTCTCACCAGGGGTAAGTCCCTGTTAGCCTCATATAAACTGCAGGAGCTGGTGTTATCATTCAACCCATTTTTATGGATGATAAGCAGAATCTTAAGGTACCAAGTAACTTGAATAAGATCACACAGCTGGTAAGTGATCAAATGAGGGCTTGAATGCAGGTCTATCAGACCCTACTGCCTGCGTGTTTAAGCCCAACGTAATGTTCAGGAGTTTGTTTCTTCCAGAACAACTTCTGCTAAGAGAGATGACATTAATGGAAACAGTATTAGTATTGCTATTGCTAATCAGTCATGGAGTAACTTCCAGGGAATTTCCAAAGAGAAGTTTACAGGACCGGGCAGTGTCTAAGGAGTCAAGGTTTAGGACAGAGCCTCACTAGGGGTAAGCCCTAGCTCTCAGACCCTCTGCTCCCTAAAAAGAGATGACCATCTGCCATCCCTTTCCCTCTGGCTAAATGTGAAGGATCCTTCTGCCTTGTTCCCTCCTGAAGGGCAATTCCTGCCTGGGGATTGCGCTTGTATGTGCTTTTAGGTTTACAAGTGGCAAAATCCATCTCAAAATGGAGTAATTAAAAGAAAAATAGAGACACGATCTCTTTGTTTCAGTAACCAAATAAGCCTTGGGTTGTCTGGCTTCAGGTATAAATGGATCCAGGGATTCATACAATATCAACAAGCTGTCCCTCTCTACTGTCATCTAATTTTCTCCATAGCTTCATTTCCTTGGTCACCCCTTGAAGTTCCAGTCACTATCCCCAGAGTTTAGCAATATGAGTGGAAGGAGAATTTCTTTTTTTCCAATGGTCCCCTTGAAAATTTTAAGATGGAGATTTTCTGGCTTGGCTTGAATATCCATCTCTAATTTAATTATCCTCACCAGGGAGATAAATATCAGATTTTTCAAGCCTGGGTCACATGTTTACCCCTAGAATAGCGTGGAGATAAGAGACAATCCCCTTGGATTACATGGGAGATGGGTGGTTTCCCAGAAGAAAATAGTTTTGTAATTTTTAAAAGAGTGAGGGGAATGGGTTCTAGGAGATACCAACAACAGGTGTCTTACACAAGCTCATTGTAGAGTCACCTTCTAGATGCTAATATTATAGGCACAGATCCTAATGTGTTTCCATATTCACTCTTAATGGAAGGTTCTCAATACCTCTGAGGCCTATGAGAAAGTCCATAGATGTCTTTGCTAGAATAGGTACTGGACATTTTTCCCTTCTGGAAAAAAAAGAGCACACTAATATTCCTTGTGATACACTGAACCCCTCATTTTCTGTTCAGGTGGAGCTAACCCACCTAAGTCTTCAAGCATGATGCTGTGACCTAAGCCCACTCTACAACTCTGGCCTCATGATCAGTTCTGAGATGATTATAGGANTGTCCTGGGCATTAAAAAAAAAAAAAACAAAAAACCCACAAGCCTATGGGGCAGGGGGTGGGAGGAGCTCTTTTCTTTGACTAGGATTGGTAAGAGGGTAGCCTTCTGGCTAGGAAATCCTAGAGGCCATCTTTTCACTGCCAGGATAAGGCTGGTCTGAAAATGATGCCAGAGAGAGGAAACCAGAACCCAGAGATGGAGCTTGAGCCCCTGGACACAGACATACACTGTTTGAGCCAACTAATAACATTCTTTTTTTCTTAAATTAAGCCCATTTGAGATGGATTTCTTGGTCACTTACAACTAAAAACCGCCCGACTGCTACTATCTAGATTCAAATACCAGTTTGGTCACTTTTATAAACCTTGTCATCTTGGGTAAATCGACTAACCTCTCTGATTCTTGGCTGCTTTCTCTGTGGAGTGGAGACCATGTCCCTAGCAGGGGTTCCAGGAAATGAGGTTATAGCTGATGAGTACCGAGGACAGTTCCGGCAACGCCATGGGTACGTCATACAGGGATGGTTTATTGGCATTGGGAGAGCAGGAAACGGGAAAGCCAAAGGAAGTGGGATCAAGACCAAACTTGGATGACTGTTGGAGCCAAGAAACGATTTGATGTAAACGAGCTGTCTGGACGCAGAGAACAGGGAGGGCAGGGGACAACTGGAAGGCAAGTGTCCTCTTGAAAACATTCAAACTTGAAAATTCAAACTCTCTGTCAGGGGACAAACAAATTGAAGACAAGGGCTGCCGGTTTACAAACCTTGAAAAGCAACTGAAACATGAATGTTTCATGGAGACCCCAGCTGTGAGCCAGGAGGTGCAGACATCCGGTTCCACACGTTTCCAGGGACAGGAAACTCCATGATGTCTCCATCAACAGCCTGCCTCTCCCAAAGCAAGAGAATCAAAGGGCCTTTGAGTCCAGGCTTTCCTTAATTTCAAAACCGAACATGACCACTCTTTATTTTTAACCTTCCCTTCCCCTAGTCTATGCCTTCAAGCAGCTTTTCTGGGGAGAGAGTGTTTGCGCCCACACTGGCAAATCTGAGTCCCTGGCCACGCGCCGGCTGCGACGGGGCTGTTGCCATGACCACCCACCCCAGCACCTGGAACCCAGCCTTTAGAGGGGCTCACTTGAGAGCCGCACGAATGGTAAGAATCGTGGAACCCAGTCCCCAAGGGACCTGGCTGAGGGCAAAGGGACCCTCACACTTGTCCCCTCCTTTGGAAGGAGTGTGCCTCTGCTCGGTTGGAGCTCCTGTGATGGTAGAGATGGTGAATCTCCTGTGAGCCGATGCTCACTGTGCTTCTACTTTTATCACATCCGCTTCCCAGAGAGGCCAGCAAACTGGCCTAGAGTCTCCAGGCTAATGGTGGCAGAGCCAGAATTTGAACCTCAGTGGTACAAACCTAGCGCTCCAACATAATAATCATAATGCCTACCAGGAAGAGAGCGCTGAATGTGAATGTTTGGAGCCACTTGACAACGGTATTTATTTCTGCTAATGAGTAAAGAACCAAGATGCTTGGATGGCTCAGTGGGTTGACTGTCTCTTGATTTTGAGTCAGTTCATGCTTCCAGAGACATGGGATTGAGCCCAGCATCAGGCTCTGCACTGAGCGTGGAGCCTGCTTGAGATTCTCTCTCTCTCCCTCTGCCCCTCTCCCTTGCTCTTGTGCTCTGTCTCTCTCTCTCTCTAAAATTAAAACAAAACAAAACAAAAAAGAATCATCTGGCCCATACACCAGTTACCTCTCATTATGGCTAGTTCACTGGTCTTATACAAGTCCACAAATTCTTTGACACATCATCCACCCAAAGGTAGAGACTAATGCACCTCCCCTTGAGCATGGGCTGCTTCTCACAAATAGAATGTGGCAGAAGTAATGCCTTGTGATTCCCCAGGCTGGGTTAAGAAAAGCTACTGAGCGTCCAGCTGACTCCATGAGCTGTCTTGGGATGCTTGCTCTTGCCTAGGCTGCCATGCTGTGAGGAAGTGCAGCCACACAGAGGCCACATGTGGGTGCTCTCTTGAAGAGCTCCTGCTGAGTGAGGTCCCAGCCCACAGCCAGCATCGGCACATGAGTGGGGAAGCCTCTGAGATGTATCGAGGCCCAGCCACCAACTAACTGCAGCCAGGGAAGAACTCTGAACAGGCACCACACAGCTGCTCCCAGGTCAATTCCCAGGACCATGAGAGGTAATAATAAGTGGCTGACGTGAGCAACAGTTAGTGTCGATTAGTGCCTGTAAAAAATGATCAGTCTTTGGGCCCTGGCAAAAATAAATAAGTAAAATAAAATAGCAATGAGCTGTTTGACTTGTATGATTTTGCTCCAAACTGAATAGATTCCAATCCTACAAAATCTCATCTGGGCAACGCTCCACCTGCTTCTTTCATGGTGCTTTTATTAATTAATTGTGATGATGGTAGTGGTGGTGGTGGTGATTTGTGCTAGTGCTTCTTGAGAGCTTTGTGGTGCCACATAGGGAGCTAAGGGCTTCACCTACATTGTTTCTCTCTCTCTCTCTCTCTCTCTCTCTCTCTTTCCTTGAAACATTCCCATGGTATTGTCAGGTTTTGAGGTTTGGGACTGTGCTCAAGGAGCTAAGGTGTCCAGAGACGCACAGCTAGGATGCAGCAAAACCAGTTGTCATGGATTCCTGGTGCAACGTGGATGAAGTGAGCTCCTACTACGTGCCCCACTCTGTGCCAGACTTGGGAGACACTGCGGAGAAGACTTCATGCATGCAGACTCCAGGGCAGTGGCAGCTAATAAGGAAACAGACAAGCAAGCAAGTCAGTCATAACTAACCACATTGCTGTGTAACCCTTGCTGGGAGGAGCAATGAGGCTGGTCGTAGCCCAAGAGCTGCCTTCGATCCCCTCCGAGGAAGTGGCCTTTGTGGGACATGCATCCTGGGCAGCAGAAACACCCAGAGGGGAGCCAGAGTTGGGTGAAGGACCTGGCACATTCAAGAAGCAAAATAAAGAGGCCAGTCTTGAAGGGAACAAAAGAAAACAGGGCACAAAATGAAGACTAAGAAGGAGATGAGGCCAGATGTCACATGACCCTGTTGGCCAAGGTGAAGAATGTAGGTCTGTTCTAAGAAACATGGGAAATGTGGAAGTTTTTGCTTTTTAATTGGGTAGTGACATGATCTGGTTAACTTCTGAAAAGGTGGCATTTCTGGCTGTTCCCTGGACCAAGCCCAAGGGGGTGATGGGTAGACTGGGAAACTACTCGGTGTTGGTGGAAGGGAATACAATGGGACTATGTAACACTGAACTTGAACTGAACATCAGACCCTTGGGATCTGAGACTTGAACTGTTTGGCCTGACCAGAACACTCTCTCCTGAGTGAGAGTTCTCTCTACTCAGGCAACAGGGACTTGACAAACCAGTGTGTGGAAGGGCCCAAATGATAAGGTTGTGAATTCAGGATGATAGAGTGGGCCAGGAGCATGAGAGGTAGAGGGTAGCCACAATAGTTTCCATTAATTAAAAAATATATATTACCTAAAAGTACAATGTGCAATTCTATGCTGGCAAACTAGAAAATCTTGATGAAATTGATATGTCTCTGGAAAACAGTTACTAGCATTCTTTCCTAGTATAATATAATCTTAAATAAAGTAGCATAGTGATTAAGAGTGTAGGCTCCTCCATCAGTTGGATATGGGTTCAAATCCAGCCTCCACTGCTTACTAGCTGTGTGATCTCGAGCAACACTCAATTTCTTCCCTTGTATTTTATTTTATTTTATTTTATTTTATTTTATTTTATTTATTTTATTTTATTTTATTTTATTTTTTTGAGAGAGAGAGAGTGGGGGAGGGGCAGAGATAGAGGGAGACAGAGGATCTGAAGCAGGCTCTGCACTGATAGCAGGGAACACAAAGCAGGTCATGAGATCATGACCTGAGATAAGCCGAAGTCAGATGCTTAACCGACTGAGCCACCCAGGCACCCCAGTTTCTTCCTTTGTAAAATGAAGATAAAGAGAACAAGAAGCATGCAGAACATATGTGAAGAAAAATCATCCAGGGAATTTAAAACAAGATCAGACCAACAGAATTAAAGAACAATTATTCCATAATGTCAGTTCTTCCTAAACAAATACATAGGTTTGATGCAATCCTAATAAATATCCCCATACAGCTAATTTTATATTTGTTGTACTTGTTTGCCTTCGGCAGGAAGGAAGAGAATTTGACAAAGTAACTCTAAAATTCAACCAGGTAAGTAAATGGCCAAAAGAGCCAAGAATGACTTCAAAGTGAAGAATAATTAAGGGACACACTGAATCCAGATACTAAAATGGGCTATAAAGTTTCAAAGATGAGAAAAGCATAGTGCACGTAAGTACTGAAACACAGATCAATGGAATAGAGCAGATGATGCTGAGACGATCTTTCATGTACCTGACTTTATGAGATAATAAAAGCAGCCACACAAAGGCAAGAAAGAAAAAAGTATTCAATAAATGACAGTGGGATAGTTGATTAATATTTGGGGGGAGGAATAAATAAAGCAAAATTAAATTTTCATCTCACACTATACATCATGTAAATTCCAGATTGAATAAAGGGTATAAAGTAATTTAAAAGTTAATTGAAACTAATAAACAATCTAGACTTCTGGGGACAAAGGAAACTTCGGGGACAAAGGAAACTTGATCACTTGATCCCATATCTAACATCTTTCTGGTCCTCCTACCTCCCAGATACCTGTTTTTATTTTATTTTATTTTATTTTAATTTAATTTTATTATTTTATTTATTTATTTATTTTTTAAATGTTTATTTCTGAGAGAGAGACAGAGTGCGAGAGGGGGAAGGGCAGAGAGAGAGGGAGACACAAAATCCAAAATAGGCTCCAGGCTCCGAGCTGTCAGCACAGAGCCCCACTCATGGATCAAACCGATGAACCATGAGATCGTAACCTGAGCCAAAGTCAGATGCTTAACCTACTAAGCTACCCAGGCACCCCGATACCCATTTTTAAAAACTTTGATATGTATAGGGACGGTTGGGTAGCTCAGTCAGTTAAATGTCAGCTCTTGATCTCAGCTCAGGTCTTGCTCAGGATCACAGTTCAAGTTTCTTAAAACTTAAAAAATTGTTAAAAAATAAATATGTGTGTATATATAAGTTTATACATAAATATATATATGTTTGTATGTGTGTACACATATGTATGTTCACACAATATATATACTTATATAAAACCTACTATTTTTTAAAGAGAGGTAAAACTATCTGTCTGCCAACAATTATGGAAGGTGGCCATGCATATATTTGAAACTTTAAAATATTTTACGCCCAAGATGATATGGATGAGACAAAATTCAAAAGTGGATCTTTGGTGGATGTTGGGGGTCAATCAGAAAGAAGGAAATCTTTAGTTAATCTGATCAAGAGGAAGGGAGACAAGGAACCACTAAACAGGAGAAATCGAGACAATAAAAAGAATATGATAAATCAGAATTAGCATTAAGGAAAATAAATGAAACATGCAAGAAAATATTATGCATAACTACATACAGACTAGGAAATTAGAAAATTTGGATGAAATAGGTTATATAATAGGAGAATATAGATGGCCAAAAAATCGATTTCAAAAGAAGATTCAAAAGATCTGAGGATAATATAACACGGTGGGGGGGGAGGGGAGGAGGGCTGAAAAAGTGGCCAAAGAATGGCAGTGGGCCCGCTTGGTTTCATGAATGAAATCATATGTTGGGCAAACTGACAGAACTTTGTGGAATCTGTCCTTCCATGTCTCTGTTTGTTCTAAACTAGGGGTCTCGAGGCTCCTGCATGGCTCAGTTGGTTGAGCATTGGACTTCAGCTCAGGTCATGAGCTCACAGCTCGTGAGTTCGAGCCCCACATCAGGCCCTGTGCCAATAGTGCGGAGCCTGCTTTGGATCCTCTGTCTCCCTCTCTCTCTGTCCTTCCCCTGCTTACGCTCATGCTCTCACTCTCTTTCAAAAATAAAAAATTTAAAAAAACAATTTAAAAAATTAGAAAAATAAACCAGGGGTCTCACTGGGCCCGGCAAATGACTTAGGAGTGGTGTAGACAGAGGATCATAGAGTAGGCTGGGGCTGCGGGTAAGCTAAAGCAGGTATGCCTCATTAAAGTGAGTAGATGGCTATCCTCCTCCGACTAACTGCCGGCAGGAATATGGGCCCACACTCAATTCACTGCAATGCAAACTGTAAAACTAAATGGGCACAGCCAAACATTAGCAGACTGAAAGGATCCTGGGAACTACCAGTGTGCAGGAGACACTATACATGGCGACCTCCATACCACTGGAGCCATTTTGAAAACTGTTTCTCTAAAAGGATGATTAGTCTTTCAAGGTGGGACATTGAATGACTTTGCACCAGTAATGAGGCATGACAATTACAGAAGATAAAATAAGATTTCATGTTTTACCACAATCTGAGCACCTCTCGGATATGGTAAAGGATTATTTTTATTTTTTTATTTTTATTTTTATTTTTTTATNCACTGGGTTGTTTGTTTTTCGGGTGTGAAGTTTGGTGAGTTCCTTATAGATTCTGGATATTAACCGGTAAAGGATTATTTTGAAAAGAAAATTGCCTTTCATTCTTTTATTCAACAAATATTTATCCAGCACCTGCTAAATGTTGTGTGCTATTATAAAAGTTTGGGGATGGGGCTCCTGGGTGGCTTGGTCAGTTAAATGTCCAGCTTGGGCTCAGGCCATGATCTCCCAGTTCGTGAGCGTGAACCCCTGTCCGGCTCTGTGCTGTCAGTGCAGAGCCTGCTTCAGATCCTCTGTCCTTCTCTCTTTCTGCCCCTTGCCCCCTTGCACTCTCTATCTCTCTCACGGTCTCTCAAAAATAAACATTTAAAAAAAATTTAAGTATGGGATAGGCAGTGAGTAAAATGGAAAAAGTCTCTGCATCCAAAAAACTTTATGTTTTAGAGATTGTAAAAGTAAACAACAGACAGAAGCCAGGGTCTCCTGGTCAACCTCAATGTTAGGAACCTGAGTTTTGTAATTAGGACTCATTCGTTGGCATTCAAAAGCCCGGAAACGATATGGTATCTGGGACCTTCTTCAAAATAATTCAGTGAGAAGGGACGGTAATGGAACACAGAGATGAGACAAGATGGGCCATATGTCAGTAGCTGCTGCAGCGTGTGGCAGGTAGTACGGGATGTTCATTCATTATACTTCCCTCCCCACTTTTATGCATGTTTTTTAATTTTTTCATAATGAAAGGGTTTTTAGGTCCAGTTCCCTCAAAATCGAAACCCCAACTTTGCATTCAATCCAAAGCCTTTCTCTCTCTACAGATCCAGCCTGGCCATGAGTGCCAGGCCTCCGCAGTGGGAGAGGAGGCTGGGATGTTCTTCTCTGCTCCTTCTCCTCTTCGGCTGCTGGCCCCTGTGGAGCTGAGGACGTGGAAGGGATGGTAGCCACAGTGGTTCTCTTGTAGCTGCTGATGCTCTGCTGATGACCTCAAATGCTGCCCTCCCCAATGCTGGTCTCTTGTGTGAATGGTCCTATGAAGAGAGTGTGAGCTCGGTGACTTTCCTCAGTACCTTTACAGCACTCAGTGCATCTTTGCATCACCACACCTTGATCGTCCAGGCTGCCTTTCTGGAGTCCTCTCTCCTCGCCCTATAATGGGGGAGCCACTCCAGCCAGCCACTTGCCTCCACCGTTCTCCAGACAGGAGCCAGGCACCTCTCTACGTCCGTGCCTTCATGGATGCTCCAACAACATTCAACACTTGTCAGTTTGTCTCGTGTGCTCCCTCCCGGGGCTCTGCTCCAGCCCACCCTTAGTTTCCGGCGCCAGCCTCGAGCATCCATGGCTCAGCAAGCACAGGCCAGGGAGCGAGGTGTCCTTCTCCCCTCTTGCGTATGCAGAATCTCTCCAATGAGTTGGCTGGAGCTCTTCTTGACTGGTTTGGTGGGTGAGAGCCATCCCCTCCTCCACCATGGGGATGGGACAAAAGAACCAAAATACCTTTCTCCTCCGGCCCTCTTATTTCCCTCACCTCACTGAATCCTACTCTTCAGCCCATAGAGTCTAGACAGGAGTTATCAGAGGCAGAGCTGCAGAACCCATCTGGCCACCTCTTCCAGACCCCAAGGGAGTTACTTGGCAGCCCTTCGGCTCCAGATGTGGGAATATTTCGTTTGTTTTTGGCCCTAGGGCTTTGGCCATCATTCCAGGCTGTAGGAAAAGTCCTAAGCCACATCCTGTTCCATTGATTTTAGGAAGGTGTCCAAAAGAATGCTAAGTGTCTTAGTTATGTATTGAGGTGTTTATCCTACCTCTCAATAAAGACACCTTTTGAATCTCTAAGTGCCTCTTGGGTCATTTTGCTTTCCTAGCACAGAGTTCTCATGGAAAGTGATTAACCATGTAATAGTCACCATTTGTTATTCTGAAGGTGACAGATTAAAACTAATCTCGTTAAGAGGATGGGCTTCTTTGGCATCATTGCTTTATTTATAGCTACAGCTGACATTTATTGAGCACTTCATATATGCCAGGCACTGTGTTAAGCCTTTCTGTGTAGTGTCATATATAATCCTCATTATATAATAAGGAGGTCACATGGACCAAAGTCCTACCATTTTATTTACAAGGGAAGAGTGGCACAAAAGGATTCCGTAGTTTTCTCAAGGTCATAGAGCAAGTAATGCAATTAGGATTTAAATCCAGGTTTCAACTGACTCCAAACCCACACTCTCCACCAATTCTGTCAGATGCCAACCAAGTAGAGGGTTTGGTGCTTCTGTGGATATAAGCTTCTGTCCCCCAAAACTGTTAGAGATAAGAGAAGAACAAAGGCTCCTTCTCCTAATTTTTCTGGCTAAGTTGGTCCAGGTTTCCATTTGAAGGTCTCTACCCTGAGTCTGATTCCCTTAGTCAGGTCTTGAGGAAAAGATGATGCCCTCGTTCCACATGTCTCAGCCTAGAAGGTGGGAAGGCAAGCAAATCTCCTGGAGAGAAGCTTGGGGCCAAAAGAGCCTGCTATTTTCTTGTTATCTTCTTGGTCTCTGCTGTAATTTCTATTCCACAGAGTAGAGCCAAGGCTCTGATGTAACACACACACACACACACACCCCAAAAAAATCCACCCTGATCACATCATTCCCTGCTACAACATCCCAATTCCCCACTGCCCTCAGGAAAAAGTCAGAATCCTTAGCAAGCCTACTCTGAGATGCGAATACTTCTAGCTTGAGTTAAAGAAATAGCTTTCTGGGGCCCCTGGGTGACTCAGTCACTTAAGCATCTGACTTCGGCTCAGGTCATGATCTCAAGGTTTGTGAGTTTCAGCCTTGCATAGGGCTCTGTGCTGATGGCTGAGAGCCTGGGGCCTATTTCGGATTCTGTACCTCCCTCTTGCTCTCTGCCCCTCCCCCACTCATGTTCTGTGTCTGTCTCTCTCTGTCTCTCTCTGTCTCTCTCTGTAAAAAATAAATAAACATTAAAAAAAAGAAGAAGAAATAGCTTCCTAATTTGCGTCCAGACCTTCACTCTTGCCCCTGTAGAGTCTACCCCTCAGTGATCAGAATGAAATTTCCAAAGTATAGATCGAATCATTTTACTCCCCTCTCTGACATCATGCAGTAGCTTTACACTGTTGAAGAATACTTGTTTACCCTGGCCCCTGTTCTGCATAATCTGACCCTGGCCCACCTGCCTGACCTCACTTTGCTATGATTTTTTGTCTTGTGCATAAGATTCACACCACACTATCCTTTCTGTTCTTCAGCGAGCCACATTCATCCTCATTTCAGGGATTCTGCACCTGATAATTCCTCTGTTGGGGAACACTTGCTCTAGATCTTTTTAGGGCTGACTCCTCTACCCCTGACTTTTCTCAACTTAGTCACCTCCTCAGAATGCCCTCCCTGACCACGCTACCTAACGCAGCCCTTCCTCCACTGCCAACACCGGTCATATCCCGTTAGATTACCTCATTTTATATCCTTCACAGAATTGATCACTGCATTTTCTTTGTTTGTTTGTTTGGTTACATGTTCACTGGCTGTCTCTCTCACCTAGAATGGAAGTTCCTTAGGGGCAGAGAGTCTGTGTTGATCACTGCTGTATCTACAGCAGGGCCTGGTAAACCAGTGGATCTCAAGAGATAATCTGTTGAATGATCCAACATGCCTAAAAGACCCTGGACGATCTGTATCTTCTTATCTCTGGTGCACCATGAACATCTGTTAGCTTTGACATCTCATCATCTACTCATCCTTCTTCGGACAACACCTCCTTGATTTCCCCTACAGAGTCAGCCCTTTATCCCACTCTCAGGCTACATGAATTAAGGTGAGGCTGATCATCCTTGTATGTTCAAGGACAGAAAGATAGCCCAGACCCGAAAATCAGTGAATCTTACTTTCCGGGCACAACAATTGATTCAGGGGGTTATGAACAAAATGACCTGTCCCAAGACCTTTACTGTAACTGTTGATGGAGAAATGTTCTCTTTCTTCTAGGGCTGCTCAGTCAGGAGGATGCAAGCCAGGAATTCTTGGTCCTTGAGAAGAGAGCCAATCTAAGAATGGACCCATCTAGAGGGAGACAAGGCTGAGAAGAAGATGCAGATCCCAGGTCCAGCCATACATGAGTATATCTACTTTGCAGTCATGTGCACTGATTGATGGCTTTTGTTTGTCTTATATGCTTGGAGATGGGTTTCTGTCAACTGTGACTAGAAACTTCATGAGCAATAGACTACTTCTCTAATTTCACTTCTTGTCATCTACATAAATTGGGATTTATGTTCATCTGCTAAACTTGAAAAGGGATGAAATAAATTGAATCTATTTTTGTCATGTAATAAGAATTTTGGAGATAAGCAGTCCTGGCCTGGAAGAAGAGCTCCTTTTAAAAGCAGAGACTGAGGTACCCGTAGCAGACAAAGTTCATAGACATTACCTAATCCAATTGAATAGGAATAACAAAAATTCCCCTTTTCTGAGAATGGAAGAAGTTTCCTAGTGAGCAAGGAGGAACTCCCTGATTTATTGCTTTCCACCACCCTTCTCTGTGCCCTCTAGGAGATGCTCTTCTGTCAATCTCTCTTCCTGGACTTGTCTGAGGTGGAATGGGGGATGACCAGCTCCCAACTGGGCTCAAGGATCTTTTAGAGATTCACTTGTTTCAAGGTTTAATATTCACAGGTTGCTACCTATCAAGCTTGGGAATCAGTTGGCAACATAGTTCCCTCCAAAAGCTAACAGGCTTCAAATTTTTCTTGAAGAGTATTCATGGCCAAACATCTTACCTGTGGCCTTCATAATATTCAAGCATGAAGAGTCAACCATGCTAACTCCACATTATACACTTGCCACACTAAACATCTTTCATTCCCTCAAGTCCATTATGCACCATCCTTTGCACATGCTAGTCCAATGCATGAAACACAATTTCTCCTGCTCTTCACTTGGTTACCCATCCTTAAGCATTCAGGTTAAATGGGACTTCCTCTGTGAAGCCTTCTTCCATGACCCTCGATGATATTAATTGTCCCTGACCTGCGCTTCCCCTCACAGAGCCCTTGACGGCCCTCCTTGTTTTCTTAGGAAGAGTTTCCTAGAAGCAGAACCTGAGGCAGGGATTCAGATACATGTAATTTATAGAAGGAGTGATCTTTGGGGAAAACCTGTAAGGGAGTATGGGGAGCGGCATTAGGAAAGCAGTGATTCTCCACTTGTGATTTCTCAGAGGAGCACCATTAGCATCACCTGGGAACTTACTCGAAATGACAATTTTCAAGAACCACCCTAAAAGCTCTGGGGGTGGAACTCAGCGATAATCTGTTGTGTAGCCAATCTCTAAAGCAATTCTGATACACACTGAAAGTCTGAGAACCACAGGGAAATGGGACAAAGTCAAACAAGGGTGTGGCCCCAGGTAAAGTCTAGCCTTGGCCTCGCCCACGGAGGACTCTGGAGCATCAGCTGTGCCACAGAGTTGTCTGACAAGAGGGCAGCCTTTTGTCCTTTGTTTCAGCCACTGGCTGACTGCAGGCTGCCCGAGGGAGGGCCTGGCAGTTCCTTGGGTGGGGTGGCTCCCATCGGCTGAGAGCAATTCTCCCAAGAATAGGCAGCAGGTAGAGGGGCTAAAGAGATCAAGATTGGGGGTACAAATGCACCAACCCAGGAAAGGAGATCTGAGCATCTGGGGGGTGCCAGCAGCATCTACTACAATTGCTCTTATTTGTTCAATTACCCCTGTCCTGTCTAGTAGACTAAGAGTTCCAGGCCATTAATAACATGTCTGTCTTGCTTATTATTACTGACTTTCCAGTGTCTGTTGCAGGGTGTAAAATGTAATGATTCTTTATGCAATTAATTGATTAATCAGATGCTAATTGAGTACCCACTATATTCTGGGCACTGTTCCAGGGTCTTCTAATTTAAATGTGAACAAGACAAAACACCTACACTCTCAGTATTCTTTTGCTCTAGTTGGGAGAGATGGCAATAAACACAAAAGCATACATACATGCATATGGACAGATATGTATATACATAGAACAATGTCAGATACTAATAAATGTTATGGAGACAGAGAAAAGAGTCAGAGGACAGAGAGAAGCACAGGGTGTTATTTTAGAGAGAGCAGTCAAAAAAGGACTCTCTGGGAAGGTGACATTTGAGCTGAGATATGAATGAAGTAAGGGACTGAACCAGGAGAACATCTGGTGGCAGTGACTTTTATGTAAATTCAAAATTATTTCAAAATAAATGTGTTTTTATATAAAAAGTCTATCTCAGGGAAGAGCATTCCAGGCACAGGGAATAGACAAATGAGTCACAGGAAACACCTGGCATTTCTATACTGATAAAGCAGGAGGGGGCTGAGAGAGATGGACAGGTGGCAAGCTGCATACTGTTTTCATTTATTTTATAATCGATTAAACATTTATCAAAGGATACACGCGCAAGATTTGTAATCAAATAGGATGGAAAGCCCTACGTGACTGGTCCCAAGGGACTGGTCTCACTCCTGTCCCTGTCCCCAAAAGGCAACCACAGCCACCCATTTTTTTTGTCTTGGTTCAACTTGCTTCACCCTAAATACAATTGTAGAATATTTTTAGTTCTTCTGTTATCTTTGTAACTCTCAATAACATGCTTCAACCTCTAGCTCTCCTTCCATTAACTCTAGACAGTATATCTTGGCTGTTCTCTTTGTAATATCGGGGTGCTACATGTCTGCCATCCATCCCCACCACTCCACTACCCACTGTCCCATCATCTTCGTATATAGTGGGAACAGAACTTGCGAGTACTTGGGTGTGAGCAAGTGAGGACAGGGGGCTTCAGTTTCCTAAAGGTCGGTAAGACTAGACTTTCAATAATAATGGGAAGATGTGCTTTATAGCCACATGTCATTTTCAGTGCTATTTTTCCATTAAGTTGAATCTAAAAGTAGAAAATGAAGAACTAGACTGTGTGAAAACATCAAGGAGAAATTACAAGATGACAGGAACTATACTACTCAGTCTGAGTCTGCTTGGTTTTCACCAGCTTCCTTGACCTTTACCTTAGGTAAGTCTGGAAAAGTTTTTCTCTTTTAATCTTTGACCCTTGGAATAAGGGCATAGACAAAAGGTGAGGCTGGTGTGGTATCACTGGTACTTAGCCCAGCACCACTTCTATTAGATGCTCCAACAGTCCCCCAATCCTGCCATGTTGTCTCCTCATTCATGATCCTGCTTTACCGTTGAGTCCCTGGGCTTCATGGAGTGGCTCCAAATGTAAACCACGTGGACTTTTTGTAGTAGTCATTTAAGACGTCACAGAAATTTCTCCTACTCTGGGATCTTTCCCCCCTTCCTCAGCTCAACAGCAGCTGGTCCTGATTGCCATGTTTATAGCACACGACCCTGTCTCCATGTCCACAGCTGGCCGGGCCGAGAAATGGCACATGACATAAGTAGACCAATCATTTGCTCTCCTGGAAATTTGGAATGGGGACTAAAACTTCCCACTGCAGTTTGGGACTCTTGAGTAGAGATGATGTACAAACTCAAAATCCAGGTTTTATCTTAAGGACTGAGGAATAGAGAAGGCAAAATGATTTTTCTCAACAACAACAACAAAAAAAAAAAAAAAAGAAAGAAAGAAAATGAAAAAGAGGCCGAGATGAAAAATAAAGTGACTGGCGAGATTCCTGATGGTTTTTATTTCCTGGTTTCAACTCCTTGCTGAGGCCTGATTGTGTCTTTGCCCTAAAGTTCCTTGAAATGCCACCATTTCTTTATACACAATTTAAGAAAATACAATTTCTTAAACTATCTCCAGGGAGTTTCCAGTGTTTACAGCTGAATGTAGTAATGAAATACTCTCTACTATATAATGGGCTCCTTGGGGGACAGGAACCATATCTTTGTGTTCTGCAAAGTGCTAGGCCTTGCACAGAGTAGGCATGCAGGAAGTATTTACTGAATAAAAACAACTGTCAGTACACCTTCCTGAAAGACACAACCACCTTCAGGGGACACTGACCCCTCCTGAGTTGAGGGTGACTCCAATATATAAATGGATACACAGGGAAAATAGCAGATATAAAATGCCAGCTACTCAACTAAGGGTCCAATTTAAAAAAAAAAAAGAGAGAGGGAGAGAGAGAGAGAGAAGCCTCGAGGCACCTGGGTGGCTCAGTCAGTTAAGCATCCATTTCTTGATCTTAGCTCAGATCTTAATCTCAGGGTTTGAGTTCAAGCCCCATGTTGGGCTCTGCACTGAGCATGAAGCCTACTTTAAAAAGAGAGAGAACGAAACCTTAATAAGAGGATCAAGCATCCGTTTTAAGCCACTTAAGTGCCTCCCAGTTTCCCACCACTAAAGTAGGATCAGAAAGTATCAGCAAACAGGGAGAGCCAGGCTCCATCACTGTAAGAGGAGATAGTGCTTTGAATCTGTTTGGTCCCTGATTGATCTGGTGAAAGAGCCCTCTAGTGGTAGAAATGAGCAATTAAACCTAAGTTTAAAAGCCGATTCTACGCTCCCATGTACATACGCCTACACTAATTCAATTGAATGAAAGGATGAGGTCACCCCCTAGTAAGTGGGGAATCATCACGGGGAACTAACTGATGGCCTCCCTACCTCTGCACTCCCACTCCAGGCAGGTGTTCTTACTTGCTCCAAATGCAGGTTCAGAACTTCCCGCATTCTGTGCTCAGCTTTGGCCCTGGGCAGAAGTAGCAAAGAGTAATCCTGCCTCACAGGCCAAAGGCTCAGTATAAAGCTCCATCGTGTAACACGTGTCTCTTGCTTTCCTTCAGAAAAACTGTCTACAGTTATCCTGACCTACAATTATCACCTTCATCCGCCTAAGCCCCTGACTCTCCCCTCCCTACCCCACAGCATCCTACTTGGATCCCGAATTCCTTCTGCTGGACCTCCTGGGCACAGACAGTTTAGCTGAAGCTGCTTTCATTTTGCGGCAGGTCTGCTGAACAGTGACTGGAGCATAC
Source organism: Crocuta crocuta (assembly GCF_008692635.1). Lineage (NCBI taxonomy): Eukaryota > Metazoa > Chordata > Mammalia > Carnivora > Hyaenidae > Crocuta > Crocuta crocuta. Next base: position 4,779,729 of record NW_027529443.1, on the reverse strand, counting down.
TCTCTGTAAGCCCAAAGTCACTGACCTTCCATCTACATGACCCTGCTCTGGGAAAAGAGCTTTCTCATCCTTACTGAACTAGGGGAAGAAAGAAACAGATCTTGGAATGGCTTTTGTGATCATTTTTAAATTATTTTTTATTATTCAAATTTCTGAGAGGAGGGAAAGAAATTTTTCAGATTTAATTTAATTTAATAACACCTCCCAGGGAAGAACAACTTCACCTCCAAGTTCCAGATAGCTTTTTCCTTGAAAAAGAGAAAAAAAAAGTCAAAGCAGAACTTTGTAATAAGAAGCAAATTTTATTCTTAAGAAAAAAATTTAAGTCACTTATAGAAGGCCTTGGAGATCTTCCTCCACGGTGTCTTATCATTCTTTAGGGTAAAGCTAGCTATGGTTCTGGGCCCAAGTTTATCTTTTTCATTTTGTTTATGGGGTAGATTTTTCATATTTCTACTTCCTGCCCATAAAACAATATTTGTGAACCATGACATATGCATATGCAATTAAATGCATAGAGGTGCACAAACATATGCTATGCCTATACACAAGCATGCACACCCACCCATGCACACAGCTATGCATTTGCAGCAAATCTATTCATATGGCCCACAACACTGCCAACAGGTACATGTATATATTTGCATACATTAGGCATTCAGAACTCATAACTAAATGGAACACAGCACAGGTTAACATTTAAACATAATCACACCACAACCTTATATTCAAACCCATGTATGCACAGGTATGTTTATCTAACACCAAGAATCAAGTTTTCCAGTGACCTTAACCGCCCCCCCCCACACATACAATATAGCAAAGTCACCAAGAAGTTGAGATCTACATCTGAGAACTCTTCAATACATTACTGCTACTCAGTCATCTGTATAGAAGCTCTCAGACAGAGAGCCTGAGATGGCGCCAGGGGACTGTATGTGTTTGCGATTACTTTCCATTATATTTTTGTCCAGTTTAATAATACTCAAACATGACAGTTGGCAGTGCACACGTCTCAGAAACTGCAGAAACATCCCAAGCAGCCTCAATTCCAAACACCCAGCTTCCCATCGTGCCATAGAAAATGATGATGATGATGATGATGATGATAACAATAATAATAATAAAGGCATTCTGTGGACTGTCCTTAGTCAACTCTGTGTGCTCATGTGTATGCCAGAATACATGGTAGTAGAAAGCTGGTCAAATGCTGATCATTTGCAACACTGACTATTTTAAAGGGAGAGTCTCACTAGCTTTCAAGTGTGCAATGGTACTTGCACTTTGGACTAACAAGGAAAGCAAACCTAACTTCACCAAAGATGTTAACAAATGAACATTCCAGGGACCTTTGGAAGGAATTTTACATTTTTATTGACTATCCCACCTTGAATCCATCAACCCCCATCACCTGCAGATGCAAAGATGTTAAAATATATGAGGTGTGTTCAGAGACCGATATCCCACACCCCATCGCCCCAAATCTGAGATATGTGTACAACAGAGTCTATATACATTCAGTTCCTTCTGTCTTTTAGGAATACATGATCATATGTATATGAACAGTTCCGGGTCTGATCTGAGCACGTTGTCTCCGGTGTAAACGAGAGCTCCAGAGAAAGGAGGGTAGACATATTGGTTTGTTTTCTGGAGAACCAAATTGAGACAGACTATACACAGATGTGCCTGTGACAACACTTTTTACCCGCCCAAGTGAGACATAGATCCGTCACTGGGAGTCGCCGGTCCCTTTAAGAAGACTCGGTCTTCCCCAATGGGCTCCAGCGGCGCCCGCAGCAAAAGGCAAACTTGCNAACCGCCGCGCTGGGTGGGAGCTGAGAGCGCGCCAGAGTGCGCTGCGGGCTTCTTTCCCCTTCCCCTTTCCTTAACCCTTCCGGGAGCGGAGGAAAGGGTGTGCTGCAGCGCCGACGAGCCGGGGCGCTGACTGCCCTGGGCTCCGGAAACTTTGCGCGGAGCGTGGGATTGACCAGGCAGAGCCGAGCCGGTGGCTGGCCTGGAAAAGGACGCGGGGGAGACTGCGGGAGGGAGGACCTTCCCTCCGGCACCCCAGGTCTCTAGCCCCGACGCGGGAAAGGCAGCAGCCGCCGCCGGGGAGCTGTCCCTTCAGCACCACAGACCTAACGCCTGGGTGTTAGGGAGGCGGAGGCGGGGCAACAGGCGGGAGCTGTCCCTCAGCACCGAAGACCTTTGCCCTCCGATGAAACCGGCCGGCCCCGCCCCCAGGACTCTGTCTTTTTCTCCAGTTTGAGCGGGGGTGTCAGGAGCAGGCGGAGAGCTTTCCTGGGAGGCTGGGGAAGCAATGAACACTCTTCTCAGCGACTCGCCTCCCAGCAGTGCTATTTTTTGCCATCCGCCCTCACCCCCAGCACACGCGCTCGCACACACACGCACGCACGCACACACACACACACACAGACCTCTCTGGATTTCTTTGCCTTGAGTCTCCCGGGGCTGTGAGGAGCCAGGCTCATCTCAAACCAAGCTGGCAGCTTCAGGCTCCGGAGCCATGCCCTGCACGGACCCTTATCTTTACCAAGCTCCTGAGGAATGAAAGGAACCCAGGGATCCTCAGAAGGCAGCAGTGATGTGGACCAACCCCCTGGAGCCTGCACCCTTCCAAGGGCCATAGGCGACCCAGGGAACCGGAGAGAGCTCCAGACAGGAAATCCCAGCTTTCCTAAAGTCTCTGTGGATGCTGACAAAAGGAGACCCGAATTTTTGGAAGAGTCTGCCTTAGGTTACCCAGCTGCAGAGTGATTTTCCCCTCTGGCATTGAACCTACCCCTCCAACCCCCAGCCATCCAGAGTACCATGAAGAATTATGAGGATGTGTGACAGAGGTATCCAGATGTTGATCACCACCGTGGGAGCCTTCGCAGCTTTTAGTTTAATGACCATTGCAGTGGGCACGGACTACTGGTTATATTCCAGAGGTGTGTGCAGGACTAAATCTACAAGTGATAATGAAACCAGCAGGAAGAATGAAGAAGTAATGACCCATTCGGGGCTGTGGAGGACCTGCTGCCTAGAAGGTATTTACAAATTTCTCTCAATGGCCCCAAATAATGCAGTTTCTGATATTCTGATATTCCAGCGGGTGTTGGGGGAGATGGAGTGATGGGGAAAGAGGAATAGTTGGAATTATTGCTGAGAATGTGCAGATGTCCAGACTGTTCCCAGCAAGACGAATGTTGTGTGGGATGAAGGGGTTGGATCTTGTTGATTGTTTATGGTTTAAGCTTCGCGAGATGCGATTTTGGGCACTCTAGGCAGCTTCTGCAGTTGAGCAAAGTCTTCAAATCCAAAATTCCTAAGCATCTTGTGAACTACTTTGATCTGTGGCTTGAAATGGGGTCTTTGGCTCTGCTTAAATTGCCTTTCAGTGGAGGAGGGAGAGGGAGAAGGAGGAAGGAAGAGAGAGGGCAAGGGAGGGAGGAAGGGAGGGAGGAATGGAGGGAGGAAGAGGGAGAGAGAGAGAGAGAAGGAGAGAGAGGGAGAAACTGTGACCTAGGCTGGCACACTCTGAGCTATTTCCTTCTTTCTAACATAGTCTTATCAGTTTCTTCTGAGTTTGGTCTAAGTAGATATTTTCACGAACTTGCATTGCCAACCAGACTAACATATGTGAACGCTTACACACGCACATGCACACACACACACACACACACACACGCACCCATTTTAACAAAACTTCCATATTAATATGTTTCACTATTTGGGGTCAAAACAAAACTGAAGTGTTAATATTTGGTATCCACTGGTCTTCTTTCTTAAATCATCTCCAAACCTAACAAATCTATTCTCATGACATTTGCATAAGACTGATTCTCCAAAAATCACAGCTTCTAATTTTAAAAACTGAAGATTTTCTCTAAATTATAACAAAGAGGACAGACCAATTTTTAGAATGTCAAGCTCTTGGGTAGCCTGACTGATGATTAAACTCACTTTCACTACATCAGGAGTCACTCTCAGCATCACTGGGAAATGCTTGAATGTCAGTGGTAGTAAATAGGAAGATAAGAGAATAAAATCAAAGCTCTATGAAGCTTACGTGCCTGAGGGAAGGCACTGGATTAGAGGGGCAAAAGGGGGTTTTCTCAGCTTCTGAGGAATCTGTGCAGCTTGTCACAGTGATGAGCAAGGAAATCTGGGTTTCCTGTATGTTCCCCTCCCCTGTTTGCCATTGGTTCTCCATGCCTGCATTCCCACTGGCTGGCATTTGTCAGGGTTTTTTGAGAACTTGCATTTATGTAAATCGCTTAGGAAATCATGCTATGACATCACTTGCTAGTGTAATATTGCATCATTCCCTGGCCTTCTTCCCATGTCCTCACACTCTGAACAACTGCTCTCCTGACTGTAGCACTACTACCATTGATTCTGTTTCCAACACAAATTTGCAACTGGTGGGAATCCCAGGTAGGAAAAGATTACTTTAAATGCAACAAGGATCGTTGTACTTGAAGTCAGAAGACCGGGGTAATGCTGCAAACTATGCATGTGACCTTGGCTAAGACATTTACCTACTCCAACCCTCACTTATTAATCTGGGAAATGATTAATTTGAAATAGGTGATCATGAATTAGCACTATCCAAAGCTCTTATTTTATCCAATGTTCTGACAGAAATTTTAGAATAATTCTTTCCCAAACATTGACAAAAATCTAATATTTGTGATCATTGGTGATCAGATATGGTGAAGTCATTTACCTTAGGGAAATTCCATAATTCCCTTTCCTATATTGACAACAAAGAATTGAGTTGTCTTTTGTAAAGTTGTGATTTGGTGGATGTTTTGATGTATACATGGTTCTAAGAATGGCATAAAAAATTCTGAGTCAAACAAGGTACATATGTAGACCTTACTTTAGTTATTTCCAATTCTTCTGCCTCTTGGAACAAAGTCTGGGAATGTAGAATTAAACTCCAATTTTGGATTCCCCCATTAGGGCCTAAAATCCCTGAATCCTTGCTCAGGATTTCTCAACTGATGGTTTTTCTTTTCTCCAACATCATGTCCTACACCCACAGTTTGCACAAGAAACTGGAATCCCACCCAGGCATTCTGTGGGCTTAGTGGGAGAAGTGAGAATTTGAATCAAGACGGAAATGGATGAATCTAAGATATGTTCTTGATCAGGTGAATTCTTTTGAAAAAATTTGTTGCAGTCTTGATGCAACTTTGACCCAGCTATATATATATATATAGATCTTTGAAGTATTGAATACAGTAAGATGCATGAACTTTAATGAATCACAGTGAATTTTTAGCTATGTGTACACCCATAGAACTACCACCTAGATGGGACTGGCTGAGAGTCTGAAGCCAAGATTTTTCTTCATGTACTGAACATAGCAAATGTTCAAGGAATTTTCAGGAACCTCTGATTTCCTGCATGGGAAGACACATGCAGTAGGCAGTATCCATCCTGTGGAATAAAGCTGCATAACCATTTTTCATTCAGTACCCCCTGTCTCCTCTCCCAGAGTCTTGGCATACTCATTTTTCTGGTTCTTTCATGTCAAAGGATAACTGGAGGTCTTATAGCTCAGTTTTCTCTGATATCAAATTAGAAGAGTCAGTTTTTCCACACTTTTTTAAGATTCATGAGAGAATGTGACTATTTAGTCCAAAAGAGAATGTTCAGGAGGGACATGACAGCTGTCTGCAAATATCTGAAAAGTTGTCATATGGAAAGGAGATTTGAAATGTTCTGTGTGGCCTCCAGGGGGTAGAAGTAAGAGCAAGAGGAAAATAGGTGTTACCTCAATATAAATAACTATGCAATGTGGAGTGGCCAGCTTTAAGAGGTTAAGAGCTCTCCACAACCAAAGATATTCAAGAATAAGGAAACCACATCAATGTTTCCAAACTTGGATAATCATCAGAATCACATGGATAGCTTTAAGAAAAAAGATTATGAGGCCTCACAAGTAGATTCTCTGCTTCCATAGGTCTGTGGTGGATCACCGGAATCTGAATTTTCTGAAACATCTCCAAGCCATTATGATGTTAAAACCAACAAGTATTGACTATTTACAGTGGACCTGGCAATTATTATATGTGTTAAGAAAGAGCACATCACTCAAGTGAGAAAAAGGATGTTTCCAGTTTTCATTTCTGTAACTCACCAGAATGTCAATTATATTTAGTACCCACTATGTGTTAGCACTACTCTAACAAATTTGAAAATTTAACTTTTTCCTCTTCAGAGGAGCTCATTGATGTAGGCATTATTGTTGTCTTCATTTTTTAAGTTTATTTATTTATTTCAAGAGGGAGAGAGGGCAGGAGAGGGACAGAGAGAGAGGGAGAGAGAATCCCAAGCGAGCTCCACGCTGATAGCAAGAGCCCGATGCAGGGCTCAATCTCACAACCACGAAATCATGACCTGAACGGAAATCAAGAGTTGGACGCCTAATCGACTGAGCCAACCAGGTGCCCCTATTATCCTCACTTTACAGGTGAAGAAACTGAAGCCTAGAGAAATTATATGACTTGCCTGACATTACATACCCAGCAGGCACTACTTCACCTGAGCCATGTTTCTTCTCGGAGCATTTGCTAGAGAACATTAATTCATGGCCCAGTGGATAGGTTGCTACTGGTGCAAACATTAGCTTGTGAGAATGCCCAGACACATGGGTTTTTCCATTCAGAAGTCCCAGGTCCCGGAACACTCAGCATGCCTGTGCAGCGTCAGCAGGGGTGCAGGAGACATCAGACAGCCACACACTCAGAGACAGCAAAGGACACGTTTTGAATGAAAAAAACAATCGACCTATGTAGAGACACCCACACTCAGAAACCAAAACGAATGCCTGACTCATTATCTGGAAAGCACGCAAGGCATTCACAAAGTAGGGCCCCAACTTGCTGCGTGTTTTCAATGACAGCATGTGGATCTGAATGAGAACTTGTTCAATGCCTGATCCTCTCATTAAGACCCCTTGAAGTCCTAGACACAATCAAAGTGATGTATTTACATAGTGGAAAGACCGCTGGCCGTGCAGCAAAGAACCCTGAGGACTCATCACATTTCTGTCACTAACAGTTCTGTGAATTATGCACATTATTTTCCTCCCTGGGGCCTCAGGTAAGATTAAGGAGTAACAAATCCAAATGTCCATGTGGACGAAGCAAGTAATGTAACAGTTGAACTAGTATTTCGCTGTCCTCTCAATTCTATGAAGGGTAAGGGAGAAGTACGAGCATTTGAGAAGATCTATAGTAACTGAAATGTGGTCTCAGGGTGGGGCAACAGAGAGTGGTGGGGACTGAAGCAAACCAGAGAGCAGAATCCCCCATCTAAGGAACAATTACTATGGGACTTGAGTCAATTTTTACTCTGGGAAAATGTGTACCAGATTCATCCCAATGTTCCAAATATTAAAAAGCCTGATGTAAAATATCTTGATTTTTAAAATGTGAGCAACTAGGGGCGCCTGGGTGGCTCACTTAGTTAAGCATCCAACTTCGGCTCAGGTCATGATCTCACGGTTCCCAAGTTCTAGCCCCGTATCAGGCTCTGTGCTGATGGTTCCTAGCCTGGAGCCTGCTTTGGATTCTGTGTCTCCCTCTCTCTCTGCCACTTCCTGCTCATGCTCTGTCTCTGTCTCTCTCTCTCTCAAAAGTAAGCAAACATTAAAATTTTTTTAAGTAAATATAATGTGGGCAACTAGATTAAAACAAATTTTTAATGCAGTACCTGCCAAGCCAAACTTACCTTGTTGTTGAATATGACCCATGGGCTGCCAGTTTTGAGCCCTAGAAATGATCTAAAAGGCCTTTTTAATCTAAATTTCTGATATTTTCATATTTTATTCCTGAATTGTTCTCCATTAGTCAATGATCACTTTTTCAATTCATTAAAAAAAAAAAATGCTTACTAAGAAAATAAAGCCCACTTAGCTTTTAGGACAAGGAACTTAAAATTACAGAAAAGAGTTTCAACAAAATGCTATTTCTGCTACAGATGGGCCTGAATGACATCAAACATCTGGCTGAAAAACTGAAAAAAAATTAGCCAGTCATTAGAAGTTCCCCCATATTTCCAAATCTCCAGATGGTTGACTTTTTCAGCCAGATGGGGTTGCAGCTTTATTTATGTGTTCAGAAGCCTTCGGGGAAGCTGCAAAGATGTGATTGAGGACAGGGATGAGAGAAGGACATAACATTTGTTGAGTATTCCTATGTGCCAAGCTCTGTGCTGGGTACTCTCACATATGGTAACTCATACTTTTCCGATCTCCAAGCTTCCCTCCAATAGAATATAAGGACAAGGATCCTTGGCTGTCGGGAACACTGCTCTATCGCCAGAGCTTAGCAATGGTACCAAGTAGTCACTTCTGCTCCTCCACTCCTAGATCCGATGCAACACCTTCCCTTAAATGTGGGTACAGAATGTTCTGATGCTCTTCCCTACTCTTGATCTTCTTCCTGTTCCTTTCCCTGCATGCTTCCTCTTTGTCCCTAAAACCCCAGAGGCAAATGGAGGGGGAGAAGTGGACTGGAGCTTCAAGGCAGGATGGGGGTGAGTGACTATGCCTGCGTTTGTAGGACCAGTCAGGATTGGGGAGGTGGCAGAGGTTGAGGTGTGAGCATGATAACATCCAACTAGAACATGTCTGTATGGCCATATTGCTTGTTAGAATGTTGAAATACTTTCCTACTTCTTGGTAAACAGCATCTGGCCCAAGTCCCCCATCAAGCCTCACCCTTCCACTGCCACTATAGCTAACCCTAGGCTATCCTGGAACTTCCCAGACACCTACGAGATCTGTCCAGTTAAGGGTTAAGACTCAGCAGGGATCATCATAATCCTGCCCCAACCCCATGGGAGCATCTATTCTGCCTGGCTGGTCTCATGTCTTACCTGTGATTAAATATTTCTGAAGTTCTATCATTGGTGAAAAGGACCGACTCCTTTCTACCTCAAACCCAGCCCCCTACCATCCTACTCATTCTAGAAGTAGATGATTTGAAAATAATTCTGTTTGCTTCATCACTTGACATTTTATCTTCTGGATTAGAAAAAAGGCAAGTGATCTGAATTCCAAGGTTGGGTAAGCAGTGTGGGTTATTAGCTTGGTGACTAGTGTAGCTTACTAGCATCCATCGTGAAAAAAATAAAACAAGAAAAAAAACACACAAAAAGATGACTGTGTCCCTTGAATGTTCTCTCAGAGCAGCGTCTAACAGTCTTACCAAAAGGGATCATCTGATCCTCTAGGGAAATGTAATTTTGTTTGACTTCAGTTTTATTATAGATTCAAGGCCAGTGGTATATAGATGTTTACTTGTAGAAACTTGGAAAGATGAAAATTAATTTGCTCATTAGAGCTGCAAATGATTTCTATTCATTAGAAGAGGCAACCCCAAATGTTGTAGATTTATTGCCCTTTCTCTAGAACATGAATCAGCTTCCTATCTAAGTTGACAATCTTACTTCAGAATTTTTTCCCTGAAAAATATATATAACATCCCCCTTTGAACTAGCTTTGTCATTCTGCCAGTTCTCTCATTGATGAGTTGAATAAAACTTGACACAAGCTCGTTGTATATTTTAGGAAAATTATGTTTCTGACTATTTAAAAATTATACTCTGACATGTGGAAGTGCCCCCCCCAATGAAACCAGTGTTTCTAAGGCTAAAGAGAAGCCCACAAAACTCCAATGTTATCTTTCTTTTTCCTCCACCCACACGACCCTGCCAGAGCCCACTTTTTCACTGTAGGAGCAAACGGGCTTTTAATCATTTATGTCTTCTTCTCTGACCACAGAGAACATGGGATAACAGCAAGGGCCTTGAGAGCAGGTATATTTTGGGTTCTTACCTGGATCCTGCCATTTATTGCCTGCAACACTTGGAAAGTGAGTTTCCTTACCTGTAAAATGAAGAAACACAGTAGCAAGCATTTTCAACTATTTCCATTTTTATGCTTCTTGCGATTCGTCTATTCCTTCGTACCTCTAAATAATATGTTGACCAGTAGTCCTTCATTCATCCTTTAAAGATAATACCTATGTGCAAAGACAAATGATAAGCTAGCTTTCTTATACTACCTCCTTTCTCCCAATACTTGTGGTGCTTTGGTGAGTTGCCTGTGGTCCCAAGAAGAATCATTCATAAAGATTGAGGGTACCTGGAAAAAAGAGAGACTGGCTTCACATTCCTAGGTTGGACACTGCTTGTGCGCCTATTTCGGCAAGGAAGTTAGGGGGAAACACCAGGCTGAGAGAGGGAATGACCCTGGGGCAGACTTTTTGGAATGGGGAGGTTCAGTGGGTTGTGTGGATCTGGTGAATAGCTGAGCTTGAGCCATTTGGTCAGTATCCAACCCAAGAGAGCAACCCATTAGGCAAAAGGATCCTGGTCATAGCTACACGATGTTCATGAAAGTGTTGCCATGCACAGGGCTGCTGGGCCTAGGGGTGAAGCAAGGGCTGAGAGTCAGCCCCCGTTCCATTCCCCAAACCACGTACCATGGCCCACAGCTGAGTCCATCCAAAGTGAAGAAGGCCTTTCAAAAGTGTTCACAGGGTATCTATCGTATGGTCCAGCAGCAGGTCTGGCAGCGCGAGCCATGAGTTGCCAGTGCCAGAAGCCAAGGGGGATGGGAGAGACTGGATCAGACTCAGATACCCCACATCGGGGAGGGAAGGTGCAGTGGCAAGGCCCCCGATAACCAATGCATGTGTCTCCACAGGACAGTCGACATGTGGGTCCCTGCCACACAGAGAACCCTGACAGTGTTAGCTGGGGAAGGGTAACAACAAATAGTAAAAGTTTACAACTTCACCAAGCTGCGTGAAGTGACATTTTGGCCTTCTTTTCTTCCTGCTCTCAGCCACAGCATACCGAAGGTGCTAGAATCTAAGAGAGGGATGAGGCGTGCCTGGGTGGCTCAGTTGGTTATGTGTTTGACTTCAGCTCAGGTCATGATCTTGCTGTTTGTGGGTTCAAGCCTACATTGGGGCTCTGTGCTGACAGCTCAGAGCCTCGAGCCTGCTTCAGATTCTGTGTCTCTCTCTCTCTCTGCTCCTCCCCTACTCGCTCTCTGTCTCTCAAAAGTGAATAAATGTTAAGAAAAAAAAATCTTTTAAGAGGGGCAAACAGGGATAGAGCATTGCAATCTGGAAGTTTTAACAGGCACAAGTGACTGGAAAGTTATGACATCTGCTCAAAATATCATTAAGGAAATAAGAGATTAGATACAACACACTTGAAAGCTAAAATGAAACAGTTACACATTTACACTCCACTTATTTGACACTCTTCGATAGACAGGGTATATGTCCTCATGCTATGTTTCTAAAATTGTGGAACTTGACAACCCAGTAATATATATCTACTGTGATACATAACTATATCTCAGGGGTTGGCAAACTATAGCCCATGGACCAAATTCAGCCCTTTGACTATTTTTGTACAACCCACAAGCTAAAAATATTTTGTACATTTTTAAGTAGTTGAAAAAATTAAATAATGTCCAATAATATTTCATGACACATAAAAATGATGAGAAATTCAAATGTAAGCATCTGTACTTCTGAATGTTGCCAATAAAAATTTTATGGAAATTTGTTTTCTCTCTTGTTACATATGTACCTACATAGTATCCTCAATTTTGCTGCTTGGCCTGCAAAGCCTAAAATATTTACTGTCTGGCCCTTCACAGACGAAGTAAAGTTTGCCAACTCCTGTTATATCTCACTGGAGAGGCATGTAGGAATCCATAATAACATTTTATTTCTGGAAGTAGCCTTTGTTTTCCCAGGAATATTGGTGGGGAGAGGGCTGTACTATTAGTCTTTATCATAGACTCTTCATCTCACCAGGTATTCTGGGAGTCCTCTTCTCTTTCTTGGAGAACTGGCACTTAGTTCTTTGCCCAGGCAGTACTTTGCTTCTTCCTGAGACATGGAGAGGGTGAAAGAAAGTCAGTGAGATCCTTCCCTCTTAAAGGTTCCTGGAGGGGCGCCTGGGTGGCTTAGTCGGTTAAGCGTCCGACTTTCGCTTAGGTCAGGTACTCGCGGTTCGTGGGTTCGAGCCCCACGTCGGGCTCTGTGCTGACTGCCAGCTCAGAGCCTGGAGCCTGTTTCAGTTTGTGACTCCCTCTCTCTCTGACCCTCCCCTGCTCATGCTCTCTCTCTCTCTCTCTCTCCTAGAAATAAATAAAACATTTAAAAAAAAAAAGGTTCCTGGAAAATCAACCATTGCCCGGGTATACAAGGAACAATGTCTGTCAGGTCCGGCAAAAGGGGGAAACTTTGGGAGTCAGTGTTCTGAGGGCAGTGAAAAGAACAGGATGCTAGAGACTAGGATGAATGCAGACTCCATCATAGATAGTTACCGAGTGAGGGTGAGGGTAAAGAAATTGATGCCCACAAAAAGCAGGCACTTGGTATTGGAAGTCTACATAGCAGGATCCCTCCATTTGCTCAATAGATGAGGTTCAGTGTGTTCATGAAAGTTGAAGAAAAATATTATGTAAATGGGTGCTTTTAGGGAGAGAGTTTCATCCTCCAAAAATGTTAAGGATCAGTAATGTAGAGCTTAGGTCAGAGGTGAAACCCGGGATGGCCTTAGGATCACCCAAACATAGATGGAAACTGAAGACTTGAAAGTACACAAGAAGGGCCAGAGAAAGATCAATGACTATAAAGAGGGAAAATGACAAAACCCTAGGGACCGTGGACCCTTAGGGGTCAAGGAACAGAGGAGCTGGTGAAAATTGGAAAGAAAAGCAGAGGTGAAGAAGAAGTTGTAAGGATTCAACTAGCATTTTAAAGGGTCTCTTGAGGCTTGCTCCAAAATGATGTAGATGAACAGTAAAGTCTAGACTAGCAGCTCTCCAGCCCAAGAAGGTTGCGTAAGAGCACCCCCTTTGAGGACAGGTCTGCCCTGTCTCCTGGAATCAGTACATGGTGGGGGGGCGGGGGGGGGAAGTTGTTGTCCATTAGAGGTCCTGGGGACAGCTTCCAAGGAAGCTGAAGAAAGAGAGGCTGGGGCATGAGAACCCGGAAGTGTCAAGGACACTTAATGAACACCTTCCGTGGACCAAGCTATGATGACTAGGGCAGACTGAATGCTCATGTCTGGGCTAAATCCTGAGCATTTATTTGCTTATTTAACAGACACATACTGGGGTGCCTGGGTGGCTCCATCAGTTAAGCGTCGGACTTCAGCTCAAGTCATGGTCTCGCAGTTTGTGGGTTCAAGCCTCGTCACTGGGCTCTGTACTGACACTGACAGCTAGGAACCTGGAGCCTGGAGCCTGCTTCAGATTCTGTGTCTCCCTCTCTCTTTCTGCCCCTCCCCTGCTCATGCTCTGTCTCTCCCTCTGTTTCTCAATAATAAATAAATGTTTAAAAATTTAAAACAAAAAAACAAACAAACAAAAAAAACCAGACACATACTATAGAGGTGACTGGGTGGCTCCATCACTTAAGTGCCTGACTCTTGGTTTAGGCTCAGGTCATGATTCTCATGGTTCGTGAGTTCAAGCCCCACATGGGGCTCCATGCTGACAGTGCGGAGCCTGCTTGGGATTCTCTCTCTCTCCCTCTTTCTCTGCCCCTTCTCTGCGCGCACTCTCTCTCTCTCAAAAATAAATAAATAAACAAAACAAACAAACAAGCAAACAACCCAGGCACATACTATATACCAGCCACTGTTCTAAGTGACTGCTTGACAAATATGATTTGATCCTTGTTACTTCTTCAGGAGGTAGATACTATTATTATCCCCATTTTACAAGGGAGAGAATGGAGAGCCAGAGAGCAGATGGTTAATAAGAGGCAGAGCTGGGATTCCAACCCTGCCCTGTGCTGCCTTTCATTACTGTATTCCATGCACTTGGATAAGCACTTAGTGTAAACAGATGCAACTTACAATAGCCCCACGTATGGCTAGGAGTCCTACTCCACCCATGAGGAGACAGGCTCAGAGAAGCGAAGTCCCTTGCGCTGGGTCACCTGACAGTGTGATCACCAGAAGCTTCACCCTAACCACCACACTGCACTGCCTTCACTGAAGGGCCCAGGACCTGGCAGACAGGTCTTTTCCAACTGGTGCACTCCTGTGCCAAGGAGTGTTTGGTGTTAGTCACTGGCTCTGAGCCATTCAACAACTGAAATAACTGTGAAAAATAATTGTCCCAACCTTTCCCAATTTTTATTCTAAATCCAGCAAGGAAAAGAAATGGTAAAGCTAACGAGATTCAGATACTGTAGCACTGGGCTATAAATCAAATGTAAATTTTTTTAAAAATTTAATGTTTATTTACTTTGAGAGAGAGAGCGCGGGAGCAGGGAAGGGTCAGAGAGAGAGGGAGACCTGGGGAAGCCTTTAGGTTCATGGCTGCCCCACTTCCTGAGAAGTAAACATGGACACATCATTTGTTTGGCTTCTTTGAGTTTTTGACTCTGTGTCAGGCAGGAATCAAGTTCTGACATAGATACCTGTTACTTAGGAACCTGCAGCCTGATTCTCACACAGCACTCAGAAAGGCTGACACCATCTATTTTTTTTTTAAGTTTATTTGTTTTTGAGAAAGAGAGAGAGAGGAGGGAGCAGAGAGAGGGAGACAGGATCCTAAGTGGGCTCCATGCTGATAGCAGAGAGCCTGATGTGGGGCTGGAACTCACCAATTACAAGATCATGACCTGAGCTGAAGTCGGACGCTTAACTGACTAAGCCACCCAGGCGCCCCTGAAATCATCTTCGAGGAGCACTAGACATGCAACAGATCAACGTACCACCAGGCCTGCTTCTTGGTGACCCTGGGCTTGGAGGGGCCAGAAGTGGGCACCTGGGATGAGATTGGGGCGGGCAAAACCTGACACCATCTAACTACCTTTTAGCCTGCGTGTTGTAAGAAATATTATCAAATACCTTATTGCCACCCACTCTACCCACCACATTTCGCTAAACCACCTAGAACTGGAACATACTAGATACTCAATAAATATGCATTGAATCCGTCGCTTCAGGGTAGGTAACTCAATTACTTTGAGCTTCCCCTAGTGAACCCATGCTAATCCCTACCAATCGCTGTTCTGCTCTTAAGCGCTCACTTTAACCACTTTAAAAATAATATATCCTATAATCTCTGCCATAATTGTTGGCAATTCAGTAAGCATGTCTTTTGAGGAAAACTGATGTCATGATGTTGAAATTCTCAACATTATTTGTCCATCACTTTTTTCTCACATTTCCCCTAAAAGATTGTCCAGAATATTTCAGCAGTCTCATTGCAAAATTCTCTCAATACTCTGGGTACATGCTCAGGGAAAGAAAAAATTAACTACATGTTGTATGGACAAACTGTGCACAAATCCAGCAGACCCTGTTTCTATTCTTTGTATATTCGGTTACCTGCATGGTTAGGAAATGGTAACTCCGCCGCTCTGTATCCTGTGACGTAAGCCATTCAGCATGATGCAAAGCTGCTTGCAACACAATACCCACCTGTTAAAATGGTTCCAAAACTCATGGGTGACTGAGTCACATCTCAGCCATTTCAGCCATTTCAAAATTCTACTGTTGCCTGTGGAAGGTGGTTTTGGCATGCCACAGTTAATACAGATGCATTATTTACAACAAATCATTTTGACCCTTTGCAAATTACAGGACCGCAGGACCAATTAGCGGTTTATCAGCTGAAAATGCCTTAAAATATATACTACCCAGTGAGCCCTGGTTTTTCAAAATAGCACTTTTCACCAGAGATGAATCCGGCTTGTGATCAAAACGCTCTAAGTGTTTAGAGAAAAATAAAAAGATCAAATCAAGAGGCAATGATGTTAATCTGAGTCAAAGGTCTGCTGCACAGCATAATAATTGCTCTTCTCTGCTTTCTCACTCTGTGGTGAGTGATGGCTCAGCTCCCGAGTGCTGGGGGGATGGCAAGGGGTAGGTTCCAAGAGATCATAAGGTCTGAACCGAGGAAAATTCTTGCTGGGCCACCCTCAAAGATGATTTTCCAGTTACAGTCCCTGGGGCTGAGCGGTGGGGCCATCCCTTTAGCATAGGTAATGGAGAGCCCCAGCCCGGCACGATGGACTGTCTCCAAACTGTCCAAAAGCTGGAAGTTGCACTGGAGCAGGAAGGAGGGGGAAAGTGTGGTGTGATCAAGGTAGGCTTCCCTGAGAAGGTGACATTTAACCCCAGATATAAAGGAGATGAGGAACCAAGCCAGGAGAAAGAGCATCCAGACAGAGGGGAAAAAACAGCAAGTGCAAAGCCCAGTGGTGGGATGTGGCCGAGGTGTTCAAGGAGCAAGGGAGCCACGGTGGCTGAAGAAGATGAGCTCAGAGGAGGAAGTTCATCAGTGGAGGGGGCTAGACGCCAGACTGTACAGGGCCTTGAAAGATGTTGTAAGAACTTTGACTTTGACTCTGGGTAAACTGGAAGGCTTTGGAGGTTTTGAACCCAAGACTGACATGTTCTTTTTTTTTTTTTTTTAATTTATTTCTAGGAGAGAGAGAGAGAGACAACGTGAGCAGGGGAGGGGCAGAGAGAGAGGGAGTCACAGACTCTGAAACAGGCTCCAGGCTCCGAGCTGGCAGTCAGCACAGAGCCCGACGCGGGGCCCGAACCCACGAACCGCGAGATCATGACCTAAGCGAAAGTCGGACGCTTAACCGACTAAGCCACCCAGGCGCCCCAAGATTGACATGTTCTTGAGTTTGCCAGGTCTGGGTCTCCCCCTCAATGAAGTTATTTGCTTCTTGATAAAAGGAGTGCTTTGTCCAGTGACCTCCCTTGTTTCTTGCAGACACAACCTTCTTTAAAGTTTTTGCCTTACCTTGCCCTGGTGATTCTAGAAAACTGGGCTCAGTGGAATAGCACCCCTTCACCATCGTCTTCTTTCCTTCTTTGCCTGGAAGCAAGCTCTCGGCCCCTTACTATTTTCAGCATTGTATCTCTTATTGTGAGGAAATGGGGTAGATTACAGTGACATGGAAGTTTCTGATGTTTAGTGAATCTTGCAAAGTTCTTAGACTCACTCGTCCCAGTGGGCAGCCCCTCCTAACTCAGATCCTCGCCCGTCTCCAGCTCAGGCTGACATCTTGTCCTGGACTGGTCCCTCTTCTCAGTCTGGAGATCCAACAGGGGGTATGAAATGAGTGGTTTGCATCCGCGGAAGATGCAGCCTGGGTGCCCTGCTCTCCAAGTCCTTACTGAGCACTTACCGTGTGCTAAGTGCTGAGGATTCAGCAGAGAGTAAAGTAGACAAATTCTCATCGTTGGTATGTCCAGAAATGTGTAGGAAAGATGCTGAGAAAGTACATCCAGGTGAACAAACAGGCTGTCTCTTGGACCAGATAACTCTGGGAGCATGGAGTTAGGGTCCTGCTATTCATCAAGGGGAGAGGGGGCTTGCCACAGAATGTTCTCTTGAGGCTTGTATGTCTCCAAGGGGCCTGACCTACAATAAGGACTCAAAACACATTTGCCAAATGCACTCACTGGAAGGCTGTGTAGCTTACACAGAGGAGAGCTGACTTCTCCTAAGTGCCGGGGGCTGGAGTAGAAATGAATTCAGAGCTCCTGGTTTCTTATCCTTAAGCAGAGGGGAAGGAAAGCAGGACAATAGCCTACTTCTAGAAAAATCCATGGAGACAAAATGAGAGATTATACACGTTGGTTAAATTTTTAAGCTCTCTTTAAAAAAAAAAAAGCATGGATATTTGATTTTTATCACGTTTTCTAGTGGTATATTTTTCTTATTGTATTTTCTTAAAACACTGGTAACATACAAC
Source organism: Crocuta crocuta (assembly GCF_008692635.1). Lineage (NCBI taxonomy): Eukaryota > Metazoa > Chordata > Mammalia > Carnivora > Hyaenidae > Crocuta > Crocuta crocuta. The sequence continues at coordinate 4,761,931 of NW_027529443.1, read as the reverse complement.
ACTGGGAACATACAAGTACCAAGTACTCGTTCTTGATACAGATTTAGGAAACAAAATGGGCCAGGCAAGGCTCCCTGTGCTGGGTCCACATCATTGTAATCTCAACCCCTTGTCCCAAAATGACTACTACTTCCAGTTTGGTGAATTTGTAATAAATATCAGTTCCCTGTCTTTGTGATCCACCATGTCAGCAAGATGGGAAAGGGTGTATTTTTCTCCTCCAGTTCAAAGTCTTTGCAACTTACTCAAAAGCTTTTACAAATTATCTTATAATTTATTAAGGCATTTAATCATACACGTTATTTTAAAAATTAGATCATGTAGAGGCGCCTGGGTGGCTCAGTCAGTTAAGCATCTGACTCTTGATTTCAGCTCAGGTTTTGATCTGAGGGTCATAAGTCTGGGCCCCACATTGGGCTGCACGCTAGACATGCTTAAATACTTAAAACTTACATACTTAAAAATTAAATCAGGGGCTCCTGGGTGGCTCAGTTGGTTGAGCATCCAACTCTGGCTCAGCTCATGATCTCATGGTTTGTGAGTTCTAGCCCCACATCAGGCTCTGTGCTGACAAACAGCTCAGAGCCTGGAACCTGCTTCAGATTCTCTATCTCCCTGTCTCTCTCTCTCTCTCTCTGCCCCTCCCCTGCTCATTCTCTGCCTCTCTCTGTCTCTCAAAAATAAATACACGTTAAAAATTTTTTTAATTAAATCATCCAGAAGGGCTTTTAATGACAAGCATCTGCCTCAGGGGTGCTTACTCCCCCCACCCCAAGTTCTATTCTTCAGAGCAAGATTTTTATTTCCTCTTTAACCATTTCAGATTCAGTTCTTCCTGTGGTTACATCTGTATGTCTAAATAACATGTTTATCCTTTATTTCCTGATTTATAATCTATCGACTTCCTGCCGTAATAGGTCAGGATCTAGCTAAATCACTCCACCCTCTGTATTGATTGCCTTTCCAATTTCTAAAAATAACCTAAATCTTTATTTGTTTCCCCATCCACTTTGGGGAGAATGTCTCAGCTTCCCACTTTCTGGAATGATGGTGTCCACATTGTCCCTTCCACTCACCCACATCTGTTGTATTTTTATGTTTCATTGTCAAGAATTCATTCCTTTTGCATTTTGTTCTGTAACCATGCCAATGCCTCCCAGGCGGGGGCTCTAGGTTGATTCTGAGACTTGAAAGCCAATGAAATTATGATGATTAGGTGGACAATGTTCATTGCAAAGCTAAGTTGTTTTCTAGGATTTCATTTTTATTTTTGTGGTTTCAATGTCATAGTCTCGTAGCCATTCAAAAAAAAAAAAAGGTCCAAATGGAATCTTTTTTTTCTAACAACCAGTTGTTCAAAATCATGCCGTGTATTTATTTGCATTGCACTGTGCTTTTTGGTACAGTTTTCATTTTTCCTAGAGTTTCTGAGTGACACAAAGGGTTTTTTAACAGGTCATTTCAGAGCAAAATTGGGCTTTTAAAATATAAGTCCTGTGGTGGGGGAAAGAACCTTCTGGAAAAAACATTTGCCTCCCCCCTCCTTTTTTTCTGCTTTCCTAGTACAGTGTAGTAGTTAAGAGCTCACTTCTACAGTCAGGTTGCTTGGACTCAAATCCCAGGTCAAGAGTATATAGCAATGCACAACAGTATACCGATGTTACTTAACCTTTCTGTGTCTCTTTCCTCATCTGTAAAATGGGGGCTCTTATTGTACCACTCAGAAGGTTGCTATGGGTATTTGATGAGCTTATATCTGTACAGCACATAGAAGAGTGTCTGGCATGTACAGGAACTAACTTGGTATTGGTTATTACCATCTTCCTGTGATAAACAGATTAGACAGAATATCCCCATCTTCATTGTCCTGCCCACAGCAAGGAACTCTCTAGGTCATGGTTACTATTCTGTTAGTTCCCTCCCCCTCCCGCCCCCATGACCACCAACCCTCACAAATCTTCACATCTTTGCTTTTTAGGGACAAAGCCAGTGATACAGCTGATGGAGATCCTACCAGGGAATCAGATTCATGTGATTCTCTGTGACACATCTTTAGGTTTTTTTTTTAATGTTTTCTTTATTTTGGAGAGAGAGAGAGAGAGAGAGAGAGAGAGAGAGGCAGAGTACGAGCAGAGGAGGGGCTGAGAGAGAGGGAGACACAGAATCCAAAGATGGCTCCAGGCTCTGAGCTGTCAGCACAGAACCCGACTAGTGACACATCTTAAGCCTGATTCTTTTCATACTGGTTGATGAAGTGGTCAAAACCTTAGGAAATCTGTATTCTGGAATGTCCTCCAGATGAGCCACATTGAGGAATCATTAGTTCTATTAGAACCTTAATAAATAACATTAGAAAGTTCATACTGAGTGCTTACATGCATTATCTCACTTAGTTCTCTCAAGGACCCCGCAGGCTATTATACCCATTTTACTGATGGGCAAACGGAACTCAGCATAGTAACTTCCAAAGCTTCACAGCTAGTGAGTAGTAGAGGTGGGATTCAAAAATCCACGTCTTTCAAATCTGACAACTGAGATCCTTAACGCTGTTGTGTTCGTTCAGTGTTCTCAGAGTGTGTGCTGTTAACTCCAGCAGATAAGGAAGGTCTCCCAAGGCCATTTCATGGCGGCGAGCCTGCAAGGTCAAGTCTATTTCAGAGCAATAATAAGATGTTATCTGCCTTTTTCATTGTGTTGACATTTGCACCAATGATGGCAAGGCAGCAGTGGGTGACACTGCTGGAGCCTGAGCTCGAACAAAGGCAGTGGCACCCATCCACACTGGCTGTCACTGTGTTTATCACCATCGCTAAAACTCACAGTGCAAGAAAACACTAGGGTCCCTTCAAAGTGTCCTTATTAAATTTTATGAAATCTCCAGCCTCACACGTGACAACATGGGAAGCACACAGAAAGCTCTTCGTTGGCAAAGCCAGTCTACACTGTTGGTCTCCAGCAAAGGTGTTTGTGCAACTGAGTTGTGTGCTGAGCTAGCTGCTTTTTTTCCATGAAACACCACATTCGCTTGAAAGAGTGACTGACAGGCAAATGATGGTTATTTGGTCTTGGATATTTGGCAGGCACTTTCTTTAAAATGAGCTAAGTGAACCTGTCACTTCGAGGAAAGCCACTGATGGTATTTGTTGCCAAGGATAAAATTCAAGATTTCAGATGAGAATTATAATTTTGCTTGTATCTGCCCCTGTGAGCAAATATGATTTTTTTTATATTGTGTAATGAAATGTGCCAAATTTGGAAGACCCATGTAACTCAGTGAACCGATATTTCTTAAATGACCAATGCGTCATGTTAAAAACTATTCCTGGGGGCGCCTGGCTGGCTCAGTTGGTAGAACACATGAGTCTTGATCTCAGGGTCATGAGTTCAAGTCACACATTGGGCATAGAGCCTACTTAAAAAAAATTTATCCCCGGGTAAAAGATTTGGTCAAAATACAGGACTACAACAAAGATTCTAAATGTATAAGAGCATGAAAAGTGGGGCACCTGGGTGGCTCAGTCGGTTAAGCATCCAACTTCAGCTCAGGTCATGATCTCACGGTTTGTGGGTTCAAGCCCCATGTCGGGCTCTGTGCTGACAGCTAGCGCAGAGGCTGGAACCTGTTTCAGATTCTGTGTCTCCCTCTCTCTCTGACCCTCCCCTGCTCATGCTGTCTCTCTCTCTCAGAAATAAATAAATTTTTAAAAATGCTTAAAAATTTTTTAAAAGAGCAGGAAAAGTTAATTAATATGGTTTCAGATTCCACATGGCCATTAGCCTTTAAGAAATCAGTGTTTGTTGAGTTTTGGTGTAGTATCAAAGAAGAATATCCATGATTATCTCTAAAAGCTGTTCAGATACTCCTACGTTTGCCCCCCACATACTGGTGTGAGGTTGGGTTTTCTTCTTATACTTCGACCAAAACGTTTGGCAGCAGATCAAATACAGAAGCAGATATGAGAATCTGCCTTCTATTAAGCCAGACATTAAAGAGATTTGCAAAAATGTAAAAACAAATTCCACTCCTCTACTTTTGTTTTCAGGGGGGTGGTTGGAAAATAGCGCTATTTTCCATAGAAAATGGCTGTATTAACATGCAGTTGGGTTTGATATTATTTGCAAGACGAATTTTAAAATAACTAAATTCTCTGAGTTTTATTTTCCAAAACAGGAAATACCGGTAAATATAACCCACGTAAACAGCAGCTCAGTAATTTGCACAAATAGAAAGGAGTCCTGAGATCAAAAATGTGGAGAATCGCTGCTACAGCTGTTAGTTTAATTCTGTTGACAATCTCCAAGTGGCTGAGGGGAGAAACTGAAGGAGCCGCTTTCGTACTTCCTTCAGAAGATTTCCTTCTAGTTGTGCCTTATCTTCCCCCCTGCGAGATGAAACAGTCCCCTTAGCGCGTTCCAGTCTCTCTGCTCTGAGTTCTCTTTAGCTGCAGCTAAGCTCCGCCATTGTTCTGCCATCACTGGGATGTAGGAGGCGACGTGAGTTTCCAGCAAGCACTGAAAGCGATGTCTTTGATTAAAATGCAACCCTGCTGGTAGAATGCCCGACAGGGCCTGGAGGATTCATCGCGCCTTGTGTCTTTGTTCAGGAGCACCAGCGAAGCCCGGCCATGACTCCACAGAGAGCTGGAGGCTCAGGATCTGTGGAGAGATACCTTACATGCGAGACAAAGCAAAGTGCAGGAAAACTGAGCTGAGTCCTCAGGTTTTTAGCGGATGGGGGCTTAAACGTATAAACTGTCTACCCTCTACCTGTAATTAAAGGACCTTGTACGGGGCGCCTGGGTGGCTTAGTCGGTTAAGCGTCCGACTTTCGCTTGGGTCATGATCTCGCGGTTCGTGGGTTCGAGCCCCGCGTCGGGCTCTGTGCTGACTGCCAGCTCGGAGCCTGGAGCCTGTTTCAGAGTCTGTGACTCCCTCTCTCTCTGACCCTCCCCTGCTCACGCTGTCTCTCTCTCTCCTAGAAATAAATAAAAAAAAAAAATATTTAAAAAAATACCTTATAAAAAAAAATAAAGGACCTTGTGCGTGAAGATGGAGAGTTTGGGGGTTGGGGGGAAGTGGAGGCTGCCAGGCTCCCAGAGAACAAGCATTGCCCCTGGCCAGTCCCAGTGCTGGGCACCGAGACACAAAGTGAAATGAGGAATAGGAGGGCTACTGTGGGTGCTGCCAGAAGTGTCTGTTCTGGTGTTTGGCCAGCCCCGCATCCATCTCCCCCACTTCTGATAACAGTCTTCTGATCTGCTTTGGGGGCTGCCCCATCACTCTATCACCCTATCCTCTCTGTCCATGTGGCTGGAGTGGCACTGACCTCAGCCTGGCTCTCAGGATGAGCATGTGACCCAGGAATAACCTTGAAGATCATCATAAGGTATCCAGAGTTTATGCTAAGGCAGTGGTTCTCAACAGGGGATGGTTTTGCCCCTCAGGGGACATTTGGCAACGTCCAGGGACATGTTTGGTTGTCACGACTTAGGTAGGGGTGTAGGCGGGCACTGGCATGTACTGGGTGAGGCCAGGGATGATTGCTAACCATCTTGCAATGCACAGGACAGTCCTCACAGCAAAGAGCTCCCCAGTCCCCAGTGTCAACAGAGCCACCTGGAGTTGAGAGGCCTGACTGAAAGATCATGAGAAGCCATTGAAGGGTTTTGAGCAGAGGAGTGATGTGGTCTGAAACGACATTTTTTAAAGTATAGTCGGGCGCCACATGGAAACAGATTTGAGAGATTTAAAAGGGAAGCAGAGACATTAAGTCATGGGGCTATTACAGTAATCCCAGAGAGAAAACTTTAGAAGTTTGATCTGGAAATACATACTTAGAAATTGTCAGTGGCAAAATGTGGAGCCTTGGGTGTGAAAAATAAGAGAACAGAACCAAAGAGAAAGCCTTTCAAGCAACTGTGTATGGAAGTTAAATAATAATGATAATATCTAACAGTGCTTGAGAGTTTATGTGCCAGCTACTATGCAAAGTAATATACGTGATCACATTTGATTAACATTAACAATATTTATGGTCTCCATTTTACAAATAAGACAACTTAGGAATGGAGAGGTTAAGTAAGTGGCCCAAAGTCACACTTCTAGTTTTTATCTGAGAAAGAATTTGAATTCACAACAACACGACTCTATGGCTTTTCCCTTTAACCACCAAGCTGCTTTCTTCCTGGGCTAAGAATCTTCCAAAAGAAAAGTTACAGGGGCATCTGGGTGGCTCAGTCAGTTAAGCGTCTGACTTCGGCTCAGGTCATGATCTTGTGGTTCATGGGTTCAAGCCATGTGTAGGGCTCTGTGCTGACAGCTGAGAGCCTGGAGTCTGCTTCAGATTCTGTCTCCCTCTCTCTCTCCTCTTCCTCTGTTTGCACTCTCTCTCTCTCTCAAAAATAAATGTTTTTTTANGGTGTGAAAAATAAGAGAACAGAACCAAAGAAAAAGCCTTTCAAGCAACTGTGTATGGAAGTTAAATAATAATGATAATATCTAACAGTGCTTGAGAGTTTATGTGCCAGCTACTCTGGCACTCTCTCTCTCTCAAAGAGAGAGAGTTTGCANTCAGGTCATGATCTTGTGGTTCATGGGTTCAAGCCATGTGTAGGGCTCTGTGCTGACAGCTGAGAGCCTGGAGTCTGCTTCAGATTCTGTCTCCCTCTCTCTCTCCTCTTCCTCTGTTTGCACTCTCTCTCTCTCTCAAAAATAAATGTTTTTTTAATTAAGAAAAATGCAATTCTCATAAGAGCTGAAGGATGAAGAGGAGTTACAGAGACGAAGGAATAAGATGGTTGTTGCAGACAGAGGGAACAGGATGTCTCAGGGCTAGAGAGACCATGGACTAATAGGGAAGCCCAAGCATTCAATAGTGCCCAGAGGAAGGCGTAAATTCACAGGTGGGGTGAGTCCCAAGAATAGCAGGAGTCATTCAGATCGGCCATTCAGATCTATGGAAGGTATGTTAAGTTTGTCCTGGGAACAACAGGAGTCCTTTGGAACATTTACAATGTAAGTTTAAAAATTGGATATGATAAGGTTTTCATTCTTGAGGCTCATTCTGGCTGTAGCGTGGACAGTCAGTGAGGGAATGGAAGAAGAATATTTGAAGGTCAATTAAAAGTCCTTCATGCAGGAGCATCTGAGATGGCTCAGCTGACTGAGCATCCAACTCTTGATTTCAGCTCAGGTCACGATCTCATGGATCGTGGCCTCAAGCCCCATGTCGGGGTCTGTGCTAATAGTGTGGAGCCTGCTCAGTTTTCTTGCTCTCCTTCTCTCTCTGTCCCTCGCCCCCTCAAAATAAATCAGTATTTAAAAAAAAAAAAAGTCTTTCATACAATAATCCAGGTGCAACGATGGATTTCCCTAGTGGGAAAGTGACAGTGGTGACAGAGACATTGGCTGTCACTTTGGGAGATGCTTAAAAGCTGCAATCAACAGAATTCCCTGTTTGTTGAACATCAAGGACAAGGGAAAACAAGATCAGGAGACTCCTATGTTTCTAGCTTTAACCTCTGGATGACAGTGATGCCTTCTATTGATGGAAAGTTTATAGGGGGAGCTGGTAATTAGGCTTCAAACATGATGAATTTGCAGCTTCCCGTCTAACATTCAAGCAGGGGTGTTAAGAAGGCCACTGGACACACTAATGGTGAACTCAGAAGGGATGTTTTATCTAATTTCTTCCTCATATTCATCCTGTATTTTTTGATCAGGAAACACTCTAACATGGATATTCCAACCCCTGCAAATTCTATCACAGACAACCAGCGAAAGGTTATTAGATGAGGTTCCATGTGACGGAGTAACTGATGTTAAAAGTCTGAACGCAACCCGGGGAGGTCATTGCCAATCTAATTGGGCACAAATAGAGTTTCCTGGGTCATGGAAAGCAAGTCGTGTGTAACCATTGTTTCAGCTCCTTCTCTTTTCATTTCTGATTTATCACCTGGTTTTGGGTGAACATTAAGGAATCTATTCATAAATGGTGACCTTTTGAAATTTGAAATGATGGTTTCGGTTAATTTCCATTCTAGCCCTGGGGCTGCTGCTTGAAGGTCATAAGCTTGAAGCTCCTGATTTGTCTCTAGTCCGTGCTCTCAACCAGTATTTGGAAAAGGGCAGTGTTGTCTTCATCCTTAAAATGCCCATCATTTGGATGAAGGATCATCATTCATAATTCTGTGACCACACACTGAGGATGAAAAATGCCAAGTTTGTGTTAACAGCAAGACCCAATCTATTCTGATGAATTTGGGAACATATTGTCTGGGCTCATAATAGGACAACAATACTGCTGTGTCGTAGAGAATTCATTCAATTGTAAGTGACAGAAAACCCAGTTCTAATGGACTTAAGAAAAGAGAGACAGACAGACATTCAGAGAGATCTCTATTGGCTCATATAATTGGATAGTTAAGGGATGGCTTCACACAGGGATCAAACTCAGAAGTACACAATTTCTCTTACCATTCTTTTCTCTCTTCCTCTCTGTTGACTTCAGTTCAGAGTAGCACAGGAGTGGTGCTTTGTAAACTTCCCCACATACCCCAAGGGCAAGGAGAGACCCAAGAAAGAGGCAGACTACTATAGATTGGAAGGTGGTCGTTTTAATAGGCAAGGGAAATTATATACAAGGCTTGTCTTGAGCGGCTGCGAGACAAGTTGTTCTCTGCATTGTGCGCCAGAATTGTAAAAGCTTACATAGAGGCCTTAACTGGGTTCAGTCACATTTTCAGTCCAGATGGCCTCAACACCACCTTACTCTCTCAAGATTATGACCTTGAAAATGGCTCCCACTGTGGAGGCAGTGAGCAGAGCATACATTCCAAAGGTGGGGTGGGGGCGTGAGAAGCCTCCAATTGCCCGGGTCCAGCTCATAGGTCAACTGGGAGCCACATCTTCTCCATGACCTTCTCCAACAATGAGAGACTCAGGGATGCAATATGTATGAGAGTAGCTGTCAGGGATATATTCATCTTTGCTTGAATCGAGCATCAGGGTATGAGTTTCTTTTGCAGCAGGTAAAAGTCTCATTTCATTTCATTGGCTCTGATGAGGTCACATGCCCATTATTGACCCAATCGCTGTAGACCAGAGGTCCCAGGGGGCTGATTGGCTCAGACCCAGTCTTGCATTTTAACCTTGGAGTAGGAGAGGCATAGATTCTCCAGAGATAATTATGATGATAAACAACAAACATTGATTAGCTAGTACATGTCGGCACTGTTCTAAGTGGTATGCTCCTTGTAACAATGCTTCGAGTTATCTTCTGTTGTTATCACCCTTCTAATGATGAGGAAAGCCAGAGTACGGTGAGGTTAAGTAAACTGCCCAAGGACCCACAGCTGGTAAATGACAAAACCAAGGCACAAAGAGCCTTTACAAAGAGCCACAGATAGTAAGTGATGCAAATTAAGGCAGCCTGGGCTTTTAACCCTAAATTAGGATCGGGTTACCAGATGTCTACCATCACTCAGTGCTTTACGATCACAGAGGGCTTTCATCCATGCCTTCATGTTTCCTCCCAACTTTAGGAATGACACAGGACTTGGGGGCATTATCCTCATTTTCTGGTGAGAAAATTAAGGTTCAGGTTGAGTGGTTTGCCCTACGTCAAACATCAAGTAAACAGTGCAACAGAGACTGACACCCACACCTATTCTTTCTGACCCTGCAATAAAGGAGCCTAAGAGTTTAATAAATGTTTGGGAAGCCACAAAGCCTGGAAACTTGTGCTGGGCTCATAGCAAGCTAATCCTGAAGGCTTTATACCCCTTCTCCTGCCTCCGTGTTACTTTCCTCTTGTGTCTGTTGTAAGCGGTAGGAAAATACCAAGCACTTGGGCACAAAGTTGCCCTAGATATTTAAACTGCAAATTACACTATTTATGAATTATGAAATAGTTCATCCACATGGAGTTGAATTATGACCTTTATCTTTTATTAAATGCATGTATACACACACACATAATAGAACTATATCTGTTTCTGGATTTTCTATTCTTCTCTTTTAATCCATATTTTTATTTCTGAGGCTTTATCATTTTGTTGTTTGAAATAATATAGCTTCATGAGACTCTTTATACTGGAAGGGCATGTTCTCCCTTGCCGTGCTTCTTTATCAACATCTTCTTAGTTCTTACGTTTTGACTTTCCCCTGTGAATTTTCTGACCATTATATCAATTTGCCAGGAAAACTGGGATATTAATAAAAATTTAATCAAAAGACTAATAATAGAGGTATAATCGATCTCTTTCAAACATTGAGTCTTCCCCTATTTAAAAACATAATACATATCCCATTTATTAATGTTTTCTTTTATGCCTTTTAGAGAAGTGCCATTTTCCTCATTCAAGCCTGTGCATTGATTGGGTACACTGTTTGTAGGTAGGTTTTATATTTTTGGTTACTAACATTAATGGATGGTGTTTTCCAAGATACTTTCTCAGTGGTTAGTATTACTAGCATATGAAGAAGCTACTGATTAGTAATTACCTATTTGTAAGCTGCTTGAACTTGGTTAGTGGTGCCATGTGCTCTGTAATTAATTTAATTTGGTTTTCCAGGTAAACAATCATATCATCTGCAAATAGTACATAGAACTGTTTCTCCCCTGCTCCTTTTCCTTTGAGGCTTAGAGAAGAGTCAAAGCATAGTTAGAGGCTTAGTTAAGTAATGGTGACACTCAAAGGTCACTTTGCCCAGCTCCTAACTGTAATTGTAATGCTTTGCGGACAGGGTTTCTCAAAGTGTGGTTGCAGATTTGGAAATAAATCACAGACTTTGTGCAAACCTAGTAATCTGCATTTTAGCAGACTCCTGGGTGTGATTCCGGCTCCCCCTAAAGTGAACAGCTGCTCTGAGGTTTCACCGAGAAGCCTAGCATTTGCTACTGGCTTAAAGCATTTTCTTTATCATGCTATGGAGTTTTCTATCACTATATAGCTAAGTAAGAACTTTAACTGGGTATGGAGGTTTCCATTTTTGGATATCTATTGACATGGCTAGCTTTTTCTCCTTTGGCTGGCTAATAGGCGAAAGTTAATGCCTTTCATATTCACCAACTATCTTTCATTCTTGTGATAAATCTGTTTGAGACATATTTTATTTTTGATAATGCTGAAATAGATTTGCTAATATGTAATCTAGGCTTTTTTTCTGTATTTGTCAAAGAAATTTGCCTTTTCTGTACTCTTCTGTGTCAAGTTTTGGAGCCAGAGTGGTAGTGGCTTGATACAATGATCTTCTTTGCTGTGACGTGGATTCCGCAGCATGGAATTCTTCATATAAAACCTTCTGGGCCTGGGGCTTTTTTGAAAGTAGTTCTTTGATAACTTCCTTCACGTCTTATTCGTCTATATTGGGCCTTTTTCCGGAGTTATTTTTGTTGCCTAGAAAATTATTCTCTTCACAGAAATGTATAAAAGTTTTAGTACAGAGTTGAACAGTGTGATTGCTTACAGATTATTTTCTTTCAGATCTGTCTTTTTTAACCCTCTGTATTTTCTCATGTCTCCAACTGCATTACTAGTTGGTGTTGTTTTTCCTGAGCCTGTGCCATTAAGTTGTCTGTCAGTCTTTGGTTTTAGGCTTTGAGTCTTTATCTCTTTCTGGTATGTTATGTATTTTTTAAGAAGCTGGGAAAAGCTGTTGGGAGGTAGCTAGCCAAATGCCATTTTGAGCCACACATTCTTGCCCTAGGGACTTCTTAACCCAGATTTAAATTTGTTCCTTGTTTAGGTTGGTATGTGTTAACGTGAAGAGGTCCTTTTAGGGATCCTAACTGTCATCCAGCAAAGTCACTAGACTTCCCAGCTAAGTGTCATCTTCCAGGGTGATTGACTAGCTTGCCACTTCAATTTTTCACAGTCATTGATACAATCACTGAAAAGGAAACATTGAAGAACACAGCTCTGTGGTGAAGAGTTAGCTAAGCCTGAGCACCATCAGAAGAATTTTCTGAATGGAAACTCACTTCGTCTTCAATGAGCTCCCTGGAAAGCCAGATCCCATAACACTGGCTGAGTAAATGCTCACTCACGTATTTCACACTTACTGAGGACTTCCTCTGGGTAAGGATGGCACTGAGCAGGTCTGAAATAAGCAAAGCTGAAAAGGTGTGACCCCTTTCCTCAGAGACTTGGAGTATCAGGAAAAGCCTATTTTATGTGATCGCCCATAGCACAAGGTTATCTCACACCGTTATTATTTTCTTACATCTGCAAATACAGATTAAATTCTCCCTTCAAGAACTGTAAGAGCAGGGCTTCTGGCCAACTCAGTTAGTAGAGCATGTGGCTCTTGATTATGGCGTCCTAAGTTTGAGCCCCACGTTGAGTACAGAGATTACTTAAATAAATAACATTATAAGAGTGGCGTGTGTTTACTCTAAGCAGTGAATCTATCTTAAATTAGAAAAGGAAGTAATAATTGCCCTGCTCAACTCCCACCCTGTCCCCTCCCTACCTCACCCCAAAGTGACCAATGTCAACACCTAGATGTTTCCTCTACATCTTCACTCTCAAAACGCACACATACATGCACATGGTGGGGCGAAAGGCATTGTTTGATTTTTAAAATGGAATCACACTGCAGATATTAGTCTGCCACTTGCTCTTCTCCCTCAGTACATCACAGATATTCCTCCAGGTCAATAGACACTGATCTGACTCCATCTTTTTAATGGTTGCATAATATTCCACACACTGGAATCACTTCAGTGTCTTCAATCTTTTCCCTGTTGATGAATATCCACCTTGTTTCCAGTTTTGTTTTGTTTTGTCTCACTTTCAGTCATTCTTACACATGTGTCCTTATATGCTGATGCTTTTGTTTTTATAGGCTAGATTACCAAACACGAGATTGCTCAATCAATAGAGGTATGGGGTTATCATCTTAACAGATATGAACAAGTATAATCCTGAAAGATTGTAGCAAGGGAGTGGTTATCAGGCAAATGTCTTAATTATTAAAATACCTCCCCACACACACAAGTTCAAAAATTTTGTGTTGAAAGGAGACGACCTAGCATGGGTTGGAAGTACAAATATGAGCTCTGAGTTTCAGTTGTCCCTAACATCCTCTGTTGCCACCCCTATGCCTAGCCATAGGGCGCACTGTTCTAAAAACAATAAAAACAGCAAAGTCATTTATCGAGTGATTCCCATGTAATAATCTAGTGCCTTAAGTGCATGTTTGTCATTTTACCCTCATCGCCATGTAAGATATAGATCTTATTAACTACCATCCTCACTTTACAAAAATGGAAACTTGGACTTGGGAAGTTTAAGCCACTTATACTAGGTCATCCATCCAGTAGGTAGCATAGCTGAGATGTGATTTTCCGCTCTTCTGGGCTCCAAACCTGGGCTCTTAACCACTGTGTGGGATTTCTTCCATGGATGCCACTGCTGGGGCTGTTTCATCAGAGCCCCAATGACACAAACTCTGCCATTTGCCTTGACCAATGGCATGGGCCGAGCCCTGTCTCTTGCTATGAAGGAGGAATACTCCTCTATAAGGTATTTAAAGTGATCTTGACCTCCAAGTAGGGCCTTGCTTATTCAAAGGAAAATGAATGAGTTCCCAGGACACTAGGTTGGCATACTTGTTTGCCCCTACACACAAATCAGATGCCAGCTTTCTTCTTGCTCTCCTTCTCTCTTTTTCCTCCTCAAAGCAAAGAATGAAGCAATGAAGAGAAATGGAAACACTTGGTTTCACCTCTCCCCATTCTCTCCTGAGGGAGAGTAGTATGGTAGTCATAATAGTCATCGTTGAAAATATAGACTCTGGACTCAGAATGACCTGTTTGGAAACCACTTTGTTATCCTTGAGCAAATGTCCTGATACTCTCTAACCTCTTGGTCTCCCTGGAAACATAACCATTCTACTCAGGTTTTGTCTTACCTATTAGAGGATCATCTCCTTGAGGACAGGTCAATGTCCATGCCTCTTGGCTCACAGGCCCTGAGGGAACCTGCATTAAACTACAAATGCTGATTCTCAATAACTAAATTCAGTGATATTTTAAAGTAAGGTTGAGAAGGACAACCTTGTGAGGATTGCAGAGCTAGAAATGATGGTGGTAGTGATGATAATGATGATGATTATGATGATGATGGTGATGATGTTGATGTTGAGCTGATGATGATGATGATGATGTTGGTGATGGTGATGATGATGGTGGTGGCGGTGGTGGTGATGATCACGGTGATGCTGCTGCCGCTGATAGTGTTGCTGCTGATGGTGGTGGCGATAGCTATTGTTTACTTAACATTTGCTCTAAGTAGACATGATGCTAAGAGACTTCTTTGCATTCTCCCATTTAAGCCTCACAAAAACCCAACAGGTGAGCCCTATTATGCCCAAGGTCCTAAAAGATTAAGTGACTTGTAAAAGGCATTCAGTTAGTTGAGGGTTGGGGCTGGGATTTGAACCCAGGTCATTCTGATTCCTTAGAAGCATCTCTCTACTTTGGTAGTGAAGGCCTTGGTGGCAGTTATTCAAATTTAAACATTCAGCATTTTGGACCACTCCCAAATGGAGTGTCAGGCAGCTATACAGAAGGCCAGGACTTTGGAAGAAGAAACCAGATTCTGCCTCTGCCTGTCTTCATCCCTTCATCTTTTGGGCTCTGTGGGCAACACTTTCATTGCAAGATTCTGCATCCTGTCTCGTGGTCATACATACCGTCTGTGCTTGGCACAGCCTGCTGTCGCCATGGAACATCTGTGGCTCACTACTACTGTGAGTGATTCTATTTTCCACACATCCCCAGCTCGTTAGAAAGCAAGGCTCCTATTTGTTGGTGGATGTTTGCAATCTGAATCTGAAACACTGCAAAATGATGATTGAGCTGATTCACACTGGGGAAGAGTCTGAGACACATAAACACACACACACACACACACACACACACACATACATGACACCTAATTACTGAGGACTGAGCTGACATCTGATCCAATAAAGGCAGGAACTTTGTCCACTAAGAGGCCATCTGGCTCCTGGTGACAGTTGCTGAGCCGGGAGCTTTTCATGCAGTGATGGTGGTCCTCTCTGGCCAGGGCCGCACTCCACGTGTCCTCTGGGCCACCCAACCAGCTGAGGTGTCGGTATTTTAAAGAAACTCTTGGTCACCAAAGGTAGCAAGAAAGCTGAAATAAACAACATCCACCCCAGCAGACCCAGGGGTCTGCAGAGAGGAGCGAGCTTCCCCCCTCCCCCTCTGTGAACATCCCTTAGAACTTCCTCAACATTCCTCCCAGATTTTCCACTTCTGGTCTTTGGCCAAATGCAATCTTTAAAAATACACATTTGGCAAGAATCTGCAAAAAAAAATCCCTTCAGATTGTTATGTGATGGTGGGGAAAAGACACTTTTTTTAACTCTAAAAAAAGCACCTTAGCATTTGTAGGCTTTTATAATTCTGAAACAGCTGAAATGCTAAAACTTTCAAGTTGGCAGGATTGAAATCTGCAAAGCCGGTTCAAATTGACAAGAGTGGGAGCCTTGCATTTCAGAGGGTTTTGATGAGCCTGTGGGCCTGAGCCATCAACACAATGGGTGGCCACCCACTCACAGGGAGCCCTTCATGCCTGGGTCCCGGTCTCCCCTCTAGCTACCTGCAGAGCTCACTCTAAGAGACTCTCGTGGCTCGGTCCATGAAGGCCTCCCCATTGCCCTGGTAGCTCTGGTAGCTTAGCAGAGCGGGGGAGGATCCAGCCTGTGGGCCAGACCACCTGGGTTTGCAGCCCTGATTCCGCCACCTGTAAACTATAGGACCTTATTCGAGGCACTTGATTCTTCTCTGCCTCAGTTTCCTCATCTGTGAAATGGGGCTAATAACTACCTAATGGGATTACTGTGGGGGCTAAGTGAGTTAAGTATTGAAAATGCCTTAGAACACGTATCAAGTACAAGGGAAACATTCACTAACACTGGCTACTATTTATTAGCAGAGAAAACACAACCACAAAGGAAGATTCGGAGGTAGTAGCTCAACGGTGGGAAATCTGGTCCTAGGGAGATCAGAGAGGCTCAGAACCTAGCAAGTCAGGAGTGAGGTTAGGACAAAAATCACCATAGACAGAATGCAGACCTACTGTGCGTCAGAAGCTTTACTGAGATTCAAGAGTAATATTTAATATATTTGTTGATTGATACCCATCTTGCTTTGGAAAGGAGTTAAGGGGGCTTCTAAGTTACACAAAATAAGAAAAGATGGGTCCAATTTTTTAAATTGGACTGAGGAAAAAAGGGGCACTGGACAGAACCAAGAATGAGAGTGAATTGCACCTCACAATGAACTACATTCTTGCTAAAGTGGTTCATAAAGCTGCCTGTGAACCAAGCTTCCTTGCAGCCCCTTGACTAGGGGAAGCTCCATCAACTGCACACCCACCATGCTTAGAATATGGGAAAACCCGGTGCCGAAGCAGACCTGCCGTCAGCCTGGCTCTGCGACAGGCTCTGTGCTTTGTCCTTGAGCAAACTGCTTAATCTCTTGGAGCCTGAGTTTCTTTACGTGTAATGGGGATAAAATTGTAGTCATGAGGTTATTTTGACGGCAAAAGACAATATTATAGATGAAGTGTTTATCACAGCACCAGCCACTTAGTACGTGTTCGATAAATAGTTGCTAGAATAAATAAGTTTGAGAATTTATAGACACATCCCACTCTCCTTGGTACCAAGATCAGATAAGAATATCTTCCTTCCTAAGAGGATGACGTTTCGTGTAACAACACAGGGAACACAGAGCTTCCTCAACATGGGCTAATGGCAAAATCCCCAAAGCCACAGAGTGCAGTGCTCTGTGTTGGAGTCCCGTCTGGCTCTGCCATTAAGTAGCTGTGTGATCTCTGGCACATTGCTTCACTTTTCTGGTTCGCAGGTACCCATCTGTAAATGGGCAAAGTAATAGTACCTCCCTTATAGGGTTGTTATGGGAATTAAATGAGATAATAACCGATAAAGCACTTAGCAAAGTGTTGGTACACAGTTACCACTCAATGACTGTGTTGGCATCATGGATACTGACAGCACTGAGTCATCCAACGCGAACCCGGCTTGATCTAGAGGGATGGATACTCAGAATACCTGGGAGATGGGTGGTCTGCATATCTTGAAACCTTTGCCAAATACTCCTCTCTCAGTGGCACTTCTGTACCTTCAGTGACCACGTTGTAACAATGCACTTGAAGACGGTGCTCTCTGGCAGACTTTCAAGAGCAGCTATTTTATCTTGTTGGCTTAGTACAAACCATTCAGTCTTAAATAATCAAGTGAGGGGTAGAAGCAGTATCCTTTAGGAGAAGATGACAAGGGGCCTTATAAGAACCTGGACCTTGGGGCGCCTGGGTGGCTTAGTCGGTTAAGCGNAACCTGGACCGGAATGAAAGGCCAGTATTCTCCTCAGAACAGTTGTGTTGGTGAAGGCCAGGTGCACAGGGTTGAGTTATTATGGCTTACTGGCTAGAAGCATGGCATAGGGGGTCAGACAGACCTGGGTTCGAGACCTGCTTCTTCCACTTACTGGCTGTGTGACCTGGGACAAGTTACTTAACCTCTCTGTGCCTCAGTTTCATCATCTGTCCAGCAGAAGGGAATGGACAATGACAGCGCCAACCTCATATGGTTGTGAAAAGGGTTAAGTGGATTGGCACATGTAATGTGCATGAAACAGAGGCAGCCGGTAGAGCCAGCCTAAGTGTTAGCTGTTATCATCACGGTCAATGACAAGGTAAGCACAGGGGGTGACAGATAAGACAGGCTCCTGGGCACAGGTGGAGCGGGTAACTGGGTATGCGGAGGTGGAAGACATTCAGGATGAGCAAGGTGGCAGCTAAGCTTAGTGCTGGAAGGGAGGGAATTGAATATGCATGAACTGCCCTCCCGCTGAGCCAAGCGGCTCAATTTTTCAATCGCACCTCCTGGGGAGTCATAAATGGGGAAACAGAGTCAGCAGGAATGCCCCTGTGGGGTACAGCCTATGCCTGTTTTCCCTGTGTTTGGGCTACTGGCTTCCCCAAAACCGGTTAGGGGACCAGAGAGAGACCTTCCTTCCCTCTGTTAACAAAACTACCTGTTTAGGGGCCGTGGAAAAGATCTTTCAAAACACACATTTGGGCCGGGCATTGATCCCTTTCTGACCGAAGCAAGGTCTGGTTTTGGGGCGTAGCTTGTACACAGCCAGAGGTGGGAAAGAGTCATGGCTGCTTTCCTGGAGCTGGGATTCCGCCCTGCCCTGCCCGCTGCTCTTCCTCTCCCCCTCCCCTCTCCCCAGCCTCTCTCTTCTCTGCCCCTCTTCTCTGATTCCCTCTGGATCTCTCTCCCACAAATCTATATTCAGTTTCTGTCTTCCAAAAAGAAAAAGTGAGTAGGAAGACAAATTGTTTAAAAGCAATGCAGCTATTTTAACAAAATGCTATTTCCTTTGAGTCAGTCCTAAGAAATTTGGGTACAGTCTAAACCAGAAGGAACCAAACAATAACCCTAAAAAATGAAATGGCTTAGGGAAAAGGTAACAAATAGGGAATTTTATTGATAAATCCCCCAGACCAGGATGGGGCCCGGGGAAAGGCAGAGAGGACGGGACTCCTGTGTGTTGCGAGAAGAAACCAAACAAAGGTGTTTGGTTAGAAGAGCGGAAAGTCGGCAGGGAGAGAGCGAAACATTATTTCCATCGCTTGGATGTCAGGTTTATTCCACGCCAAACGTCTGGCTCTAGAAAACAGGTGGATGATTGTATAAACTTGGTGTTTCGTATCTTGACCACTTTGGACATGGGTTCTCGCCCAAGTCAGGAAAATACATGTCCCTTGGATTTAAAGATCCTGGAGCTGTTGGGAAAATATTTGAAATCTTCACTGTTAGAAGAGCCAGAATCTTAGTTCTGGACTCTGCTCTGCCCCAACTTACTCTGTGCTCAGGAGTAACTCATACTCTTTGGGGGGCCCTTCTTTACAGAATGAGAGGATTGGATGATCTTAGGGTCTCTCAACTCTGTCGCACAATCTCTGGTTCTCTTGTCATTCCATTTATCCAGTTAGGAGTATAGACTTCAGAGCTACCTTGCCAGCATTTGAATCTTCCACTATAGCTGGCAGCTGTGAATCTTTGAACAGCAGACTATGAAACTCTTGGTGTCCTCAGTTTCCTCATCTGCAAAATGGACAATAAGTTTGTTCACTCCACTTTCTTTTTCCACCGCATTGAAGTGAGAATATCAGAGTGAGAACAGAATCCAACCTAATTTATAAAAATTACATCCCTTGCACATTTCAGAACCTACACAGCTATTGATAATAAGATTCTTGTGATGCCTCTACAACTGACTGGGAAATATCCTACAACTTGGATCTGGTTCCATTTCAGTTCCGGCCTGAGAAACCTGACCTCCAGTGAAACAAATCTATCTCCCCAGCATCAGTCCACAGATGTACTGAGTCCCCTGGATATCACCAAGGGACCTGTAAAGAGGAGAGGTTCTCTCTCACCCCTGACCATGCATCCAGTTCCAGGATCCACACTAGAAACATGGGCGGGAAAGAAAAACAAAACATAAAAACCTTGAATCAAGAGCTTTCCAATCATCTTGCCTCGCGTCCCATCCATCTGACGCCCAGCTCCTTCCTCGGCTGCAGGAATGTGTTTTCATAGAAAACAGTGCTTGCCTTATCTCCCTCCTGGGAAAACTTGCCGCTTCCAAAATGATATATTCTTCCCACAAACAGTGCTGCGCACCTGTCGTAGGACGAGGAGCAGGAGATAAACCTAGTAGAGAAATCGCCTCCTTTGGCTTTTCTGCAAACTCTTAGTGCAGCGAGGGCCAATGCCCTTCTTCCAATGAAGAAGACACCAGAATGTCTCCCCTCCAGGCAGCTGGGCCAGCAATCCCCTTGGCTTAGGAATGAGAAATCCCCTGAATTAGCCAGTGTGAAGGGACACAACCCCGTCCCTGCTGGCAACAGGGTTGTCTGTGACAAAGCCGTGGGGTTCCCAGCCGCTGTTCATTAGTGCTGCCCACAGGCCAAGGGAGAAGTCTGCCTGCTCTGATGGGCAGGAGGTCCAGGTTCCAGGGCACTGGAGGAGATAATTGTCTTCGTAGCCAGGAGATGCTTGGCGAGGAGGTCAAGTGACTTTATACACTCCAAAAACGTCTAGGCGGATGATGGTGATAAAACCATATTGTCCTTAACTCCTGGCAAAACAAACGGACGAAAGGTATTTTAGAAGCCGCGTGCTATCGTAGAAAGAACAATGGGGGTCTGAGACCTGGAATCTTGCCAGTTACGAGTCCTGTCCCAGGTTATCCGGTAAAATTGGGAAAATGATCCTTGCCTCGCATAGTTCGTAGGGCTTTTATGAGAATTAAATGAGATACTAGGTGTGAGACTTGGAAAAATGTGTGCCATTCATTCATTCACTTGTTCATTCAGATAGATACTGAGAGCCCTAGGTGCCAGGCATTGGGGATAGAGTGGTGCTAGGTGGGGACTGCCTTCCCGTGAATGCGGTGGACAGGTGTGCCATGGCCGCCTGAGCTGAGGAATGGCCTCTCAGGAGCGCCCCCAAGAGGCCAGGTCCAGCAGCCCACCTGCCAGTTCAGCCGGAAGTCCAGTTTCTTTGCTTGGGTCCTTCTAAGTCTCCAGGTTGCTTCATGGGGTCCAAATGGTCAGTCCATCTTTCTCCAAAGTCTCTGCCTGAACTGGAACCCAGGGAGATGTGTTCCCTGGAGGCTACGATGTATCACAACTGCCACCGTAGATTCTAGCTTCAGAAAGGATCCCCACTGCCGAGCCACCCAGCCTGCCTCCTGGGACAGGAAAATCCCAAATACATTCTCAACGTGCTACTCTTGGTGCTGATGGCAGCCAGATTTCAGTCTCCAGAGGTAGTGCTATTTCTACCCATGCTGCTGCAATCCTTCAAGGTGTGAGTAAAAAAAGAAAGAAAAAAGAAAAAGCTGACATTTATTGAGTGATTTGGTGATTTCTGGACTGCGTGTTACTCTTAGCATGTTTCGTACAATAACTCATTTAATCCTTAAAACAACTCTAAGAGGCGGGGAACCTGAGTGGTTCAGTCACTTGAGCGACTGACTCTCGATTTCAGCTCAGCTCATGATCCCACGGTCGTGCGATAGAACCCCACAGTGGGCTCCATGCTGAGTGTGGAGCCCACTTGAGATTTTTCCCCCTCTCTCCCTCTGCCTCTCTCCACCACTCACATGCTCTCGCTCTCTCTCTAAAAAAAAAAACAACAAAAACAAACAAACAGAACAAAAGAACTCTAAGGGGTAAGTATTAGGATTAAACCCATATTACAGGTGAGGAAATTAAGATTTAGAGAGGTTAAGTAACCTCCTAGGTCACAGCTATAAGTGACAGCACTGGGATTACAACCAGAGCCATCACGTCCAGCCACCAAGCTCTACCGGAGCAGCTAAGGAGGAGAATTTTGCAAGAGGTACATCACACGGAAATAAGACATACAGATTTTTAGGTTCAAGTTCAAGCCTGCCTTCCGGATGTCAAGGTCAGGAGTGTTCCCATTGTCCACCAATCCATGACTCTCTTTCCCTTTTGATGACCTCACTTCCGGGCCTATCTCCCCATCCCCCACCCTCAGGGAGGCTTCCATGTTGGGGGTGGGGTGTCCACCCTGCCTTCCCACACCTGCAGCTGGGCCAGTCTGCCCTGACAGGGTTCCGTAAGTTCCCATCTTCGTCTCCTTCCATAAATCTGTCCGCTCAACTTGCAGCTCTCCCAGAACCACAGATCAACTGTTTCTCTTGCAGAAAACAAAATTAAACCACTTCCTCACCAGACACCCAGCTGTGTACAAAAATATTAATCAATTATTTTTGAGATAAGAGATGCAGAGGAGAAGCTCTGGGGTGCTGTGGGAGTACTCCTGTTATCTCTGAAGACACCCCTGAACTATTCTCTGGAAAGGGAGGCTGGGCTTGCTGGGGACATGTGCTCATCCCAGGGGCTGTTTCAAGATCGACAGGCTCCCCCATAATGCCTCTCTCTCTCTCTCTCTCACACACACACACACACACACACACACACACACACAATCTCTTAAGTGACGATATTAAAGCATTAACCCTCCTCATTCCTCATTCCTTCATGTGCATGACCACTACTCCTGTGTCTGAAGAATGAAATGAGCTGTCTACTATAAACCCAGGATTATCTGGATGCCATGAAGGGGGGAGGGGCCGCCAGCACCTGCATGAGCCACCAAGGTC
Source organism: Crocuta crocuta (assembly GCF_008692635.1). NCBI lineage: Eukaryota > Metazoa > Chordata > Mammalia > Carnivora > Hyaenidae > Crocuta > Crocuta crocuta. The sequence continues at coordinate 4,739,658 of NW_027529443.1, read as the reverse complement.
CCAAGCAGGTGATGCCCTGTACCAAAAAGGACTTGGTCATTCATTCACAGTCTGCCGGTCACTTGGAACTGCAAGTGGCCCTTACCAGCCACAGCCACTGCCCCCCAGCCAGTACAGGAGCTGGAGCACAGCCAGCAAGGCGGTCCCCAGTCCTGGCTGCATAGAAGGTGACCCAGGGAGTGCTCAGAAGCACCGATGGCCGCCCCCTCCTCCAGATCCGCCTAAGCCCGAGTCCTGGGCTTGTTTAGAAGCTGCTCAGGGGATTGGAATGGGCAGCCGGAAGGAGGACGGCTGTGCTACAGAAAGCAAGGCCTCCAGAAACCAAAATAGAAACCCTCTCAACTGAGAACTGGAAATGAGAGAGGACGAGCGAGCAGAGCAGAAGATGCACGTGTCTGTCCACTTACCCACTGGCTCTCTCAGCAAGTGTTTTTTGAGAACCTAGTGCCCGTCCGGCAGCTGGGAGAGTCCCCCAGACTTGGCAGCCTGAACAATGGAAACCTCTCAGAGAACTGTCCAAGAAAGGAGCCTGAAGATGGACAGGAAGGGACTGTGGGCAGGTGTCTGCAAAGTTCTAGAACCCCTCCACCCATGTGTGCCATTTTGTTCTCTTCCCCACACATGTCCTGCAACAAAACCTTTGTTGTTTTACTAGTGGCCTTGATGAAGAGAAAAACTGGATTTTACCCCAAAGCTGCTGTCGCCATGGGCAAGTGGGGGTCCATGGCCTGGGCCTAGAAGTCAGCGTTTCCTTTCCTTAAAAAAATACACACACACACACACACATATATATACCATATACATATATATGCATATACTTAATACATATGTATATATAAACATATACAAGCATAAACACATATGTATGTTTAGATGTTCCTTTTTTACAATAGAAACAATGTGTTTTCACTATAGAAAACTTAGGAAATAAAAATTANGATGCCTAACTGACTAAGCCACCTAGGCACCCCATCCCTTATTTTTCTTTTCATATTTATCCATTTGTTTTGAGAGAGAGAGAGAGAGGTGGGGAGGGGCACAGAGAGAGGGAGAGAGAATCTCAAGCAGGCTCCATCTACACTGCCAACACAGAGCCTGACATGGGCAGGGCTCAAACTCATGAACTGTGAGATCTTGACCTGACCTGAAATCAAGAGTCAGATGCTCAACTGACTGAGCCGCCCAGGTGCCCCAGGAATCCCTTATTTTTAACCAGAATGAGATTGTACCATAAATTTTTTTGTAATGTACTTTTCTATTTACTAAAGCATCACGAACATCTTTTCTACATCAGCAAATGTTTTACTGCATCATTTAGTGCCCAGACAGTATGTCTTTTTCTGATGTATCATAATTTTATTTAGTTCATCCCCTATTTTTGGGTGTTTAGTCTGCTTCCAGTTAAAAACAATAGACACACAGATCGTTGTAAATAAATTCTTGCACACATTCAGAATTATTTCCTTATGATGGAATTAAGAGAACACTGAGTCAAAGATGAACATATGTTTCAATAAACTTTTGACTTAGAATAGTATTTGACTTATAGAAAAGCTGCCAAGATAGTACAGTGAGTTCCTGTGTATGTACATCCAGTTTCTCCTGATGTTAAGAACTTACATTAGAATGATACATTCATTCCAGCTAATGAACCAATATATTGACACATTATTAACTAAAGCTGAATTTTATTCTGATTTCCTTAGTTTTTTAAAAATTCTTTTAATGTTTATCTATTTTTGAGAAGGACGGAGACAGAGTGTGAGTGAGGGTGGGGCAGAGAGACAGGGAGACACAGAATCAAAAGCAGGCTCCAGGCTCTGAGCTGTCAGCACAGAGCCCAATGCGGGGCTCGAACTCACAAACCATGAGATCATGACCTGAGCTGAAGCTGGACGCTTAACTGACTGAGCCACACAGGCGCCCCACCTTAGTTTTTACCTAATGTCCTTTTCCTGTTCCAGGATTCCATCCGGGCCACTCCTATTATGTTTTGCCATCATATCTCCTTAGGATTCTTTAGGAGTTTCTTAGATTTCCCAGTTTTTGATGACCTCAATAGTTTTGAGAAGTACTGGCTAGGGATTCTGTAGAATATGCTTTCTCATGATCACATCAGGGGTTACGGGTCTTCGAGACAAAGACTGCACAAAGCACCGTTCTCATCACGTTACCAAGGGCACGAGCTCTCCACGTGACTTGTCACTGTTGACGTTGACCTCCATCACCTGGCCGAGGTCGTGTGTGTCAGGTTTCTTCCCTGTGGAGTTGCATTCCCCGCCTTTCCAGACTGTGCTATTTGGAAGGAAATTCCGCTGGGAAATTATGCTCCTGTCCTTGAGGTGGCCAAAAATATATAAATTACTTGAAATCCTTCTGTACAGGAGATTTGTCTCCACCCCACCCCATTTACTTACTCACCCATTCATTGTTTTATATCACTATGGACTCATTGCAACTTATTTTACACCTTGGATTATAATCCATTACTCCACTACTATCTTGTTGCTCACAATCTTTCAGCTTGGGCCTCTGGGAGCTCTTTTGGTTGGCTCCTGTGTCCTTTTTTTAAAATTTTTTTGTCATGTGTATTTATTTTTGAGAGAGAGAGACAGAGAGTGAGCAGGGGAGGGGCAGAGAGAGACAGAGACACAGAATTGGAAGCAGGCTCCAGGCATCGAGCTGTCAGCACAGAGTCTGATGCGGAGTTCTAACCCACAGGCCGTGAGATTATGACCTGAGCCGAAGCCAGATGCTCAATTGACTGAGCTACCCAGGGGCCCCACTGTGTCCTTTTGATAGACACCCACTGGTGGATGTCTTGAACTCTTCCTTGTCTCCTGGTCTAGGAGATGCTACAGGCTCACTTTGTGTGTTCCCTGCCCCAGTCCTAGAGGAAGTAATTTCTCTGGAGAGCTCTGGTTCTCTGATTAGAGATCAAGATTCAGGGTACTGATTATGCTGAGTGCACCAGCCTGCTGTTGCTTCTAGGCCCTGCCAGCAGACAGAGCTCAAAAATGCATGTGTGTATACAAACCCAGGTATATAGACGTATCGATGATTCTTCTTGTATTTCCCTATCTATATTGATATTAAGCTAAACATGAGTTTGCCATCGTATCTCCAGTTGAAACCCAGAATCACATGGTTTATTCCAGACTTCTCCCTCCTCGGAGATAACCATATCTCAACGCTTTTTGATTTATATTGCCACGTTGCCTTCCATGAGCTTATTCTGAGGGGTGAGGGGAGGACAGGAAGGGGAGAAGTATGCCCTGAACCTATTTGCGGCCCGTCAGGTCTTAATGAAGTCGTTTGCACACACACAGAGGCTAGAATGATGCCTCCTAGGACAACATTTCCCATGCTATTTGAGGGACTTACAGTCCTTTTTGCTTGGAGAGATCAAAATCTGAAAGTACTGGTGTGCACAACTCACCCACTTTGAGAACCAGAGACCACTGACATCAAAGGACTCCAGGTGGAAAGCGGTGGTTATTTCTACATTTATTTCTCACTTTGTAGACTCCTTTTTTGAGCTATGACTAAGATCTTTGATCTGAGTGGCTTCCAAACTGCTTTTAAGTCCAGACAGAGTCAGTCTTTTGTTCCCAGCCTGTGGATCTGGGACCTCATGGGGACCAATGGACTCTGGAATCTGGAGACAAGGGCCACAAACTCAGGTGCCTACAGAGGGTTGTCTCGAGGGAAGGGGCTGGAGGCATGATGGGAAACCGGAAATTTTATGGCCCCATACAGAAATGTGGGACCCATTGTTGCTGGGTCCTCTGATTTTTTTTTGGAAGAAAGCCAGAATTCTAGATTTTTGTTTTTATTAATGTTTTTATTAATGTTTTTTTTTTTTAATTTCTGAGAGAGAAAGAGAGAGAAACAGCGTGAGCAGGGGAGGGTTAGAGAGAGAGGGAGACACAGAATCTGAAACAGGTTCCAGGCTCTGAGCTGTCAGCACAGAGCCCGAAGCGGGGCTCGAACCCACGAACCATGAGATCATGACCTGAGCCGAAGTCGGACGCTTAACTGACTGAGCCACCCAGGCGCCCCTGAGCCTCTGCAGTTTTTAAATGCTAGCTATGACTGTCAGTCTTTCCAAAATGCTGGAAGAGCCAACCAAACTACATCCTCTGGTAGGTTGTGACCTTCAGAACCCTGGTTTTATACTCCCTGGCTGCTAGAAAAAAACATAATAACTCAATTATCTGGGGATCTATGACTGTCCTTTTATACTAAAGAGGGGTCCTGCACACTACAAAGTTTGGGTACCATTGGGTCATTTCATCTTGCAAAAGCATCCACTTTTATTTCTCTCCTGGTCAATGAATTTCCAGATAAGTTGGGATCCATTCCCTGGAGGCTGACGGATGAAGCCAGGAATGTTAGCCCAATGTTAGCTGGAGGCAGAGCAGCCCAAGTCAGCCAGCTTCTCCTCTGGCTGACTTGGATTCTAATCTATTACTCCACTACTATCTTGTTGCTCACAATCTTTCAGCTTGGGCCTCTGGGAGCTCTTTCGGTTGGCTCCTGTGTCCTTTTTTTAAAAATTTTTTTGTCATGTTTATTTATTTTTGAGAGAGAGACAGAGAGTGAGCAGGGGAGGGGCGGAGAGAGACAGAGGCACAGAATTGGAAGCAGGCTCCAGGTATCAAGCTGTCAGCACAGAGCCTGACGCGGAGTTCTAACCCATAGGCCATGAGATCTGGGGGGAGTATGACGGCCATAGGAGGCACGTGAGCAGGAAGGACCTCTGTCTGTCCCCTCCAATCTTCTTCATCCCCCGCTATCTTCATTGCACCCCTTGCTTCTCTGGCTCCTGACTCTTTCCAGGACTGCGGAGACTGGTCTGAAGGCACTGCCCGAGGCGGGGAGTAGGACTCGGGGAATTATTATCCCTCCTCCAGGATCAGCTCTCCAAATAAAAGCCATCTTTCCTCTGCTCACCTTGGCCTCTCTTTCACCCAGGAGAGTGCCATTAGTGGTCAACCAGAGAGGTGAGACCTCAGTGATCGCTTTCTTACGGTTTAAAACAACTGTATACTTGGTTGGTCCTCCGCGCTTGCCCAGACCTGCACCTCCTTTGTGCTCTGTTCGGGGCATAGATCTGGCTTTGAAAGTCATTGCTCAGTTGAATTGCTCCTTGTGGGATAGTTCTGAGTACCTGTCTAGTGAGATGACACAGATAGGTATTCGAGATCAAAGCCTCGGACACTGTAGATTTGTAATCTCTCGCACACTCTCCCAATGCCCACGGCCCCTAGGGCCTCGGGCAGCGGGGAAAGCAAGAGAAGTCACTCAGCCTTCCCCCTTGACGCCTTTATCCCTCATCTTCGAGCACCTACTCTTTTCTCCCTCCAGTCCACTTTCCACACTGTCGCCTGCGCAATCTTTTGAAAATATCCAGAAGGTCATGCTACCTCTCTTGCTTACTATTCTCCAATGGCTTCCCTGGCTCTTTAAAAAATAAGCCTCCTCATCAGAGCCCAAAACCTTGCTACTCAAAGTGTGGTCCTCAGACCAGGAGCAGCAGTGTCACCTGGGAGCTCACTAGAAATGCAGCTCCTGGAGCACCTGGGTGGCTCAGTTGGTTAAGGATCCGCCTTCAGCTCGTGTCATGACCTCACAGTTCATGAGTTCGAGCTCTGCATCAGACTCTGTGCTGACAGTCCAGAGCCTGCTTGGGATTCTCTCCCTCTCCCTTTCTCTGCCCCTCTCCTGCTCACGCTCTCTGCCTCTCTCAAAAGAAGTCAATAAATTTTTTTAATTGAAAAAAAAAGAAAGAAATGCCACTCCTGAACCCACCTATTGAGCGGAATCTGCATTTTAACAAGATCCTCTGGCGAATGGGATGCACACAAAAGTTCAAGAAACTTGAATATGGGCTTCTAGTGCTCATGGTTGCTCATTTAATCACCTGGGGACTTTTTAAACACACTCAAGCCTGGGTTGCCACCAACTGTGTGTGTGTGTGTGTGTGTGTGTGTGTGTGTGTGTGTGTGTGTAGGGGGAGAGCAGGGTTCCAGGCACCGGTATTTTTCAAAAGCTGCCCAGGTGGCTGTGAGGCTCTGTCCCTGCTCGCCTCTCCAGCTTCCTTCTCATCCCTTCCCCTTCTCTCCCCTCCTCTCCTCCAGCCGCCTCAACCCTCTGTTCATACCCAGCAAGGTCTGTGGTATTCCCGCTCCCTCAAAGCCCTTCTAAGGGAGGTCGTCTTACCACTTAGGAATCCACTTAAATATCATCTTCTCAGGGAACCTCCCCTGGCTCTTCACAGCCCCCACCAGCTCCGTGCCCCATTGCCCTGTCTGATTTTCTCCATAGCATGCACTGCCATCTGCAATCATCTCATCTCTGTATTCATTTGCCTATGGAATGGCTGCTTTCCTTCGTTAGAATTCTAGTTTCAGTAACACAGAGACCTGGTGGGTTTCAGTCACCACCAGGGCTGGATTTGGCATGTGCTTTGGGCCAGAACTCGTGGGGGAGTGGAGAGAGAGAAGCTTTTTAAAAATGAGCTTTGATATTTCAAAAACTGACCGGAGTAGGCATCATGGAAAAAAATTAGAATGTGTTGTATTTCCTCGTACATATGTTAAGGAGAGTAGTTTCTCTAATTGCACATGGAAAAAGGTACCATCATCTTTTTAGGACTTAGAGCTTTTCGATTGTTAAAAAAAAAAAAAATCAGAGTGTAACATGCGTACAAAGAGATGCCTCCCACGCATACCACGTCAGGAAGTTCCGTCTGCTGAACACACCTGGTCACCAGCCCCCGGCTCGAGAAAGGTGCACCTGTTCAGCCTCCTCATGTGTCTTCTGGTCACCACCAGCTCTGACTCCTAACAGTGGAGACTGGGTTTTTTGAAAGTGTTCATCCAATATCATCCCCGCTGAGGCCCGGTGACTAAGCAGTGCCCGGCAAATACCAATCGGTGTCTGTTGAATGAACTCACGGACCAATTCATTAACCACTTGCCTCCAAGCATTTCTCTGCACACCCTTGCTAGGGAATCCAGCAAGTGTGGCTCTCAGAGACTGAACTAACTTGAACCCAAAACAGAGGTAGGCTCAGAGCTGACCTCAGTCTCCTCTTTGGACACCAGGCGATGATGACACATTTTGCGGGTCCGGTTGGCGTGGAGCCTTTGGAAGGAACCGGCCTGGTGAATTTTCTGCGGTGCCTGCTCCGGTGTCGCTCACCCAGCTGCGCCATTGCCTTGAGGGGATTATCCCTCCAGGGGGCTTTTCTTGGAGTCTCACTGCCCTTTAGGTTTCTTTGCATTTGACTGGGGCTTATATTTAGCCCCGTGGAAGCTCGGGGTTCCTATTCTTCCTTCTGGGCTTTTCGCTTTTTCCCTTCCAGCTGATGAAGCCGCCATGCTGAGCCAGGTGAAAAGGCTGAATGGTGGTTTCAGAAGCCGAAAGGTACTAAACTCTGGTTTCCCGTGTGGCAGGAGTGTGGGGCAAAGGGAGGCGGGTGCTGACCCCAAAGGACGAGGACCACTTAGCCATCTGCGGGCTGTTTCCCACCACTGGGTTCTTAGCTCCTCCTCTGTCCGTATTTCACCTCCCCCACCCCCCACCTCTCCCTGTATGGCCAGTTTCTTCGAAACTCAGCTGTGTCCAACTGTGAGATGCCTTCCCGGGGACCATCTTTCCCACCCCTAACTCCCGCCCCTTCCCATCCTTCCCATCCTTCCCATCCCCCACCACACACAAATCTCCTCCCCCCACCCCGTTTGCTGTGCTATTTCCGGGCATAATAAAGACCTCTCCTAACACTGCCAAGCCCTAGGCTACACTCCACCTGCGGCCCTCCATCAGCCCTCACCCCGGCCCTAGGGAGCCATCCTGGCCTCCTCCCCCTTTTACAGATGGGGAAAATGAGGCTCCCAAAGGTTGACTTAGCCAAGATCCCTCGGCCAGAAAGCAGCAGAGCCAGGATTGGCACCGCAGTGTGTCTGATGTTTGCGGCAGGTGCGTGGGTTCCCCCTCAGCCCTCCTCCTCCTACTGCTGGGATTGCACCTGCTGGCCCGGCCTGTTCACAGCTGAGCCCCTATCCCAGAACTGCCCTTGGCATGAGGAAGCTGCCCTGGCCAAGGTCACAAGCCCATCCCACATCCAGCGGCTGGGCTGGTCCAGGTGGGGATGCAGAGGCCCTGCCTCCTGGCCGTCATTCAGGACACTCAGAAATGCCTTCTCACGGCGCCTCGGGATCAGGTCACCATGTCACGATTGGTGAGGTTGAGCCCCACATCAGGCTCGCTGCTGTCAATGCCAAGCCTGCTTCTGAGCCCCTGCCCCCACCCTTTCTCTGTGCCTCCCCTGCTGGCATTCTGCATCTCAACAAAAGCAAACATTTACAAAAAAAATAAATAAGTAAATAAATCCTGTGACAAAATGCCTTCTCATCCACAGTCCCCGTGGACCCGCTGAGACCACCTAACAGCTGCACGGCCAGTCCGCTCCCCGCCCCCTCACCCGTGCCGGCCCCCCGGATCGGTCCCCAGAGCCGCCCCAGTACGCCCCTGGCACGTCCATCTCCAGGAGTCTGTGTCCTCGCAACACAAATACCACAACTCCCAAGGCACACACCGGACTCCTAGGCTCCGCTGCAACCCGTCGCCCCGCGCGCCCCCTCACGGTGCCCAGCGAACAGAGAAGGGACAGAACAGGGCAATCCTCCATCTCTCCGTTCCACGCACCCCTTGGAAGAGCCGGAGGCCCCCCGCATACAACAGAATGCTCGCGGGGAACACGCAGCCGGGGCCAAAGTCGTGCCTGGTGTGTGACAGGGAAGGGCTCTCCTCCCCAGCGTGGGGGTGGGGACGGGGGCCTTCATTGTGTCCTTCGCGTTTCTGAGGCATGGCTTTGCGTCTTGGGGTTGGTGGCGTCTCCAGAAATGGGGGTGGGGGGTGGGGTTGCAGAGGCTGGATGGAGCCCTGGGCCTGCAGAAGGG
>NW_027529443.1:4714875-4730578 GCF_008692635.1 Crocuta crocuta | reverse complement strand
GTGTCTCTGTTTATTGTCCCCTCATCTGCACTTAAGGGGTCTGGGGGGAGGGGGGATGAGCTTGCTGATGCATCTGCCTCCTCCCCACCCTGAATTCTTTACTTGCCCCCTCAACCCCGACTCTTATTTGCATCTGAAACTTCCCAGGCATGGAACAGAGGCTTTGTCTCTATGGACACTCAGGAAACATTGCTTGAGTAAACAGATGAGCCAGGGACCCAGGAGGAAGGCCCATGCCCACCGTGGGGGTGAGACGCTGGGTCACCCCAAGGCACCCCCCATTCTAGCCATCATAATAGCTCAAGCCCCTAGAGAGAAGTGCAGTGCATTCTGCACTGAATGTGGCTGTTCTGGAAGCAATCTGCCCTTCTAGTGCCTGCAGCTGGCCAGGGCCTGGACAGACACACGTTTCCCTCCTGTGTTCCCGGGCATCTGGCCACCTCTACAACTTCGAGGCCGGTCTTGTATTTTTCCATCCCGTCCATCCTCTCTGCAAGCCGCCCTTATCTGGGCCTGAGCCCACTCGTTAATATTGTCAGTGCTAAAACTAATCGTTTTGGTTTTTTTAATGTTTTATTTACTTTTTTTTAAATGTTTTATTTATTTCTAGGAGAGAGAGAGAGACAGCATGAGCAGGGGAGGGTCAGAGAGAGAGGGAGTGACAGACTCTGAAACAGGCTCCAGGCTCTGAGCTGGCAGTCAGCACAGAGCCCGACGCGGGGCTCGAACCCACGAACTGTGAGATCATGACCTGAGCAAAAGTCGGACGCTTAACCGACTAAGCCACCCGGGCGCCCCTTATTTACTTTTGAGAGAGAAGAAAACTGAGTACAAGCAGGAAAGGGGCAGAGAGAGAGGGAGACACAGAATCTGAAGCAGGGTCCAGGCTCGAGCTGTCAACACAGAGCTTGATGCAGGGCTTGAACTCGTGAACGAGGATATCATGACCTGAGCTGAAATTGGACACTTCACCGAATGAGCTACCCAGGCCCCCCTAAAGCTAATGGTTTTTAAAGCATTGATTAGGTGCCACTGGCCAACTCACCTTTCCTGAATGAGTCATCCTTCATAACAGCTCTGTGAATCGTTATTCTCACTTTGCAGATGTGGAAACTAAGGCACAGAGATGTCGAGCAACCTTCCTGAGGTCACACAGCTAAGAAAGCTGTGTAGTTAGGCTCTAGTACAAATGCTTAACCACTGCTCTATATCTCACAATGTGCACAAAGTTAAGGCATTTGAACAAACAAACAAAAAAGTACTAACGAGTATGTAGGGTAGAAAAAGAAGGCAATGAGCAGATATTTAGTGCCTAATACACTAGCTACTTTTCTGTATTTTATGTCTTGTTCTCCCAACAGCAGCATCATTGGGGAGGGGAGGCTCAGAGAGGTTAAGTAACTTGCCCAAGGTCATCACAGCAAGCGTCAGAGCTGGGATTCAAACCTAGGCCTCCTGACACCTGTTAGAGCAATTGCACTCTTTACAGAAAATTCTGGGCCACGGAACAGTTTCAGCCTGAGAAAACCAGCAGACACGCTTGCAGCTCTGGCTCCGACCTCCTGGTGTGCCAGCATATGACTCATTTGTCTTGGTCTTGCACACACTTCCCAGCACAATGGCTGTTGGGTGAGCAGATGGATTACAGCTCACGTACCTTCACACAGGGGTGCCTGGTGCCTGGTGGGACTGGGTAGAAACAGTGCAAGGGCGTGCTGTGTAAGTAATGATTTCTCCACGAAAGAGGGGCACGATCGTCCTCAAGAGTAAATCAGATCATGCTCTACCATGGATGATGGGGAGGGCGTCTCTGAGGAGGTGACATCTGAGCTGAGACCTGAGTAGAAGATGAAGCCAGGCATGTGAGGATACAGATAATGTATTCCAGGCAGCCGGAACGGCATGTGCTAAGGCCCTGGGGCAGTGAAGAGCTCAGTGTGTTTGCAGCTGGTGCGACCAGAGCACGGTGACAAAGCGGGTAGCATGGGAGGAGATGGGGGCTGGAAGACAGGAGGGAATCAGATGACGGAGGGACCACTGAGCCCGGGGGGACGTCAGAGGTGGTTCTAAACATGGTGGGGGTAAGGCAGTCATGTGAAGTGGTTTTCTTTGTGAGACATCAGTGGGGGCCAGGAATGAGGACGAGTAGAGCAGGAAGAATATGTAAGTTACTGGAGCCACAGGTACGAGGTGCTGGTGGCTTGGACCGGCGTGCGGCAGAAGTGCTCCAAACGGTGACATGCTTTGGAGGCTGACAGAATCTGCTGACACAGTGAACACCTGAGGGCAAGGTATCAGATAGTCAATCTGAGACAGGAAATACCAAACAACGAAAACAGCCATCGCTTAGACCATGTCCACCAAGTGCTTGGCTCTGTTGTCATCACTTACCACAGATGAACTCATTTAATCCTCACAACATTCCTATGTGATAGGTAAGGCTGCCATCCCCATTTGCAGGAGGGGAAACTGAGGTTCAGAGAGGTTAAGTGACTTTCCCAAGGTCACACAGCCAGTAGGTGTTGCTGCAGGGATTTGAACCTGGGCGGCCTGGCTCCAGAGTCCATACCCTGGAATTTCACTTTGGAATCTCCTTCTCAAGGTTCACAAAGCAGGGGGCTTTCTGGACTCCCTACCTCCTGCTGTGAGGTGCTCAGTCAGTGTGCACAGATCAGCTCATTGGAGCGACTCTCCCAAGGGTGCTTGAGCTCAAGCAGAGGTAGACACTCTTCCTGGACACACTCTAGGTGATGTGACGGCAAGGGACAAATTTCGAGGATTCTACAAAGTTCTACAGGCTCCTGCTTCCTGGGTGCCTCTCCAGCATGGACACAAGGGACCCAGGCCCTCAGAGCATTCTCAGGCTGTTCCCCTTTCCTCTATCAGGAAGTGGGCAGCCACCCACAGGACACCCGGGTTGCCTCTTTCTTGGCCACAGCGTGGGGCGAAAGTCAAAAGCAAAAGCTCTACAGATAGACGCAAGACACATTACTTGACCTCTCTGTGCCTCAATTTTCCCATCTGTAAAATGGTAGCAGAGTCAGTATCCCACGGGGTTACTATGAGTTACTATCTGTAAAGTGCTATTTAAAAATACCTGGTGCATTTTAAGAGCTTTTTAAGTAGGCGATAAAAAGCAATGAGAGGGAAGGGTGGGCACAGGGAAGTGGGAGAGGCTTTTCCAGGCCAGGCCTACCGTCCTCAGATGCATGTTTCCTGCACAATCGATTGTCCCGTCTGTCTTTGGACCTGACTTATTTGGGGGGTGATTTGGAAAAATGTTAAGAGTCTGCTTTCACCAACCTGCTCTAAATATGAAATCGGAGTCAACAAGAAGGAAGACGGAACTAAATATCGGTGGCTGGGGCTGGACTGTATCAGGCAGCGGGGAAAATGGTTTAGACTCTAAACCGTGGCCTCCTGTTCCGAGGATGCAGGTCGGAAACAGCCAGCCCACTGGGCATCTGCACTTGGCTGTTCCATAATCCTCTCTAATCGAGCTGTCTATAATTCAGCTCGCAGTCTCCTCCCTCCCCACCAAAACAATCTATGTCCCTCCCCAGCTTTGGGGAGTTGCATAGCAAAGAGGAATATAGTGTCCAAGTCCAGAGCTAGGCCACCTGTGTTCGAGGCCCAGCTCTGCCACTTCTTAGCTGTGCTTCCTCGCACAAGTCACTTACCCTCTCTGTGCCTCCATTTTCTCATCTCTAAAAACATGGATGAAAACAGCATATCTCATGGTGCTCTGGTAAGGATTAAATGAAAATATGTTTCCAGCACCCAGTAGGCACTGAATAAATAGTAATCACAGCATGTATAACAATTTGTCTTTTTTAAATAATAGTAGCTAAAACTCTCACAATTCTAGGAACTTTACATACATAAAATCATTTATTTCTTACAAAAACCCTCTGAGATGAATCTAGTATCTCTGATTTACAGATGAGGAAAGTGAGACTCAGAGAAGTAGAGCAATTGGCCCAAGGTGATACAACGTGAGCAGCAGGGTCAGAATTTGAACCCAGGCACTCTGGCTCCAGAGTCAAGGCTCATAATCCCTATGTTGTTGTTGTTTTTTAAGTTTATTTATTTATTTTGAGAGAGAGAGAAAGCACACGTTGGGGAGGGGTAGAGAAAGGGGGAGAGAGAGGGGGCGGGAGAGAATCCCAAGGCGACTCCAAGCTGTTGGAAAGCACGAAGACTTTCAAGACGGTGAGGGCAGAGCGTTAACCCAAGCACAGGACTCTTCTTTTTCTTCTTCTTTTTAAAAAAAATATTTAAAAATGTGTTTATTATCTACTTTACACTGAGCATTTCAGAAAAGGATTACAATGATTTCAAATGCAATTCCTGGATTCAATAAACACCCTTTATAATTACATCCAATCAACATAGAATATTTGTGGACACTATGTCAGCTAACAAATAAGTAAAATAACTGTTTTAATCGCAGGGATGAGAAACATGCATGATCATTTAAGTCGTTTCTCACCGTGTTTTTTTCAAAACATGATTCAGATTTGTTTCAAGTACATATACATCCACTGCAAGAGTTAAAGCAGTCTGCTGATGTTAACACCTTCAAACTATGATCTTTGTTACCTGAAAAGAGAATTCAGTTTAGTACAAAGATATCCAAGAAGAAAATTTCAGGACCCTTGATCAGAAGATTTCGGAGCTTGTCAGATTTCTCTGCTGCACACAGAGGTTCAAGTAAGGCTGAGAAAGAAGAAGGTTTGCTCTTCCCACTGAAGATTGTGTCTAGGAATAGTTGAACTAGCAAATTCTATAAACTAGCTAGCCACCAAGAGGTTACCAGTAAAGGATGCTTTGTGTAGCACAGGACTCTTCTAAGCACGGGGACCTGTAAGTGGCTCCGGGACCAGGCCCGTGGAGCTGGCCCTGTGCAGGGTGTGGATCCCCTCTGCCCGCAGCAGGGCCCAGCGGCTGTGGCTGGCCGGGTGGGTGGTGACCCGCCGCCCGAGTGGGTGGCTTTGCCCTTCTGCCCCAATACACCACGATGATGTGAAAAATGTAGGAAGCCTTTCCCTTGGGGACAAATCTAGACAACAGGCTCTTCCTCGGTTCTTTTCCCCAGGGTTTATTAGCCGTCACAGCGCTCCGCATGTGTGGGCGCCACAGCCCTCACGTATAGATATATATGTCCCTGTGTTCCCACCGACTCCCCAACTGCCATGTGGCAGCTTCGTTCGCAAACCTGGCAAATCGTCTAAGGACTCACAGCTGCGTGTGCCTCCCTCTTCTCCTCCTCCTCTTACTCCCCCTCCTCCTCCCCCTCCTCCTCCTCCCACCACCAACCCCTGTCCAAGTTCATGCCATCCGGGAGCCCCCCTGCCACACAATCAGGGAATGCAGGTGGGTGACAGTGGGTAGAAGACAGGAGCCTGCGCTCTGAGCATGATGGTATTTGAGAAGCCACAGTCCCCACGTGGGCAAGGCTGTGAGCCCCCTGGTCACCGCCTAAGGAAGCTGCAGATTCATGCAGCTATTTTTATGCTCTGCTGGGGATCTTAGGGAAGCTCCCGGAACAAGGGAGCGGCCCGGCCCACCTGAGGCTCCGAGGAGACAGGAGACAGCTCCAGCGGGGAGCTTCCCGAGCCCGGCAGCCCCAGCCTTGTCTCAACGCCCCGTAGAATTATTTTTGGGACCCTATTAATTCAACAAGTATTCATTGAGCACTTACCGGGGACCAGGCCACATTGTTATACAGCCCCTCTGCCTTGTGTCTTCGACCAAGATTTCTCCATCTCTGTGCCTTGCCCAGACATTCTGGGAGAAAGGTCTTCTCCAAATCCAGGGAAGGGGCATTTGGACTTCTCGGGTGTATTTCTCCAGCTGTGAGAACACACCTGTCACTTTATGTCCCCCACTCTGATCACCACTTTTCATATCCCCAGCAGCAGACGTTAACTGAGAGCATTTATTGAACATGTACTACATGCCAGTGTGCTAAGTGCCCCAGAAGCGTTGCCTCGTCAGATCCTACAGCACACCCAGGGGTCTTGTATCTTTATTACCCCCTATTACGGAGGAGGAAACTGAGTTGAGAGTGTAAGTGGTGCGAGGTCACACAGCCTGAGAGCCACGCTGGAGCCATAGGGCAGAGGTCTTCCCCACCGGGAGGGCCTCGGGAACCCTTCAGAGCTCATCCATCCTGCAGGGCTGCAAGAACAGACATAGCCGTCCTTTCCAATCCCTGGCAGGAACCCCCGCCTGGGGATGCTACCCTGGCTACGCCAGCTCCTGAAATGCGACCGCCCCACGCCTTCTGCATCAGTGACTTGGCTGGGGACCAGGCTCAGACTTACCTTCAGCCCAGCCTGATGCCCGGCACTCCAGAAGCTCCTCTGAACCCTGAGGACTCCCTGCCCACTCCGAATGGATTCTCCCTTTGTGAGTCCATGCTCTCTCTCCGCAATGAGACAAAGCTCCCGCGGGAAGGTCCTGACCTGTTTGCTGACATCCCCACGGAGCCAGCACTGTGCGGGAGGCCATGTTGCTCACTGGGGCGACAACTGATTGATCCGTCTGTGGCTTCATTCTGCTCTGGGCACCTTTCCAGATGGATGGCCTCCCAGCAGCCCAGCTGAGACACCCTAAGATTCCACCCCAGCCGCAGAAGCTCCCCAATTTGACCCAGGCTGTGCCTTGTCTGCCCTTGGCTCCTGGAGCGAGTGACAGTTCTGCCCAGTTTGTCTGGCATCCCTCACCGTCCTGTTATGGCGACCCCTTGGGGAGTGAAAACAAACAGATCCGGGTTCAAATTCCAACTCAGCTACTCGGCAGGGTCTTCCTCAGATCATGTCCTTCACTTCCCCGAGCTGGAGTGCCCTCGCCAGTGAGATGTGGGTGAGATGTGGGACAAAATGCTCAGGCAAACACAGAGCAGGACAAATGCCTCATGTAGCCCTGGGACACACACATCACAAGGAGGGCCAGCTTCCCAGTCTGGAACGAGGGGACTCCTGTGAATGAAGGGTTCCCCCGAGCGACCCACCAGGCTGCACAGTGACCATCAGCATGATCCTTGTCCACATAGCCCGGGACGCAGACACATGCCAAGCACCCTATTTATATCATCATCTCATTTAATTGGCCACTCCAGCTCTCCAGTTGAGAAAACTGAAGCTTAGACATGTTGAGAAATTTGAACAAGGTCACAATCAGCAAGAAGGGGCAGGCAGGTTCGAAACTGGGGATGGCTATTCCTGAGCCTCAGCTCTGAACTACCAAGTCATAGCGGCAGGCTGGCTCTTTTTAAGGCCGTTGCGTGGTGGGGGAATCAGACGATGGGAGGCGAGATGGGTAGAAGAGAGGGGATGTGTGAGGTCCTCGGCCTCCTCCAGGGACCACAGCAGAATGTGGAGAAGTCACTGCTCACAAGGATGGGTGAGCCCCCCGAGCCACAGCACTGGAGAGAGCGGGGTTTCTGTTTCTGTGCAGGCCAGCAAGTGGCGCCGGCCAAGAGAGGCCACGGCCTGGTTTGGGCGTGTGGAGTGTTTGCGGGTCCGGAAGCCCAGAGAGACTGCACAGCGCCACCACCCTGGGCTGGGGAACCTGATTGCAGGTGGCATCCGTGGCTGTAAGGAGAGGAGCTTCTCTTGAGAAGCATCATACATGCAGGAGTGTGGGGGTGCGGTCCAGACCCTGGACCGGCAGCATCAGCATCTCTGAGCAGCTGGTGCAGAATTCCGGGCCCCGCTCCAGAACTCCCGGCTCAGAATCTCTGAAGAATCTGTACTTTAGCAAGTGCTCCGGGGAGTTCTGCACCCCCTGAAGTTTGAGAAGCACTGTGCATGAGGACTGTAGACTCTGGGCCTTTGCACATGTCAGCCAGCCCACCAGAATGCTCTCCCTCTTGTTCTTAGCGTGGCTGACTCATGTTCAGCATCCTGCCTCAGCTCACATGCCTCTTCAAGAGGCTTCCCGCCCATCCCACTGTGACTGGTGGTCATGGCACCTTACTTAGTGCCTTCATAGCATGTTTCCAACGCAGTAATGAGCTCGCTCCTTCTCCCCCCATGTCCAGAAAGGCAGAAATTTCATGCATGTAGTGTTCCTTTGCATCCCTGTCATCAGGCCTGGTGCTTAGCACACAGTAGGCACTCTGTAGATCTTTCTTGTTCCTGACAAATGAATGAACAAACATCTTCCTGCCTAGAGTACAGCTCCTGGCCAAACCAGCTTAGAGGCTTGCCATCACCTCGTTATCAGATGGAAAGGGGTTATCTGGTCCCTTCCTTCCCCCAGGGGGCTACCCGACAGCCCACCATCAGAGGACATCCATGCTCCAACAGCAGATGCCTGGTGTTGGACAAGGCACTAAATAACATCTCACCTCATAAGGACAAAGGTATTTGCTTTTCAATTCACAGTATCCAGCTTGGATATAATAACATCACTTTGTTTCCATTGTATTTATTTTTTGCAGTGCCCTTCTATTTATGGCCAGTGGTACTAGCTTTCCATTTCCAGTTGGGTTATCAAGTGTCCTTTTAAAATACATCTCAGTTAAAAAAAAAAAAAAGTGAGTTGATTTAAAGAGCAATAGAAGACAAATGCCAAAACATGTGATATATAAATATATGGAGAAAGGCACACATACGGAGGGACGTGTGGTTTTGTGGTAGCTGTACCTCTAGTCTCTTCCTCAGATGCATTCCAGGAATCAGAAGGGCAGGATTTTAGAAAGGTGCTAGGGGACACCTGCCGTAGATGGCAGCTACCTCTGTGACAGCCTCCGCTGTCAGATAGATGCGTTCATCATCTGCAGCAAAACAATAGTTGCACCAAGTGAGACCAGTGAAGGCCATGAACGCTTTCCCAGGTCAGCTCAGGTCAGGCTCTGCCCTCAGGTGAGTCCACATGTGATCTCATAGTTTTGCTCCCAAATAAATGATAAGGCGCATTTATTTGTTCAGAGCTGTTTGGAATTCCAAACTTCAAATTAAGGATGGTAGCCCTGGGAAATGATACTCAGTCTGATCCATCCTAGCTGGGAGTTAATAAGTATTTCACCAAGGGGCACCTGGCTGGCTCAGTTGGAAGAGTGTGTGACTTTTGATTGCAGGGTTGTGAGTTTGAGCCCCACTTTGGATATAGGGGACATATATGTATATATACTTAAACAAATACGTTTTTAAAAATTTAGGGGTGCCTGGGTGGCTCAGTCGGTTGAACCTCTGACTTCAACTCAGGTCATGATCTCGTGGTTCATGAGTTCAAGCCCTGCATTGGGCTCTGTGCTGACGGCTCGGAGCCTGGAGCCTGCTTCAGATTCTGTGTCTCCCTCTCTCTCTCTGCCCCTCCCCTGCTCTCTCTCTCTCTCTAAGTAAATAAAACGTTAAAAAATTTTAATTACTTTTAAAAATGAGTATTTCAGCATGCTATCTGCCTCGTCTATTTGATCTCATTCAATCCTCACAACAGCCCTGAGAGTTAAGTACTATGACTATACCCATTTTCCAGATGAGGAAACTGAGACTCCGCTTGCCAAGGTTACACAGCTAGCACCATGGTGGAATCTGCATTAGAAGCTAGACAAGCAGGGAGACCTGGAGCCACGGCCATGCCCCCCTGGTGACTCCCACTGTCCTACTTGGATTGAGCTCCTCTCATCAGCATCACCCAGTAGTTAGGAGAGACAGAGGAGATGCCATCTCCAGGTGCCCAGCCAGCACCTGAGAATAGCCCTGTGAGCTCACAAGCACTTCTAAGGGACCCTGGGGCACCCCTGGGGACCGCCAAAAACTGCCCACATGGGCTGCAAACTTCATGGCAAGGGCTTCTTTTAGCCTCCAGCCTGCCCTTCATCCCACATACTCTTGATTGCCTCTTTTCCCCCTCTGGTGGCTGTGTTCACCGAACACACAGACCCTGCACCAGACAGTGATCAGCTAGACATTTCCTTCTATATTATCTCTGCTTTTAGTTTTAAAGTTAGTTCAAGTTTTAAATTTGAAAAATATAAGAAAATGGAGTAAAAAAAAAAGCAAAACCCACTCATAATCCACTTTAAAAAATAGAGAGTAAGAGCCACTTCCCAATTCTGACACTCAAATGCTATGCCCTCCCCACTGCACAGAGGTAACCACCATTAAAAGTAACTTTCTTAATTATTTCCTGTGCCTATTGAGATCTATCTATGTGCAGATCCATATCCATGACTATTTGAAATCAATATCTACCTATCTCGCTGTCAATCCACAAAAGAACCTATGTTCAGCTGCTCAGGTAGTGCACTGCTCAACTCCCAGGGCCACCAGCCACATTAACTGCCTTATAATCCATTTGCACATACTTTTTGTTCACAAAAATGAGATGAGGCCTTCTATATTGAACTGCAACTTTTTAAAAATATACCCATTATGGACCTCTTTCCTGGTCACCCATATAGTGTATCCAACCTTTCCCGCCATAAGAGTTGTCTAAGATGTTTCCAAGCTTTTTGGCTCTCACACTGTTCCTTTAACACTTATAGCAGCCCTCCAAGGATGGAACCACTATATCCATTTTAAGCCAAGGAAACTAAAGCTCAGAGAGGTCAAATACCTTGCCTGGGGATAAACAGCTAGTAAGTAGTAGAGCCAGAAGGCAATCCCAGGTTGCTCTGATTCTATGTTTATGTAAAGTACTTGATACTGAGCATGGACCCCAGCACCTCTCGATAAGTCGGGCACCTTACTACATGCATTATGTACATTATTTTATTGCATCTCAGAGACACCCAACAGTGATGAAGCCTTTTAGAAAGATACCAGTGTCATCGTTTACAGAAAACTCTAGCTCAGGCAAAGTAAACCACCCAAGGTCGCACGGGAAGTGGTGGAGCTGGGATTTGAACCCACTTCTTTGCTTCTGTTTCTAATAGATATGTATCTAATAGATACCACAGCCCACAAACCCATGTGTGCATGAATGTAATTTCATTTCTGACAGTGAACTTAGCATCTTCATTTCCTTTTTCCTTCCTAAACCTGCCCCTTGCCCCTTGCCCAACCTCCTTTCCTGGTACCACTATTTAGTCCAGTGCCACGAGCTGGAAACTCAGACCACTCTGATGCCTCTTTTCTCCCCCCGCATCCACCATCCCACTCCTTACTGGCTCCTCTCCGTCCCTGATGCCCCAACTAATTCCCACCCGGGGCCCCAGCACTTCCACTTCCCCCACTGCCTGAATGTACTGGGCCCTGATTTGGAATGGAGCTGGTTCCTTCCCAATTCAGCCCTCAGGCCGCACTTGCCCCTGAGAAACACCCTCCCAGCCTGGCCCCCCTGACCCCCCTCATCCTGCTTTAAGTTCTTCACAGCTCTGCCCACTGTCCAAAATCACTTCTTTTCTTGTCCTCCGGCTCTCCCCCACCCTCGGAGGGTCCCGGGGTCCTCTCTGCGTCATGCGACAGTGCTTAGAACGGTGCCGGCCACCTAGTAGGTGCTAATAGTTATTTACTGGGCAACATGAGTGAATGAATTGCTGTTACAAGCCCTGCTCCCTTGGAGGAGGGGGGGCCGGAGTTTCATCTCAGCCAGACTCTCTCCTGGAAGGGCGTCTAAGCTCTGAGGGGCAGGAGGTGTGGGCGCATCTGGTCTGGGTCATCTTGTATCCATTGCCGGTATCTGCTGAGATACTCTCCGTCCTGGAGCAAAGCAAAGGATGATAAAAGTAAGGGTTGGGGAGCATCCGTTAATGTATCAGACCAGTGACCACCACGTTCCTTGCGCTGCTCGTCCCTCCGCACACGGGACATGCAGTGCGGTGCAGCCGAGCTCTGGGGCTTGCTGCTCGGTGCTGCTCCTGTGCAGTGACCAGCAACCCACAGTCTGCAAGGCGCCTGCGCTCATCAACTCTTTGATTGCCATAGAAAGCCTGCAAGGTAGGAAGGGGAGGGCAGGGGAGCTCCATTTCATAAACACAGACACCAAGACCAGGGATCGTTATTTGAGCTGCTGGGTTTGCAGTGCAGGTCTGGGGCAAAGCTGGTAAAACTGTGAGACAGATCTGTTCAGCTCTGGAGTCCACTGGTTCTTTTCAACGGGTAGCTTTTCAGACAGTTGCTAGAAGTTGAAACCACAGGAGAGTGATGAGAGATCAAATCCTGAGGACCTTATCTGAGATCCTGGATCCAGCCGTGCCTGAATCAGCTTTACCTCCTGGGTGTACCTATAACAGCTGAAGTTTGGTAGCTGCTGATTGCCATCCTGGTCCTTTTGGCAGGGGACACCCAGACTCATTCATTTATGCAAGAAATATTTAAGAAGGAAGGAAGAAAAATTTACAGAGTAAAAGGAATAAGAGCTCTGGATTCCTAACAGTGAGACCCTTAGCTTAGTGAAAGGAAAGGGTCCAAGCTAGACATGCACTGAGGCTGAAAACTCTCACACCCAGACACGGCCCTTTGGAGGAATTCAGCAATGAGAGCCTGGTTACTGAGCCCCTGCTTCATCAGTCACAAGGAAGCCCACTCAGATACTCAGAGTCAGAAGGACCTGCAGTTAAGCTGTGAATCTGCTGCTCCTAGGCTGTGTTAATTGGGCAAGATGCAGAACTTGCCTCTCTGAACTTCAATTTATACAGCTGTAATAAGGTCATAACAAGGGCTGATCGTATGAGGATGAAACAGGATAATGTGTATCAAACAGTGTGGTAAGTAGAGGAAAGAGAGAGACAGGATAGCATAGCGGTAGTCGTGTTGACTCTGAAATCAGATTGTGGGTCTGAATCCTGAGTCCACCACAGACTGAACATGTAATCTTGGGCAAGTTACTCATTTCTCTATGAGTCAGTTTCCTCATCAGTAAAATGAGCACATAATAATAGAACCATCTAAAAGGATTAGAGCTAAAGTTCTTAGAAATGGGCTTGGCAGTAACAAAATCTTTCATCATCATCATCATCATCAATTACATAGTTAGCATTTGGTATATAGTAAAAACTACGGTTCCAAAAAAATGATCATAAATTTGTGAAAACTCTCAATGGCAAAGGACAGAAACCCATCTCAAATAATCATAAGCAGCCAGAGCTGCTGGCTTACATAACTGAAATACCCAAGGAGTAACTGACTTCAGGCACAGCTGGATCCAGGGGTCCAAGTGATGTCATCAAGATTCAGACTTTGAATACCTGTCAGCTCTGTGTTCTTGTCACCAAGACATTTGTCTTGTCCTCTCCAAGAGGAAGCCCTTGGCAGCTCCAGGTCCAACCCACTGGGGGAAAAAACACGGTGCTTTCTCAACAGCCAAGCCTTCAGGACTATCTTCCCTGGGCTAGCTAGGTCACGTGCCCATCCCTGAACCAATCACTCTGGCCAGGGAGGTAGAATGTGTTGATTGGTTAAATCTAGGTCATGTGGTCTTCCTCCAACCAACCACAGGCACATTTGGAACTCTGACTGGTAATGAATTGAATGCCCACCCCAGACTGACAGCAGGGGTCCCAGCCACTCCCTCCCACCCCCATGCACACTGACTGCTTTGGAAAGGCGGCTCCCTGCAGTGGAATCAGGGTGCTGTTAGCAGAAGACAGGAGAATGGATACTCCTCAGGCAGTGAGAACAGATGTCCCTCCAGAGTCCTGGTCAGCCTCCCTGACATCAGAGAGGGACCTGCCCTCATCTCTCCCCGCTGCCCACCCCGCCCCCGGTGCTGAGCCTGCCTGGCTAATGACCCCTCAGGCTCCAGGCCTGAGGCTGGCTGACCATTCCCAGGGGACAGGAGGGGGCATGGGAAGGTGCTGTGAGCCAGAGCGTCCTCCCCCTGAGGAGCGAGGCATGGCTCTAGGGAGTGGGCTGAGCTAGGGAACCCCAGAGGAAAAAGCCACAGCCCTGGAGGAGGAAAAGGGGAAAGGGGTAAGCGAGGGCCAAGGCTTTGAAAGTCTCTGGAATAAAAGGAAGGTCTCAGGTGGTGAAGACATGTCCTTCCAAGAAGCTTTGAGAAGAATCTAGATACGGGGGAAATACTCAATACTCATTGCTTCATTTACTCATGTGTTTATTTGATGACCTACTATGCCAAGCACTATGAAGACATCAGGAGACAAGATGGAGATGCACTCTTGGGATTTATGGTGGTGTAGGATAAACAGACACATAATTACACCCATAATTATTTATTTATAATATGTCCCCCAAAAGAAAAGCATGGAGTGCAATGGAAGCAACTAATTAGACAGCATCAGCCTGAGGACCTGCTTCTGGTAAGATCCTTAGGACAAGGAGAAATTAATCAAATAGAGAATGGTTAGAAGAAGGATGTGTGAGGCAGATGGAGTGTAGGGGCAAAGGCCCTGAGGCAGGTGAGAGAAACAAAGCATATGCAAGAGGAGTGTGGGTGGAAGAAGCTTGGATGGGCAAGGGCCAGGTCACACAGAACCACATAGGCCAGGTTAACAACTTTGATCATTATCCCCTGAGAAGCCACCTTGTCTGAGATTCCCTCCGATGCAACACACAATGGACAGACATTTGATAAACACCTAACAAATTACCTACTTTGTATGAGGTCTCACGTAAGATGTTTGAGATACACTGGTGCTTGTATTCTAGTGAAGGAGTCAGAAACTAAACAAGGCAATGAATAGAAATAAGATAATTAGCACACTCACACAGAATCATAAGCTCCATGAAGTAAGTGACAGGAAGCGATCAAGGCAGGAGGAGACCTGAATGTTAAGACTGAGCCAGCTCCCTGAAGGCCCAGGAAAGAGCAGGCAGGCAGCCACGGCAAAGGCCTCACAGACAGGCTATTTGTGTTAGAGGAACAGGAAGGAGACCGGCAAGCAGCTGTGTGGCTGCACCTTACAATCACCTGCTGGAGCCTCTAAAAAAGACTGGGCCTGGGGGCGCCTGGGGGGGGGGGCTCAGTTGGTTAAGCCTCTGACTTGGGCTCAGGTCATGATCTCATGGTTCATGAGTTCAAGCCCCAGGTGAAGCTGTGTGCTGACAGCTCAGAGCCTGGAGGCTGCTTCACATTCTGTGTCTCCTTCTCTCTCTGCCCCTCCCTTGCACGCTCGCTCTCTCTCTGTCTCAAAAATAAAAATTTAAATAAATAAATAAGGCAAGGCCCACATCCACAGGCTCTGATGGACCATCCTTGGTAGGGTCCAGGCACCAGTGCTATTTGAGTTTCAGGGGACAAGGGGTGCTTCTGGGGTCAGCCAAGACTGAGAGTCAGGCCTGGCTACTCAAAGTGTGGTCCTTGGACCAGCAGCAGCAGCAGCACCCAGGAGCTGGTTAGGAGTCCCAGAAGCCAGCAGAATCTCGGGGCCTCCCCCGGACCTACGCATTCAGAACCTGCATTTTCACAGGGCGCCCAGGCTGGTCGCACACATATTCAAGTTTGAGAATGGCTGATCTAGAGGACAGCAAGAGGGAGAGCGGGCGAGGAGGACAAGGTGGGATGGCGGACAGGAGAGAATGTCCAATGGGCCCTACAGGAAGTGCGTGGTTCCGGTTCAGGTGCAACACTGGCAAATGTGCGCCACGCACAGGAACACACACCCCCGCCAGCGCACGCAAATATAGTCAAGTGCACACCCAGGCACCACACACCCCTTTCCATTCTCTGTTTTTCTGGAATACGTTTGCATCCGCCTCTGCCAGCCCCAGGTGTCCCCCTTCACCTGCACACTGACCCCATCACACACACACACACACACACACACACACACACACACACACACACA
>NW_027529443.1:4701009-4710648 GCF_008692635.1 Crocuta crocuta | reverse complement strand
GAGAGTGTAAGTGGTGCGAGGTCACACAGCCTGAGAGCCACGCTGGAGCCATAGGGCAGAGGTCTTCCCCACCGGGAGGGCCTCGGGAACCCTTCAGAGCTCATCCATCCTGCAGGGCTGCAAGAACAGACATAGCCGTCCTTTCCAATCCCTGGCAGGAACCCCCGCCTGGGGATGCTACCCTGGCTACGCCAGCTCCTGAAATGCGACCGCCCCACGCCTTCTGCATCAGTGACTTGGCTGGGGACCAGGCTCAGACTTACCTTCAGCCCAGCCTGATGCCCGGCACTCCAGAAGCTCCTCTGAACCCTGAGGACTCCCTGCCCACTCCGAATGGATTCTCCCTTTGTGAGTCCATGCTCTCTCTCCGCAATGAGACAAAGCTCCCGCGGGAAGGTCCTGACCTGTTTGCTGACATCCCCACGGAGCCAGCACTGTGCGGGAGGCCATGTTGCTCACTGGGGCGACAACTGATTGATCCGTCTGTGGCTTCATTCTGCTCTGGGCACCTTTCCAGATGGATGGCCTCCCAGCAGCCCAGCTGAGACACCCTAAGATTCCACCCCAGCCGCAGAAGCTCCCCAATTTGACCCAGGCTGTGCCTTGTCTGCCCTTGGCTCCTGGAGCGAGTGACAGTTCTGCCCAGTTTGTCTGGCATCCCTCACCGTCCTGTTATGGCGACCCCTTGGGGAGTGAAAACAAACAGATCCGGGTTCAAATTCCAACTCAGCTACTCGGCAGGGTCTTCCTCAGATCATGTCCTTCACTTCCCCGAGCTGGAGTGCCCTCGCCAGTGAGATGTGGGTGAGATGTGGGACAAAATGCTCAGGCAAACACAGAGCAGGACAAATGCCTCATGTAGCCCTGGGACACACACATCACAAGGAGGGCCAGCTTCCCAGTCTGGAACGAGGGGACTCCTGTGAATGAAGGGTTCCCCCGAGCGACCCACCAGGCTGCACAGTGACCATCAGCATGATCCTTGTCCACATAGCCCGGGACGCAGACACATGCCAAGCACCCTATTTATATCATCATCTCATTTAATTGGCCACTCCAGCTCTCCAGTTGAGAAAACTGAAGCTTAGACATGTTGAGAAATTTGAACAAGGTCACAATCAGCAAGAAGGGGCAGGCAGGTTCGAAACTGGGGATGGCTATTCCTGAGCCTCAGCTCTGAACTACCAAGTCATAGCGGCAGGCTGGCTCTTTTTAAGGCCGTTGCGTGGTGGGGGAATCAGACGATGGGAGGCGAGATGGGTAGAAGAGAGGGGATGTGTGAGGTCCTCGGCCTCCTCCAGGGACCACAGCAGAATGTGGAGAAGTCACTGCTCACAAGGATGGGTGAGCCCCCCGAGCCACAGCACTGGAGAGAGCGGGGTTTCTGTTTCTGTGCAGGCCAGCAAGTGGCGCCGGCCAAGAGAGGCCACGGCCTGGTTTGGGCGTGTGGAGTGTTTGCGGGTCCGGAAGCCCAGAGAGACTGCACAGCGCCACCACCCTGGGCTGGGGAACCTGATTGCAGGTGGCATCCGTGGCTGTAAGGAGAGGAGCTTCTCTTGAGAAGCATCATACATGCAGGAGTGTGGGGGTGCGGTCCAGACCCTGGACCGGCAGCATCAGCATCTCTGAGCAGCTGGTGCAGAATTCCGGGCCCCGCTCCAGAACTCCCGGCTCAGAATCTCTGAAGAATCTGTACTTTAGCAAGTGCTCCGGGGAGTTCTGCACCCCCTGAAGTTTGAGAAGCACTGTGCATGAGGACTGTAGACTCTGGGCCTTTGCACATGTCAGCCAGCCCACCAGAATGCTCTCCCTCTTGTTCTTAGCGTGGCTGACTCATGTTCAGCATCCTGCCTCAGCTCACATGCCTCTTCAAGAGGCTTCCCGCCCATCCCACTGTGACTGGTGGTCATGGCACCTTACTTAGTGCCTTCATAGCATGTTTCCAACGCAGTAATGAGCTCGCTCCTTCTCCCCCCATGTCCAGAAAGGCAGAAATTTCATGCATGTAGTGTTCCTTTGCATCCCTGTCATCAGGCCTGGTGCTTAGCACACAGTAGGCACTCTGTAGATCTTTCTTGTTCCTGACAAATGAATGAACAAACATCTTCCTGCCTAGAGTACAGCTCCTGGCCAAACCAGCTTAGAGGCTTGCCATCACCTCGTTATCAGATGGAAAGGGGTTATCTGGTCCCTTCCTTCCCCCAGGGGGCTACCCGACAGCCCACCATCAGAGGACATCCATGCTCCAACAGCAGATGCCTGGTGTTGGACAAGGCACTAAATAACATCTCACCTCATAAGGACAAAGGTATTTGCTTTTCAATTCACAGTATCCAGCTTGGATATAATAACATCACTTTGTTTCCATTGTATTTATTTTTTGCAGTGCCCTTCTATTTATGGCCAGTGGTACTAGCTTTCCATTTCCAGTTGGGTTATCAAGTGTCCTTTTAAAATACATCTCAGTTAAAAAAAAAAAAAAGTGAGTTGATTTAAAGAGCAATAGAAGACAAATGCCAAAACATGTGATATATAAATATATGGAGAAAGGCACACATACGGAGGGACGTGTGGTTTTGTGGTAGCTGTACCTCTAGTCTCTTCCTCAGATGCATTCCAGGAATCAGAAGGGCAGGATTTTAGAAAGGTGCTAGGGGACACCTGCCGTAGATGGCAGCTACCTCTGTGACAGCCTCCGCTGTCAGATAGATGCGTTCATCATCTGCAGCAAAACAATAGTTGCACCAAGTGAGACCAGTGAAGGCCATGAACGCTTTCCCAGGTCAGCTCAGGTCAGGCTCTGCCCTCAGGTGAGTCCACATGTGATCTCATAGTTTTGCTCCCAAATAAATGATAAGGCGCATTTATTTGTTCAGAGCTGTTTGGAATTCCAAACTTCAAATTAAGGATGGTAGCCCTGGGAAATGATACTCAGTCTGATCCATCCTAGCTGGGAGTTAATAAGTATTTCACCAAGGGGCACCTGGCTGGCTCAGTTGGAAGAGTGTGTGACTTTTGATTGCAGGGTTGTGAGTTTGAGCCCCACTTTGGATATAGGGGACATATATGTATATATACTTAAACAAATACGTTTTTAAAAATTTAGGGGTGCCTGGGTGGCTCAGTCGGTTGAACCTCTGACTTCAACTCAGGTCATGATCTCGTGGTTCATGAGTTCAAGCCCTGCATTGGGCTCTGTGCTGACGGCTCGGAGCCTGGAGCCTGCTTCAGATTCTGTGTCTCCCTCTCTCTCTCTGCCCCTCCCCTGCTCTCTCTCTCTCTCTAAGTAAATAAAACGTTAAAAAATTTTAATTACTTTTAAAAATGAGTATTTCAGCATGCTATCTGCCTCGTCTATTTGATCTCATTCAATCCTCACAACAGCCCTGAGAGTTAAGTACTATGACTATACCCATTTTCCAGATGAGGAAACTGAGACTCCGCTTGCCAAGGTTACACAGCTAGCACCATGGTGGAATCTGCATTAGAAGCTAGACAAGCAGGGAGACCTGGAGCCACGGCCATGCCCCCCTGGTGACTCCCACTGTCCTATTTGGATTGAGCTCCTCTCATCAGCATCACCCAGTAGTTAGGAGAGACAGAGGAGATGCCATCTCCAGGTGCCCAGCCAGCACCTGAGAATAGCCCTGTGAGCTCACAAGCACTTCTAAGGGACCCTGGGGCACCCCTGGGGACCGCCAAAAACTGCCCACATGGGCTGCAAACTTCATGGCAAGGGCTTCTTTTAGCCTCCAGCCTGCCCTTCATCCCACATACTCTTGATTGCCTCTTTTCCCCCTCTGGTGGCTGTGTTCACCGAACACACAGACCCTGCACCAGACAGTGATCAGCTAGACATTTCCTTCTATATTATCTCTGCTTTTAGTTTTAAAGTTAGTTCAAGTTTTAAATTTGAAAAATATAAGAAAATGGAGTAAAAAAAAAAGCAAAACCCACTCATAATCCACTTTAAAAAATAGAGAGTAAGAGCCACTTCCCAATTCTGACACTCAAATGCTATGCCCTCCCCACTGCACAGAGGTAACCACCATTAAAAGTAACTTTCTTAATTATTTCCTGTGCCTATTGAGATCTATCTATGTGCAGATCCATATCCATGACTATTTGAAATCAATATCTACCTATCTCGCTGTCAATCCACAAAAGAACCTATGTTCAGCTGCTCAGGTAGTGCACTGCTCAACTCCCAGGGCCACCAGCCACATTAACTGCCTTATAATCCATTTGCACATACTTTTTGTTCACAAAAATGAGATGAGGCCTTCTATATTGAACTGCAACTTTTTAAAAATATACCCATTATGGACCTCTTTCCTGGTCACCCATATAGTGTATCCAACCTTTCCCGCCATAAGAGTTGTCTAAGATGTTTCCAAGCTTTTTGGCTCTCACACTGTTCCTTTAACACTTATAGCAGCCCTCCAAGGATGGAACCACTATATCCATTTTAAGCCAAGGAAACTAAAGCTCAGAGAGGTCAAATACCTTGCCTGGGGATAAACAGCTAGTAAGTAGTAGAGCCAGAAGGCAATCCCAGGTTGCTCTGATTCTATGTTTATGTAAAGTACTTGATACTGAGCATGGACCCCAGCACCTCTCGATAAGTCGGGCACCTTACTACATGCATTATGTACATTATTTTATTGCATCTCAGAGACACCCAACAGTGATGAAGCCTTTTAGAAAGATACCAGTGTCATCGTTTACAGAAAACTCTAGCTCAGGCAAAGTAAACCACCCAAGGTCGCACGGGAAGTGGTGGAGCTGGGATTTGAACCCACTTCTTTGCTTCTGTTTCTAATAGATATGTATCTAATAGATACCACAGCCCACAAACCCATGTGTGCATGAATGTAATTTCATTTCTGACAGTGAACTTAGCATCTTCATTTCCTTTTTCCTTCCTAAACCTGCCCCTTGCCCCTTGCCCAACCTCCTTTCCTGGTACC
This sequence comes from Crocuta crocuta, assembly GCF_008692635.1. Lineage (NCBI taxonomy): Eukaryota > Metazoa > Chordata > Mammalia > Carnivora > Hyaenidae > Crocuta > Crocuta crocuta. Next base: position 4,705,678 of record NW_027529443.1, on the reverse strand, counting down.
ACTATTTAGTCCAGTGCCACGAGCTGGAAACTCAGACCACTCTGATGCCTCTTTTCTCCCCCCGCATCCACCATCCCACTCCTTACTGGCTCCTCTCCGTCCCTGATGCCCCAACTAATTCCCACCCGGGGCCCCAGCACTTCCACTTCCCCCACTGCCTGAATGTACTGGGCCCTGATTTGGAATGGAGCTGGTTCCTTCCCAATTCAGCCCTCAGGCCGCACTTGCCCCTGAGAAACACCCTCCCAGCCTGGCCCCCCTGACCCCCCTCATCCTGCTTTAAGTTCTTCACAGCTCTGCCCACTGTCCAAAATCACTTCTTTTCTTGTCCTCTGGCTCTCCCCCACCCTCGGAGGGTCCCGGGGTCCTCTCTGCGTCATGCGACAGTGCTTAGAACGGTGCCGGCCACCTAGTAGGTGCTAATAGTTATTTACTGGGCAACATGAGTGAATGAATTGCTGTTACAAGCCCTGCTCCCTTGGAGGAGGGGGGGCCGGAGTTTCATCTCAGCCAGACTCTCTCCTGGAAGGGCGTCTAAGCTCTGAGGGGCAGGAGGTGTGGGCGCATCTGGTCTGGGTCATCTTGTATCCATTGCCGGTATCTGCTGAGATACTCTCCGTCCTGGAGCAAAGCAAAGGATGATAAAAGTAAGGGTTGGGGAGCATCCGTTAATGTATCAGACCAGTGACCACCACGTTCCTTGCGCTGCTCGTCCCTCCGCACACGGGACATGCAGTGCGGTGCAGCCGAGCTCTGGGGCTTGCTGCTCGGTGCTGCTCCTGTGCAGTGACCAGCAACCCACAGTCTGCAAGGCGCCTGCGCTCATCAACTCTTTGATTGCCATAGAAAGCCTGCAAGGTAGGAAGGGGAGGGCAGGGGAGCTCCATTTCATAAACACAGACACCAAGACCAGGGATCGTTATTTGAGCTGCTGGGTTTGCAGTGCAGGTCTGGGGCAAAGCTGGTAAAACTGTGAGACAGATCTGTTCAGCTCTGGAGTCCACTGGTTCTTTTCAACGGGTAGCTTTTCAGACAGTTGCTAGAAGTTGAAACCACAGGAGAGTGATGAGAGATCAAATCCTGAGGACCTTATCTGAGATCCTGGATCCAGCCGTGCCTGAATCAGCTTTACCTCCTGGGTGTACCTATAACAGCTGAAGTTTGGTAGCTGCTGATTGCCATCCTGGTCCTTTTGGCAGGGGACACCCAGACTCATTCATTTATGCAAGAAATATTTAAGAAGGAAGGAAGAAAAATTTACAGAGTAAAAGGAATAAGAGCTCTGGATTCCTAACAGTGAGACCCTTAGCTTAGTGAAAGGAAAGGGTCCAAGCTAGACATGCACTGAGGCTGAAAACTCTCACACCCAGACACGGCCCTTTGGAGGAATTCAGCAATGAGAGCCTGGTTACTGAGCCCCTGCTTCATCAGTCACAAGGAAGCCCACTCAGATACTCAGAGTCAGAAGGACCTGCAGTTAAGCTGTGAATCTGCTGCTCCTAGGCTGTGTTAATTGGGCAAGATGCAGAACTTGCCTCTCTGAACTTCAATTTATACAGCTGTAATAAGGTCATAACAAGGGCTGATCGTATGAGGATGAAACAGGATAATGTGTATCAAACAGTGTGGTAAGTAGAGGAAAGAGAGAGACAGGATAGCATAGCGGTAGTCGTGTTGACTCTGAAATCAGATTGTGGGTCTGAATCCTGAGTCCACCACAGACTGAACATGTAATCTTGGGCAAGTTACTCATTTCTCTATGAGTCAGTTTCCTCATCAGTAAAATGAGCACATAATAATAGAACCATCTAAAAGGATTAGAGCTAAAGTTCTTAGAAATGGGCTTGGCAGTAACAAAATCTTTCATCATCATCATCATCATCAATTACATAGTTAGCATTTGGTATATAGTAAAAACTACGGTTCCAAAAAAATGATCATAAATTTGTGAAAACTCTCAATGGCAAAGGACAGAAACCCATCTCAAATAATCATAAGCAGCCAGAGCTGCTGGCTTACATAACTGAAATACCCAAGGAGTAACTGACTTCAGGCACAGCTGGATCCAGGGGTCCAAGTGATGTCATCAAGATTCAGACTTTGAATACCTGTCAGCTCTGTGTTCTTGTCACCAAGACATTTGTCTTGTCCTCTCCAAGAGGAAGCCCTTGGCAGCTCCAGGTCCAACCCACTGGGGGAAAAAACACGGTGCTTTCTCAACAGCCAAGCCTTCAGGACTATCTTCCCTGGGCTAGCTAGGTCACGTGCCCATCCCTGAACCAATCACTCTGGCCAGGGAGGTAGAATGTGTTGATTGGTTAAATCTAGGTCATGTGGTCTTCCTCCAACCAACCACAGGCACATTTGGAACTCTGACTGGTAATGAATTGAATGCCCACCCCAGACTGACAGCAGGGGTCCCAGCCACTCCCTCCCACCCCCATGCACACTGACTGCTTTGGAAAGGCGGCTCCCTGCAGTGGAATCAGGGTGCTGTTAGCAGAAGACAGGAGAATGGATACTCCTCAGGCAGTGAGAACAGATGTCCCTCCAGAGTCCTGGTCAGCCTCCCTGACATCAGAGAGGGACCTGCCCTCATCTCTCCCCGCTGCCCACCCCGCCCCCGGTGCTGAGCCTGCCTGGCTAATGACCCCTCAGGCTCCAGGCCTGAGGCTGGCTGACCATTCCCAGGGGACAGGAGGGGGCATGGGAAGGTGCTGTGAGCCAGAGCGTCCTCCCCCTGAGGAGCGAGGCATGGCTCTAGGGAGTGGGCTGAGCTAGGGAACCCCAGAGGAAAAAGCCACAGCCCTGGAGGAGGAAAAGGGGAAAGGGGTAAGCGAGGGCCAAGGCTTTGAAAGTCTCTGGAATAAAAGGAAGGTCTCAGGTGGTGAAGACATGTCCTTCCAAGAAGCTTTGAGAAGAATCTAGATACGGGGGAAATACTCAATACTCATTGCTTCATTTACTCATGTGTTTATTTGATGACCTACTATGCCAAGCACTATGAAGACATCAGGAGACAAGATGGAGATGCACTCTTGGGATTTATGGTGGTGTAGGATAAACAGACACATAATTACACCCATAATTATTTATTTATAATATGTCCCCCAAAAGAAAAGCATGGAGTGCAATGGAAGCAACTAATTAGACAGCATCAGCCTGAGGACCTGCTTCTGGTAAGATCCTTAGGACAAGGAGAAATTAATCAAATAGAGAATGGTTAGAAGAAGGATGTGTGAGGCAGATGGAGTGTAGGGGCAAAGGCCCTGAGGCAGGTGAGAGAAACAAAGCATATGCAAGAGGAGTGTGGGTGGAAGAAGCTTGGATGGGCAAGGGCCAGGTCACACAGAACCACATAGGCCAGGTTAACAACTTTGATCATTATCCCCTGAGAAGCCACCTTGTCTGAGATTCCCTCCGATGCAACACACAATGGACAGACATTTGATAAACACCTAACAAATTACCTACTTTGTATGAGGTCTCACGTAAGATGTTTGAGATACACTGGTGCTTGTATTCTAGTGAAGGAGTCAGAAACTAAACAAGGCAATGAATAGAAATAAGATAATTAGCACACTCACACAGAATCATAAGCTCCATGAAGTAAGTGACAGGAAGCGATCAAGGCAGGAGGAGACCTGAATGTTAAGACTGAGCCAGCTCCCTGAAGGCCCAGGAAAGAGCAGGCAGGCAGCCACGGCAAAGGCCTCACAGACAGGCTATTTGTGTTAGAGGAACAGGAAGGAGACCGGCAAGCAGCTGTGTGGCTGCACCTTACAATCACCTGCTGGAGCCTCTAAAAAAGACTGGGCCTGGGGGCGCCTGGGGGGGGCTCAGTTGGTTAAGCCTCTGACTTCGGCTCAGGTCATGATCTCATGGTTCATGAGTTCAAGCCCCAGGTGAAGCTGTGTGCTGACAGCTCAGAGCCTGGAGGCTGCTTCACATTCTGTGTCTCCTTCTCTCTCTGCCCCTCCCTTGCACGCTCGCTCTCTCTCTGTCTCAAAAATAAAAATTTAAATAAATAAATAAGGCAAGGCCCACATCCACAGGCTCTGATGGACCATCCTTGGTAGGGTCCAGGCACCAGTGCTATTTGAGTTTCAGGGGACAAGGGGTGCTTCTGGGGTCAGCCAAGACTGAGAGTCAGGCCTGGCTACTCAAAGTGTGGTCCTTGGACCAGCAGCAGCAGCAGCACCCAGGAGCTGGTTAGGAGTCCCAGAAGCCAGCAGAATCTCGGGGCCTCCCCCGGACCTACGCATTCAGAACCTGCATTTTCACAGGGCGCCCAGGCTGGTCGCACACATATTCAAGTTTGAGAATGGCTGATCTAGAGGACAGCAAGAGGGAGAGCGGGCGAGGAGGACAAGGTGGGATGGCGGACAGGAGAGAATGTCCAATGGGCCCTACAGGAAGTGCGTGGTTCCGGTTCAGGTGCAACACTGGCAAATGTGCGCCACGCACAGGAACACACACCCCCGCCAGCGCACGCAAATATAGTCAAGTGCACACCCAGGCACCACACACCCCTTTCCATTCTCTGTTTTTCTGGAATACGTTTGCATCCGCCTCTGCCAGCCCCAGGTGTCCCCCTTCACCTGCACACTGACCCCATCACACACACACACACACACACACACACACACACACACACACACACACTGCT
>NW_027529443.1:4698073-4700978 GCF_008692635.1 Crocuta crocuta | reverse complement strand
CTCCGTCATACTGCAGGTCCCGAGGAGATTCTGGTGGGGGAGTGGGCAGGGGGCTGGGGAAGCTAGAAGGAAAGACCCGCCTCCTTGCTCCTGCCCCGAGCCTGGAGCGGAGCTCAGACGGCAGGGAGAAGCCGCACAGGCTGCAAGGTTACCTTGCAGAACGAAATCCCAGCGTGGTGTTTGCTTCAAAATGCCAGAACTATTCCTGGATGTCAGGTGCAGTTAATGGTTGCCATGGCAACCGCCCATGCTTAATGAATAGAAGAGAGTAAAAGACGCTGGATATAAATGTCAGGGCCTGGGATGGATTTGCTTGGGAGCAAATCTGTTAGCGCTGGGCAGAGCTGACCAGTGGAGGTTGAAATGAGCAGTCTGGGGAAGCGGGAAACAGATCGGTGAGGTTCTCTCTCCCTTTTCTCCGCGTAGCAGAGTCAGAGGGGCATAAAATGTCAAAAAGTAGGACTTTCTGTACAGACAGTTTAAATGCAGGCTCTGGTGCCCTGGGTTTGACTTTGCAACATGTTTACAAAGTTTGTAGGGGCAGAAATCTGAACCCAGCTCTCTCAAGAGTTAAGAGGTGCCGCTTTTTAAAACACTCCCCTGGATTTTTTTTTAATGAAGAAAGTGCCAAGTCAGTGTTTAAAAAAATAAACTTTTGGACAGACAATGTCCAGAAGATAAGAAGACAAGCCACAGGGTAGGAGAGAACACATGTGCACAAGACACATCTGATAAAGGGCGATGAGCCAAAATATACAAAGAAGTCTTAAAACTCAGCAATAAGAAAACAGACAACCTGACTAAACCTGGAAACAACCAAGATGTCCTTCAGTAGGTGAATGGATAGAGAAAACTGTGGTAGATCCAAACAATGAGATTTTAACCAGTGCTAAAAAGAAATGAACCATCAAGCTAGAACAAGACATGGAGGAACCTTAAATGCATATTACGAAGTGAAAGAGGCCCATCTGAAAAGGCTGCCTACTGTGTGTTTCCAACTATCTGACTTGCTGGGAAAAGGCAAGACTATGGAGACTGTGATAATGTGTCAAGGTAGGTTTGTGGATGGTAACAGATGCACTCTGGTGAGGGACGTTGACAACGAGGGAGGCTGTGTGTGTTGGAGGATATGGGAAATCTCTGTACCTTCTGCTCGGTTCTGCTGTGAACCTAAAACTGATCTAAAAAATAAAGTCAATTCAAAATAAAAACAACCTTTCGAATCCCACACCTCCACATGCTGTATTGTAATTGTGGCATTTGCATGTGACATACAGAAGTTAGAGAGCAAATGGAGGGGTCCGGTCATGAGGGGTAGGTTGGAAGCTGTTCACTGAATGTCCCTCAAATGTTACTGTGTCTCCGTGATCATGTGCGGGGCTGCGTTTGGGAATGATGCCGAAATCCACTGATGCTGGTGAATGTGAAAGCCAAGTTCAAGGCACAGGTGTGCTCTGAGCCCACAGCCAGGGACGGGCTGTGTGGTGCTCACCTGTTGGAAGACTTGCTGTGTTTTCAGCTTCTTCCACCCTCAGATCTTGTAAGAGGGAATCGCTGCCCTTAAAGCCTACAAACTCCAGAGCCTACCTTCCCCGTCCTCCGGCCAAGGTCTCAAGCAGAGGCCAAGTCCTTTGTGTGTGTGACAACGACCTTGCGTCCACTTGGCTGGAGGGCGTGGCTCTCAGACTCTGAGGCACTGGAATCTGAGGCGTCTGATAAGAAGCACAGATGCTCAGACTCTAACTGGTGCAGCCGGTAAGAGGCCCAGGCTCGCACTTTTTAAAAACAGAGGTCCAGTTTATTCTTTCACTTTCAGATCCACTTTCAGGTGGGTCCAACTTTCCCAGGCCCCTCTGGAAGGAAGCAGGCTACCAGCTAGGTACAGAGCAGACAGGTAACACCCACAGTCCCCTCTCCTGGCTGAATTTCCCGTCCTCGGTGGCCTGCCTTTCCACCCCCAATTGCCAGTTACTTCTTCAAAGCGTTCACAGTGGCTTTCAATGATTCCTCTGAAGGTGCACTCCATCCCTGCTCCTCTGAAAGCCGCTGGCATCCAGAGATCTTTTAAACTATAAATCAGATTGCATTTCTTAGTGGCTTAAAGCATCGTCTCGCTCCTCCATGGACCTGCTCTCCCCCTACTCACTCTGCATCACTTCTCTTGGTTCCAGAAACACACTACGCATTATCCTGCCCCAGGGCCTTTGCATATGTGATGCCTTCTTCCTAGAAAGCTCTTCTCAAATCTCCCCGTGGTTGGCTTCCTCTTGTCACTCACACCACCTACTCGGAGAGGCTTTCCCTGTCCACCCAACCTCATGATTGTCCCTCCCTGAGTCAAAATAATAGACTCCACGTTTATAATTTTCATAGCACGTATCACTATTTGAAATGACCTTTTCCTTTTTACAGAACCATTTGTATCTATTCTTCCTTCACTGTAGGTGTCTCCCCACTAGAACATAACGGCCTTGAGATCCAGAACCTAGTCTATCTAGTTCGCTGATAAACCCCCAAGTGCCCAGGACAGAGCTCAATGCAAAGCAGGCACCTTGACAGACCTTCATTGAACACGAGTGAATCGGAATGTACACCGTCAGCAGTTCAGTAACATCAAAGAGGATCTTTCTTTCTCCCGAACTCACTCGCTCCTGTGGTTCTCTTATTAGAAGCTGTGAGCCGTGATCGCTATACTCCACATGCTCAGATAGACCAGGTCAGTTCAGGGCCCCCATTATCCAGGAGTTCATTACCCAAATCCCCGCATATGTTCAGCTGAATGGACAAGCAAGCAAACTCCATCTTCACGGGAATATGTGCATGAATGGCCTGACCACTTATAAAACCAGGCTCAACTAGAACACCCTCCCCACCCCATCCCACACCCCCACCCCCATTCCATACC
>NW_027529443.1:4644908-4697942 GCF_008692635.1 Crocuta crocuta | reverse complement strand
TCCCCACCCCATCCCACACCCCCCCCCCCATTCCATACCCCGCAATTCACGGCCTTTGTCTGGCAGCCTCTCTCTGACTGCCAGCTCTTGTCAACATGGGACAATCCAATGCAACGCAAATAGAGGCAAAAACGATTGCATAGTGAGATTGCATATCTAGCAAAATCCACAGAGCTTCATGGAATGGACGTGAGGAGTGGTGTGATATGCCAGCTGGGAGCCCCAGGAGCTGGGCAGAGGGACGCCCGTTAGCAATGGAAGGAGGAAAAAAATCAACAAGAAGAATGATGTGCTAGTGCACATCCAGTGATTTGAATATCAAAGGATTAAGAGAAGCTCTTGAGAAGATGATGACGTACTCAAATATTTTTTGCCAAAAGGACCTACTTTATGATCCTACTGGGAGAGTCAGACTTTACAATCCAGCTGGGAAAGTGAAGGATTTCACATTCTCTCATGTGATTTTATCAGAAAAAAATTATGTTCTCTTCCCGCCGAAAATCAACACAGCTTGCTTTTTGTTCATCCCAGCACATAGTTGGAAGAGATAAGACAAAACAAATATATGCTCATAAATGATCGTTTCATTTTCAAGATAAAGATGAAAACGTCTCTTTGAACCTCATTCTTAACTATGAAATAAAGGTCCCTATTTTCAAATGGACTCACCTGAAAGGGGGTGGTTATCAACCTTGGCTGAACAGTTGGGCTCATCTGGGGAGTTTTGAAAACCCTACGCCTGGATGGCTCAGTCGGATAAGCGTCCAGCTTCGGCTCAGGTCATGACCTTGCAGTTGGTGAGTTCAAGCCCCACATCAGGCTCTGCACTGACATCTCAGAGCCTGGAACCTGCTTCAGATTCTGTGTATCTCTCTCTCTCTGCCCCTTCCCTGCTCACACTCTGTCTCTTTCTCTCTCTCTCAGAAACAAACATTAAAAAAATAAGAATAAAATAGAAAACTCCAGATGCCCAGATGGATTAAGTACAATCTCTGAGGGTAAAACAGAGCCCCAATATCTTCCAACCACCCCAGCCTCCACTCCGGAACTTCCAACATGCAGCCCCTTTGGAAAAACCATTATTTTAAACTATTTTTATCCTCTGTGCTGAAGCTCTCCTGTAATACCAAGAACCCAAACATTTTCATAATCAGACAGTTACTTTTGCTTTCTTAAGTATTCCTGGTGCGTAAACAAACTTGATGTTTGTTCCTTCTTTGATTCCTTAAGGCAAAGTCATCACGATAGGGACCTAACAAAAGACCTATGTTTCTGGATGGAGAGCTCCAATCTCCAGTGAGCCTTGGTTTTGAGCTCTGAGCTGCACTTTGGGGGCCTGAAATTTGGGTTCCCCAGATGGGCTGCTGGCTGAGATGGGTGCCAAGGTCCGAGCACTGGGTTGGCAGGGTTTCTGGGCTGGACCACATTCTGGGCACTGGCGCTGAGCTGAGAGGGGCGGTTAGGGGTATCCACCCTCGTTCTGAGCACAGGGTAACCATCCAGAGACTACTCGGAAGTGATGCCCCTTTATTAGGTTGGGGAACGCAGGTGCCACAGCCACCACATCCTCTCCCAGGATTGTCAGCGTGGGCTACGCACCCTGCGCACAGCAGGCAGATGGGGAGGGTCCTTCGTGAAAGACCACCTGAGGTCCTGCTGATGCCAGAGGAGGCACATCCAGCAGATGGCTGCCCCCACTCAGGGCCTCCCTTCAGGACTGCAAACTTGAGAAGGTCTGTCCGCTCTGTGTCCAGTATTTCTGGACTTGAGGCCAAAAATGCTTGAGCGGAGCTGTCTTAAGATGACCCAGAAAAGCTCTATCTGGCTCTTGCCCAAACTTGGCACAGCAGGTGGTCTAGGCTTGTTCTCACTAAAGTTTGATCCGGTAAATCTGCCACAAGAGGCCTTCTTTAACCTCCCCCCACCCACCCTCTGGGCTCCCTTCTGTTCCTCAAACAAACGAAGCTCATTCCCACCTCAGAGCCCATGCCTCTGCCTGGAAAGCCTTCTCTGCCTCTTCACATAACTGGCTCCTTCTCTTTATGCAGGTCAGAGCCCAAACATCCCCCTCCCCCAACCACCACCACGCTGCCCCAAATTGCTCAGCATCTGCCCCCACCCCTGGCCTAGTCACCCTGACATCCTCTTCTGTGTCCTTCAAAGCACAGGCATCTTGTTCATTGATATAGTCTGTAGACTCACTCCCCAGTGAGAATGTCAGTTCTAGGACCAGAATCTTCTGCCTTGGCCACTAGTGAATTCCTAAGAAGGGAGGGCAAAGTTCGAACCAACCAATCTTCACAGCCCAGATGTCAGAGCTGCGCTCTCCCAGGGTGCCACCCCCTTACTGCCACTCACCCAACCTCTGCCTCTGTCTCCCAGACCAGCCGCCACTGATGCACGCAACACCCGCAGCGACTCTGAGTTCCCAAATGAGTTTTCCTCTCCCTCTCGACAACACTCACGCTACGGTACTCTGCGTGGGGCAACAGGCTTCCCTGACTCTGATGAACTTTTACTTACCCTTCAGCTCTCAGCGTAGACGTGATTTCACTCAACATTTGGTTGACAGAAATCATTCTACTAAGCTAGCAGGTGACAGAATTTGAGGGGATGAGGGAGATGCTTTCTCTTTGAACCTTATGCCTTTAGTGTATATACTGTCTGAATTCTCCAACTATAAATATGTCCTTTTTTTACGTTTATTTACTTTGTTTTGAGAGAGAGCGCGAGCACAAGTCAGGGAGAGACAGAGAGAGAGGGAGGGAGAGAGAATCCCAAGCAGACAAACCATGAGATCGTGACCCGAGCTGAAATCAAGAGTCAGACACTTAACCGACTGAGCCACCCGGGTGCCCCTGTATACCTCTATTCTTTTCCTTTAACAGGGATTATCTGAGCACGGGATAGTGGACTGCTTCTTACTTCCCTTGTAATATTTCTCTGCATTGATGAACATTCTCATCAATGTTACTCTTTAAACATAAGTGCCACAATGACTTAATTATTACTGCTTTCTTATGTGGTTTAATATCTTAGCAGAGGCCACCTGACTGAGCTCTTTCATTCATACTAATATTTTGTCCAGCAAATTGCCCTGAGCTTTCCAAGTAGACTATTTTCTCACCTGGGGAAAAAAATGATAATTTTGTCCTATTTTTCTCTATTGCTTGTTACTCGCAACTCTGCTTTATTTCTTCTTGAACTAGAACTTGTAGAATCGTGGTAAATAACAGAAGTGATGGTGGGCGTTCTTACCTCATTTTTTATTTTATTTTATTTATTTATTTTTTTAATGTTTTATTTATTTCTAGGAGAGAGAGAGAGACAGTGTGAGCAGGGGAGGGTCAGAGAGAGAGGGACTCACAGACTGAAACAGTCTCCAGGCTCTGAGCTGGCAGTCAGCACAGAGCCCGACGCGGGGCTCGAACCCACGAACCGCGAGATCATGACCTAAGCGAAAGTCGGACGCTCAACCGACTAAGCCACCCAGGCGCCCCCTCATTTTTTATTTTAATGGGAATATTTCTAGGGTCTGACCTTTAAGAAGGCTTGTTGGTTGAAAGGAAGTCCCCTTCCTCTTACGGAAGACATGTTTTTCCGTCAGCTGAGCCAGAGATGAACCACTAGCAGATTCTTTTCCACGCAAGATGAGGCTTGTTTTCACCAGAAAGCCAGTCTCTGCAACGGATTCACTTTAACACACCCGGAAACCTGCCCCGGCTCTGTCTTCCATTCCAGACCTCTTCCCGGGGTCCTGTGGTCTGTGGGTTCCCACTGCCTAGCTCTCACACCTGCCCTACCCCGCATTCCCATTGCTTCTCCCCTGTAACCACGGGATCTGCACCCACGCCATCCACCACCGATCCTCCCCCTGGTTTACCGCATTCCTGCTTTCTGCTTCTCTCTGCCCCAGGGCCTTGGCTTAAACTGTGCCGCGGTAGTGCTTTTCTCTGTGTCCTGACCTCATCCTTACAGGGAGTATGCTTTCAACATCTTTCTTGGTTCCAGCCTTGACAGTTCATGGGAAAGTCCAACGCCTTCCTGTTTTTCTTAGATTTACTGATAGGGGGAAATACTCCTGAGAAAATGTAAGTGAGAAGAACAGCATGATCTCAATTTTATAAAACCATTTGTGTGTGAAAGCATGGCGGGGCGGGGTGGGGGGAGAGTCTGGAAGGAAATATACAGAAATGCTAAATAGTGGTTATTTCAGGGAGCTGGCAATATGCTCCTTGCATGAATGGCCAAGTTCACTTTTTGATGACTCGTGATGCCAGCAGCTTCCTTTTCAGCGTGGAGTCTTCCTCAGGGAAATTCTTGATTCCCTTTCGTTTTAGATTGCTTTTTTAAATCTCAACCTGGCACCGATGTGTCTCTTCTGGTCCTAAAATACCTACCAAAACCAATGGTAGTAATAGCTATAATTTATTGAGCTCTTACTATGTGCCAAGAGCTGTACTAAGTGGTTTACGTCATTGCCCGATTAAAAGAGTATGTGCTGAGAATACCAGCCGACGCTCTGTCTGCGGCTACAGGCTCCATTAATTCCCATGACGTTATTATTACTATCGTCATCCTGCAGAAGAAGAAACTGAGGCTGGGGGAGGTAATGTGCCACAGGTACCTCAAGTGCCATAGAGCTGGGTGGGGGCGGCAGGGGGAGTTTGGTCAGCTGGGAAGTTCGCTCCTGGTCTCCAGGGGGCTGGGGCTACAGGGAACTGTTCTCCCACGGAAAAGTGGGACAGAGATCCCTGTTTTTTAAGAGAAGCTCCAAATGACGCTTTTATGTGACATACCCTGCATTTTAAATTGCAGCAACATGTTGGATTTTTTTTAGAAAATACATCAAAATAGGCATTAAAATACTGCAGGTAAAAACATAAAACAAACCAAGCAAACACACCAAACAGAACATTCCGTGACCCAGATTTGGCCTAGACCTTATCTCCTTTAGAAGAACCAGCTGGGATTATGTCCTCTGCGAGTCCCCAGAAGGCCCAGGCCTTTGTGTGTGTGTGCTACCTCGCAGGACAGGGGTCTTTAGACCACGGGTCAGCAAAATCTTCCCCAGCAAGATAGTAAATATTTTTGTTCTTGCTGTTTCTACCACAGTGGCGGCCCTGACGTTATAGCATAGAAGCCATAAACAAACAGGCACCGTTGTGCTTCAGTACAATCTTATTTACAGACACTGAAATTTGAATTTCATATAGTTTTTTGCATGTCATGAAACAGTATTCTTTGGGTTTTTTCCCCCCCACCCATCTAAATATGCAGAAACCATTCTTAGCTCCTGGGTTGTGCAAGAACGGGGCGGACTGCATTAGACCCTAAATCCCGGGACCGTTTCTCCGGAAGCTTCCGGCGTTTGCTGGCTCTAAGCTCTAGTTTCCAGGTGTGAACCACCTCGGGTAAGGCCCGCTTCACAAGCAGGTGCAGACACATGCGGAGCTCCTTATTCCCACGTGGGTCCGACTGGCCTGTCTCAGTAACGCTCACATTCCATCTTCAGCTGAAACTTCTCTTCCTCTGAAGCCTCTGTGGTGTATGTCAAACAACTAACCACAGGTGACCCCACAACCACCACCTTGGCCCTGCTGGGTGGCCCCCGATGTAGATTATGGGAAAAAACATGGTTGATGGAAAAAACCACTCACTGGTGCAATGCATTGCCACACTCAATGGCTACGGATAGACCACAAAACTGTCATAAAGCCCCAGGCACAACATGTTGCTGGCAGCTCTCAATGTGGGGAAGAGAGTGCAATTCTCAACAGTGGTTAGGAACTTTGGCTGCCTGGGGGGCTCCATCGGCTGACTCCTGGTTTCAGCTCAGGTCATGAATTCACAGTTGGTGAGTTCGAGCCCCGCATCAGGCTCTGTGCTGACAGCTCAGATCCTGGGGTCTGCTTCAGATTCTGTGTCTCCCTCTCTCTGCCCTTCCCCGACTCATATGCATGCTGTCTCTCTCTCTCTCTCTCTCTCAAAAATAAACATTAAAATTTTTAAAAAAAGAACTCTGGCTTTGGAGTCAGGCCGACTTCCATTTTATTTGAGCATGCCACTTACGACAATGCCACTTATGCCTGTGTCCCTTGACGAAATCATTCACTTCACTAAGCCTTCATTTTCTTACCTGTAAAAAGGGATCATAATACTAGGTACCTCATGAGGCAGCTTTGAGAGCTAAAGACGATAAAACATGTAAAGGAATTAGGTTGGCACTCAGGGCAGGACATGGGCTCAGCATGTGTGACCTACTGTGACTTATTATTCAGCTACCTGGAAGGGAATGGGTGGTTTTTTTTTTTTTATTTTTTTTTAATGTTTTATTTATTTCTGAGAGAGAGAGAGAGACAGTGTGAGCAGGAAAGGGTCAGAGAGAGGGAGATACAGAATCTGAAGCAGGCTCCAGGCTCTGAGCTAGCTGTCAGCACAGAGCCCAATGTGGGGCTCAAACCCACAAACCATGAGATCGTGACCTGAGCCGAAGTCGGACGCTTAACCGACTGAGCCACCCAGGCGCCCTGGGAATGGGGTTTAAAAACTAACAGGAATATGTGAATGGAACTCTAAAATCTAAACAAGAAACAAGAAAAAAGAGTGCCTGGGTGGCTCGGTGGGTTAACCATCCAACTCTTGATTTCGGCTCAGCTCATGATCTCATGTCATGATCTTATGGTCCTGAGATCGAGCCCTGCATCGGGCCCTGCACTGAACATGGAGCCTGCTGAAAATTCTCTCTCTCTCTCTCTCTGCCCTTCTCCCCCATTCACTCTCTCTCTCTAAAATAAAAATTAAAAAAAAATTTTTAAGTCTGAACAAGAAAAAAAATGAAGGCTTTTTCTTTCAATATCAGGAAAGAAGCTATGACTTTGTGTTTCTTTGAAGAATTTCCTTGAGTCTGCAAGTCTTCTCTCCAAGAAGCCCTCCTTGGTTCTGAGTCCACTCTGCTTGGTGTGCTGAGAATCAGAACTAAGGGGATGTTCTACATATTGCATCGCATTTATTGGGAAATGCCTCTGGCTTGGAGCCTACTTGTAGCAGGAGTTAAGTGCATGGCACTCATTATTACAAGATAGTAATTGACATAATAATAATGGCTACTATTCAACGTCTAATGGTGAAAACCACAGGCTCTGAAGCTTGGATTCAAATATCGATTCTTCCCCTCTCCAGCTGTGACACCTCAGCCTCTTCTGTGATCTGGGTTGCCTCGTCATCAAATGTCAGGATTAATAGCGCCCACCTCCCAGGGAGGCAGACAAGAGTAAATGGGAGAAGGGATGTGAGGTTTCAGCTCTGTGCTTGGCCCTTTGGGAGCATTTAACATGTACTAGATTGTATGATGACAGGCCTGGAGTTTTGCAAAAATTATCTCCACTTCATATACAGCTTTATTGAATCCTTGCAGTAACTGTGCTGAAATGTAAGGCCAGAATATAAGATGTGATCCCAAACTTTGTCTGCTCTCCCTGACACCACACTGCCCCTCGTCTCCATGCTGCCCTTCCCCCCCACGCCACATTCTCAGGCTGGGATGAGAACAATGATGCATAATGTCATGCTGTGTTTTGGTGAGGAGTTCAGAAAATGCCGTCATTTTTAGGAATTGGCACAGCCATTAACTGTCCCAGAGATTGGTTAACTGGCTAGTTAGCAAATACCCACAATGACTATCAAACACCCAAAATGACTGAAGTCATACTGATATCAGGGGTGCCTGGGGAGGCGCAGGCGGTTAAGTGTCCAACTCTTGATTTCCGCTCAGGTCATGATCTCAGGGGTTCGTGAGGTCGGGCTCTGCACTGACAGCATGGAGCCTGCCTGGGATTCTCTCTCTTTCTCTCTGTCTCTTTCTTTTGCTCCTCCCCCACTCTCTTTCTCTCTCAAACAAATAAATAAACACCTTTCTTTTTTTTTTTTTTTAAATGTTTTATTTATTTCTAGGAGAGAGAGAGAGAGACAGTGTGAGCAGGGGAGAGTCAGAGAGAGAGAGGGAGTCACAGACTGAAACAGGCTCCAGGCTCTGAGCTGGCAGTCAGCACAGAGCCGGACGCGGGGCTCGAACCCACGAACCGCGAGAGCATGACCTAAGCGAAAGTCGGACGCTTAACCGACTAAGCCACCCAGGCGCCCCAAATAAACACCTTTCTTAAAGAGAACAAAGGAAGCAAATGCTGACAGTTTCTGCAAGAGACACCTGTTCATTTCATGTCTCCCAAAGACGTGGGCCGAGCACGGCAGGGAGAAGGGAAGGGTTGAGGGGACAGTCCTGTGTCAGATATGAGCAGGATCAGGGACAGTGGGACACCTGGGAGTCAGCAGACCTTGATCGGAACACTGGCTCCCCTATTTACCGTGTGAGCTCAGGCAAAATTCCCATGCCCAGTTTCCTCATCAGTAAAATGGAAAATTAATACACACAAACTCCATTTCCTTCTCCTTTTTCCGCTCACCAAATGGGGGCAGAAATAAAGCAAGATAGTCCTCATGATGAATGATTGTGTTTCATAGCTATTTGCCCTTCTCAGTAGATCTCAACATCATGCAAAATCTAGGAAGCAAAAAAGTTAAGTCTTCTGCTGCTACTGCTGCTTCTNTATTGGTCTATCTTTTGTGTCCCAGGACAGATGTTGACAGGCCAACAATATGCACAGCCAGCAACACTATGGAAGGATCTTCACCGTAGGGCTGAGGACCTAGGTTCACCCTAGAGGCTCTGGCTCCTCCCCCACCCAGCTCAGGCCCACATTTGTTTCCACAGGGGCTTTCCGAGGAGTGTGCAAGAAAATCGACCACTTCCCTGAAGACGCTGACTATGAACAGGACACAGCAGAGTACCTCCTGCGTAAGTTTCCACTCCTGGGGTCTCCCTGGGGAGGGGGATGTGGGGAGGGCGACCCTGCAGTCACCCAGCTGCCCCTGAGGCTCCTCAATGCCTGCCCCTGGAAATGGATGCTCCAAAGGGGCTTCTGGGGACCTTTGCTACTAGACAGAGACATTCAAGTGATTCTGATATCTAAGTCTCTTTAATGTCAATGAACTAGAAATAGAAAGGGGAAAAGTAAGTGAGTCAAAACTGAAAGGTTCTTTTTAGTCTGCTTAGGAGAAAATGTAAGGAATTTTCTCCAACTAGAACACAAGTTTTCACCTTCCCGAGAGAGTTGAGTTGAGGTGCTAATGGGTGAGGTGCTAATGGGTGAGGTGCTAATGGGCACGGTCCTAAGGGGCAAGCCCTGGGAGAATAAATGCAAATCCAAGTTCACCTCTCTGCAGTTTCAATCCTATTGGGTCAGGGCCAGTATCTCGCTGGGGTTGTCCCAAGGTGGGTAACCTGGATCTGACATGGGACTGTCACGAAGGCAGCACATGGGAGGCAGCAGAGCATGGTAGCTTTAGTGCGAGGTTGCTGGGCTTTTACCCTTGTTTGACTCCCTACTGGCTGGATTAAACCTGGGTCAAACTGCTTAACCTTTCCATCTCTCAACCATCTTTATCTAGCCAGACATGGAGATGATAATGTCATCTATGTGACAGGCTCAAGAAATTTAAATAAGCCCTTGCACATCACCCTCAGCGCAGGGCTCCATACGGAATCATAAGGCCATGTGGGCTAGCTCTTTTCTGTGGCACAAGACAAGCAATAGCAAAGCCCAGCTGCAAATAGGGGCCTGACATTGACCTAGGCACAGAGAGACCTGGGGGCTTAACATAATCTAAATGTAACTTCTTCAACAAAAATGTGTGTCAAGTTCATGCAAAGGGAATTTCAAAGGCATTGACTAAATTTACTGTTAGGGAATGTTAAATGTAAGGGTTTTTTAAATGACTATTATAAATAAAAACTTCAAGGGGCGCCTGGGTNATTTAAAATAAATAAATAAATAAATAAGTAAATAAATAAATAAATTAAAACTTCAAGAGGGGCACCTGGCTGGCTCAGTTGGCTAAGTGTCCGACTTCAGCTCAGGGCATGATCTCAAGATTTGGGAGTTCGACCCCTGAGTAGGGCTCTCTGCTGTCAGCACAGAGCCTGCTTCAGATTCTCTGCCTCCCTCTCTCTCTGCCCCTCCCCCGATTGCTCACTCTCTCTCTCTTTCTCTCTCTTTCTCAAAAATAAACTTTAAAAATTAAATAATAAAAACTTCAATAAGTTGTCCTATTCAGATTATGTTTGCAACTTCTAGCTCAAGAATGGTGTTTAAATTACAACCATTTTTAGCCCTGCTCACACCCGTTAGTCTGCAGATGGACTGTAAGTCTGCGTATGAGCCTCGAACCACATCACAGTGTAAGTGGTAGTGGGGTCGATTAAGNTAAAACATTAAAAAAAAAAGAAAATTTTAAAACGTAAACATAACCATTTCTTTTTCTGCAGTAGGATTTATCCAAATGCCTACTAGAATTTGTACCAGCAGCAGAAACATTTGGCATGGGAAATACAGGCCACATTTAGAGGTGTAGCTTTGTACATGGACCTGCTCAGAAGAATGGCTTAACACCGTCCCCAGTGAGATTTTACTGCATACCCATGGGTTTTCATTCTTTTTTTTTTTTCCTGCTTAATGAAACATAGTGATGTTTGCCCTGCTGGAGGTGAAATACAGCTATAGCTTCTATTTCACAACTTGCAAAACTGATTTAAGTTCTTCCCAGAGGTAGATTGCTTTTCCAACAGAATATTTTGCTCCCTGTAAGAATGTGGGCATCCTCATCCCAATCCCACGGTCCACCCACGCTTCACCATGAGCCACAGAACCAGACTAAGGTTACGGAGAGGCTTTTATGAGCACACGAATGTCCCGCTGTCCCAGCACACAGAGCCAGGGTCCTGTTGCTGCGGGGGTCTCTGACCTTCACCTACCCCTAGATAGTTTGGGGAGGAGGAACAGTAGAGGAAAGAAGTAACGGGGGAATAAAACCTTTTTGTTCTGAAGCCACCACGTGTCCCCTGGGCTAAAATGAAAGTGGAGTGGATGAGATGGACTTGGTGACCATGGCCGCTGTCCAGAGGCAGAAACACCTGCAACCCTGTATCTCATTTGTGGGGTAAAGTGTGAGTCTGGCCACCAGCTGGTTGCCACGTGGTTACTGGCAGCCACCTTTCAAAGCTGCATTTTTATAGCCAACGCAATTCAATGGCTTCAAACATTCCAGTTGTTTCCTTTGTGCATAATCACAACTTAATCATACTTTTAATTTTTTTTTAATTTAAACAACTCTTTTAATCAATTAAACGTATCATGTTAAATATTCGAGCAATTCCTGCCCAGACACAATGCAAATGAAGGCCTTAAAGGTTTGTTCACAAGTTTCACTTGAAACCTTTGGAGGCAGATCAACTCCTGATACTTGTGGGGTCTCAGGCTGAGGGTCCAAATGGGAGCCCATAAGTCATACGTGTCAATACGTGTCAATGAGCTGTACCTGCACCCGGGCTCATGTGCCCACCAGGACTCCAGAGACCCCTCCCCAGGAATTCCCTCGAGCTGGGGGCTGAAGGAAGCAGAGGTTCAGCCTCTCCCAGAACCTCACCATGGAAGCAAAGTGTTGGGAGGGACTTTGTTATGGGGCCCAGGTCTGCCCAGACCCCGGTGCTGAATATTGGGACAGCTGTCTTTAAGCAAAAGCAAGCACTCTTTCATTCTCTTCTCATTACGAGAACCTCACCTCCATGTGCCCTCACACCCTCACCGCACTTCTACTCCAGTTCCCCTCCCAGGCAACCCTGTTGCTAAATTGGCTACCAAACTTTCAGAAAACTTTTCCATGAGATTAAGTTGTAGAAAGAGCTTGGCCGTCGACACGTAAGCACCTCCGTGCAGCAGCAAATAGAATCAGCAGGAGTTGGGTCACCATGAATAAGGGGCTTAAAAGCCTTGAACCTTCAACTTTGAACTTTTCAAGGGCAAAAATAAACGCACACCTTTCCTGCTGTGACTGCCCCCACCCCCCACCCTCAACTGCTGCACCTGCACACACCCCAGGCATTTTGGATGCCACCCTGGGCTCAGCGGCAGAGCACCAGACATGGGCACGGTTCTCAGCTCCTCTGTCTTCACTGCGCACTGCCAATACTGGTGGCTTCATCCTAGGATCACATCCTGGGGCATCTGCGTGGCTCAGTCGGTTAGCATCCGACTCTTGGTTTCTCAGATCATGATCTTGGGGTTTGTGAGTTCAAGCTCCACATCTGGCCTCACACTGACAGCTTGGAGCCTGCTTGGAATTCTCTCTCTCTCCTTCTCTCTCTGCCCCTCCCCTGCTTGCTCACTCTCTAAATAAATAAATAAATAAATAAAACAAAAAAAGAAATATATCTTAAATCCCACAGCTTCTCACCCAGTCCCAACCATGGTCAGCTCAAGTCTGGCTTCCGCGGCCCTTGCACAAGAGCCGGCCCTTCCAAGAGCCCCTTGGTGTTCACTGCTCTCCGGTCACCATCTTGAAATCTTTTTTTTGTTTTGTTTTTTTTTAATGCTTTTTATGTATTCCTGAGAGAGAGACAGCATGAGCAGGGGAGGGTCAGAGAGAGAGGGAGATACAGGATCTGAAACAGGCTCCAGGCTCTGAGCTAGCTGTCAGCACAGAGCCTGATGCGGGACTCGAACCCACGAACCATGAGATCATGACCTGAGCCGAAGTCAGACGCTTAACCGACTGAGCCACCCAGGCGCCCCGCCATCCTGAAATTCTTAACAATTTTGGAACAAGAGGCCTCGCATTTTCATTTTGCACTGGGGCCTGCAAATGACATAGCCATGCCTGGACTGTCAACTCGACCAGCTTGTAAGCCCCATGAGGCCTGGGACCCTAGCTCTTTTGTGCACCAGTGAACATGGAACTTATTCAACTGGTATGTTCTGGTCTGGACACACCAGGAATTACCCTCATACTGGCTGGGTAAATATCGGAACCCCTGCCATAGGAACACTCCCCAAGAACCTTAGGGCGTCTCCATGATCCAGCAACTGAAGAGTTAACTCGGGGGCCTCTGGGAGCTGTGCCAGCCCCTCAGCCAGCCCCTACTTCGGAGGGCAGCACCTGCACCCTTGCGGTTGCCGCACATTTCCACTGGTGGTACCCCGGGACCCCGCACAGCGCCTGGCATTTAGTAGGAACACTGTAACACTGTTGAATGAATAAATAAACTCATTTGTTCATTCCGTGGCTAAGTGGGTACCAGTCCACGTACTATGTGATGGGAGCAGATTCTGCATTTTGGTGAGCGGCATGTGACCTGAAGGGGGGCCGTGGACGTGGGCCACAGAATCGCCAAGGTCCAGCGCATAGGGAGATCCCGGCTCCTCATTCAAAACACGGGTGCGAGAAAGCTTTTTCTTTCTTCCTGTTCTTTCTCTCTCTTGATCTGTCACGGTATCTTTTATTTGCTACTTAATGTCACACTACCCCGAGGGACATACAGACACTCTGAGGGGTGAATGCCTAGCTTCGCAGGTGCCTGGGACTTGTGCCGAACCCTGATCCTCCCTCTGCCCGTGCCCAGCCCCCACCAGGAACGAAGGGTGACAGTGATCACTGGTTGCGGCAGGAGAATGGACAGCTACGGTCCCATCCCAAGGAGAAGGGGGAGTGGGGAGATAGAGAGGTGACGAGTCAAGGCTCTAAGCCCCCGAGTGCATGCTCGGTGGGCCCGTCAGACTTGACTTCTAAAACACAATCCGGGGGCACCTGGGTGGCTCAGTCAGTTAAGTGTCCGACTTCGGCTCAGGTCATGCTTTGAGGGTTTGTGGGTTCGAGCCCCGCATCGGGCTCTGTGCTGACAGCTAGCTCAGAGCCTGGAGCCTGTTTCAGATTCTGTGCTTCCCTCTCTCTCTGACCCTCCCCTGCTCACGCTGACTCTCTCCCTCTCTCAGAAATAAATAAAACATTTAAAAATATATTTAAAAATTTTTTAAAAACACACACAATTCAAAGATAAAATGATTAAGAATTTCAGGATGGTGACTGAAATTAGCATCAAGTACAGAGCCCTGAGCACCTGTGCTGGTCTCACGCCCGTGTTAGATGCAGGTTCTGTCCTGAGCAGGTGCCAGTTACCCCCCACTCCCATCTCGGGGCACCCATGCCTGGGGTGGGTGGAGCCCGCGGCTGGCGGGACGCAGGTAGATCGCTGTCCCCTTCTCTCCGCAGGGGCCGTGAGGGCCTCCAGTGTCTTCCCCATCCTCAGTGTCACCCTGCTCTTCTTCGGCGGGCTCTGCGTGGCAGCCAGCGAGTTCCACCGAAGCAGACACAATGTCATCCTCAGCGCCGGCATCTTTTTCGTCTCTGCAGGTGAGCTTCTGGCCCCGGCCCTGGGATCCTCACAGACACCAAACCCACGCCAGGGCCGAGAGGACAGAGCAATGCTACTCAAGGGTTCCACCCAGGGAAAGAACAAGAAAATACTTCACTTGAGTGACGAATGAAGAGCCAGGGGCGCCTGGGTGGCTCAGTCAGTTGAGCGTCCAACTTTTGACTTCTGCTCTGGTCATTATCGCAGGGTCGTGGGATGGAGCCCGGCGTTAGGCTCTGCACTGAGCATGGAGTCTGCTTGAGAGTCTCTCTCTCCCTCCCTCTGCCTGTCTCCTATGCTCTCCCTTTCTCTCTGTCTCTCTCTGAAACAAAACAAACGAACAAAAAAAGAACGAAGAGCCAAAGACTCTACTTAGAACCAGAGATGCTGACGTGCTTGGGTGGCATCACAGAAAGGCAGGAGATCAGGGCGCCAGGATCAGCTCAGAGGGAGAGAGGGGCTGATTAGTGAGAGAGCCTACGTACAGTGACCCTTGAATGACATGGGTTTGAACTGCGCGGGTCCACTTAGAAACAGGTCTTTCAGTAAATGCATATAGTAGTGTAAATGTATTTTTTCTTCCCTATGATTTTCCTAATAACATTTTCTTTTCTCTCCCTTACTTTATTGTAAGAATACAATATAGAATTCATATAACAAACAAAATATGAGTTCATTGACTGCTATCGGTAAGGCTTCCCGTCAAAAGTAGGCAATTAGCGTTAAGTTTCGGGAAAATCAAAAGTTAAGCACAGATTTTTGACTGTGTGGAGCGTCAGCACCCCTAGCTCTCTTGCTGTTCAAGAACCAGCTGTCTATGTTTGCACACAGGGTGGGGGCCCATGTGGCGTATGTGACCTGTGACCTGAAGGACTGGTCCAGTGTGTTTTAACGAGGTCCACCTTCCGGTTCACTTGGGCACGTTCGCATATGTCTCTGGCCCTTTGAGCCATGTCACAGCTTTCCAAGGGCTCAAATCCTCACATCATTCAAAGCGTCTCTGGGAAGAAGGTAAAAAGCCAGCAGCTGCAGATGCTCTCCAGGAAGACCTTATAACCGATAGCTGGCCTGTCCAGAAGGTGGCAAGAAGGAGTCAGTTCACCAAAGGGTCCTATGCTTTGCCTTCTCTCTCTTCCCTCCACTTCCATCCCTCCTCCACCTGCCTCATCTTCCTCTCTTACCCCTGGGTTTCCACCCTCCTTCCATCTCTTCCCACCCCATCCCTCAATCAGTGCCCTCAGGATGAATACTTTACAGAAGCTTAGGACAGGTGGGGTGGGGGAGAAGGGGACTCGACTCCAGCAGTGGCCTTCGAACGCGGCCCAGTGATGGCAGACTATTTAGTAGGATGGGAGCAGTAGAGAACATAAAATGGTGGATAAGGGGGTGCTTTTCCTCTGGATGTCAATCCTGGCTCTACCTGGTGAACCTTGAGAAACTTCCCGACTCTCCACACCCTGGTTTCCTTGACTGTACAATAATTATATCCATGTCACAGTGTTGTTGGAAAGAGGCTGACCATATAAAGCACAATATTATTTTCTTTTCTTTTTAAAGTTTATTTTTTTTAGTCTTCTGTGCACCTAATGTGGGGCTTGAGCTCACAACTCTGAGATCGAGAGTCACGTGTTCTTCTGACTGAGCCATCCAAGTGCCCCCCAATATTATTTTCTAGTATTGGAAAAGCAGCAACAATATAGTTCCAAAGTCGAAAGCCCAGCACCCTACCCCTTCTAAGACCTGGCCCCCATTCCTTCCCCACTGTTCGCCCTGGGTAACAGGGATGGGGAAGTTATACTTCACCAACTCCAGCAGCAGACCAGAGAGATCCCTGCCGCCATCTTGCTACAGGGATGCGGTCAGCCCCAAGGTGGCCATGGCCCCTGACCGCACTCTGTGTGGACTGATAGTAGCAACCGGCAGACTCGGGAATTTGTGTGGCTTTGAGGCACTTTCTAGTCATCGGTGGCCCGTCCAGACCCCCTGGGCTCTGACTGACCCAGCGGATAATGCATTGTGCTGACATTCAGATTTCCCATACAGGAGAAGATCATTATTTTGTCCCCCAAGGGGATTGTCAGGGAAGAGTGTGTCACCAGCAACTTCTTTTTCACAAGGGGTATTGTGAGAGATGGCAGGTGGATCGGACACATGGGAACTGGGAAACATGAGGGGTAGCAGTGAAAGCCCTGAGGAGAAGCCAGAAGCTTGGGGTCTATTCCTAGACACCCCCCATCTCCCAAAAGAATATGAAATCCCTCCATTTTTCCACCTATAAAATGAAAGTGTCAGAAGATTTGGCACTCTCTAAGGCTCTTTTTTGCTCAGCTCTTCTAAGGATCTGCAATTTCAGGCAAACAGTCAACAACTTTTAATTGAGCACCTACTACAGGGCAGGCCCTGTGCATAATGCTGAGGAGGAGGGGCTCTGAAGCCAGGCTGCATGGTGCAGATCTACTACTTCCCAGCTGTGTAACTTTGTGCAAGTCCCTTAACCTCTCTGTGACTTAGTTTCCTTATCTAAAAAGTGGGGGTAATGATGCCCCTACTTCTTGAGGCTGTTAAGAGGCTGAAATTAGTTGGTATCTGTAAAATGCCTAAGATTGCACCTAGCACACAGTAACCACTTGCTACATAGTAGCTGCTGGTATATCCATTGCACCATTTAAATCTCCCGGCAACTCAATGTAGTTACTCATTCAGTAAACACCCTTGGCTATGGCCAAGCTATGGTCTAGGAGATGGAGTCCAAGCAATGAACAAAGCCAGCCTAGATTTGCCCTCAAGATGTGGACAGTCTAGTGGTTGGGAGAAAGTGATTGCCCACTTATGTCTTATTCTTCCTAAAACCTGTTACTGAAATCTAAATCCACTGTGGCCAAGAGACAGGCCTGGGTTCAAATCCCACCTCTACTATTTCCTAGCACTGTCAACGTGGGAAGTTATAGATCTTCTCTGTGCCTCAGTTTCATCATCTGTAAAAGAGGGTTAGGGGCACCTGGCTGGCTTAGTTGGAAGAACGTGCGACTCTTGATCTCAGGGTCATGAGTTCAAGCCCCATGCTGCATGCAGAGATTCTCAAAAAATAAATAAATAAACTTTAAAAGAGGATTAATTTTTTAAAAGTTTTTAAGTTTATTTATTTATTTATTTCTATTTTTTTGAGAGAGAGAGACAGACGGAGAATGAGCACAAGCAAGGGAGGGACAGAGAGAAGGAGAGACAGAATTTCACACAGCCTCTGTCGCAATCAGCTAAGAGCCTATTTCAAGGCTCGACCTCACAAATGATGAGATCATGACCCAAACTGAGACCAAGAGTCAGATGCTTAACCAACTGGCTCACCGAGGATCCCCAAAGGATACTTTCTTTTTTTTTAAAGCAGGTCTGTTGTAGTAACTGAGACGGTGCATGTTAAGACTTTGCATGGTGCCTGGCACATGGTAAGCGCCCTATAAATAAACGGCAAGCCACTTGGCTTCCTGCCTCCTTTAACCTGGTCTGACAGCCAAGTCTTTCTCTGAACTTCTCCCCCACCCCCTCCCCCAAAAAGGCTTCCTTTAGGGGCTTCCCAAACTTTGCCACCAAAATTTCCCTGCTGGCAGAGGAGAAAGAAAACATGGCCCTGGGGGCTCAGGGGGCATCACTGGAAGCCGCTTTCAGTGAGCTGAAATGTCTTTGAAGTCTGTCTCCCATTTACACTTAAAAATTCATGTGAATTCTGCTCTCTCCTCCTTATTATATCCATGTTCATTTTAATATAAAAGAATGTGTCCTCCCCACTAATCTTCAAGCCGAATTGACACTCCAGAAGGAGGAGGGGTTTTTCATCCTGTGGTTTCCTGCAGCCTGAGCGGGGCTGTCCGTGTCAGCCCCCACGTTTAGAAATAGCTCAGTGATTAGAACTCACTGCCTACCTGCCGGATGCCTGCGTAGGATCGTGCCTGCAAGGGGAGACCGGGCAGAAGCAGACCCCCCAGTCTGCCTTCCAGAAGCAAGTCCTAGATGGAGAATGGCCGGAGATCATACTCACATATTAACTCCCCCCAGTGCATGTACACCAGCAGGTCCGAACAGCACTGGAGCAGTGTCGTGGGCCCTGCTATGCCCCGTGTTAACTCTTAGCTAATGGGCTATTGGGGAGCCACAAGAAGAGTATAGGGCAGACAAGGACCAGAAAGGGGTCGCAGGAGGCCACCGGATATGGTTATTCAGCAGCCAAGCTAGGAACTGTAATGAGGGCCAGGCTCCACTTAGCTCCACACTAGACTTGGAGGCAAGGAGATGCCAGCCATTATACCAACTTCTCTGAGTCAATGTTGATAATAAGCCCTAGAAGGGACAAATAGAGACATTCAAACTCTGGAACAATAATGTGAGGAAGGTAGTCAGAGATCATCACAGCTCCTGGGTCCTCAGGTTCTGTTGTGTCTTCTTACCACCCCCTATAGAATCGGTTCATCTCTAAGTGACTGTTTCCAGTGCTAACCCAATGTCTGCAGGCCTTGTCTACTAAGGACAACGGCCTCACGCTTCCCAATTCCTCAACCAACAGCAAATCGAAAGCCTTATCTTCACCTGTGCGGATAAAAAGTCTTAG
This sequence comes from Crocuta crocuta, assembly GCF_008692635.1. Taxonomy (NCBI): domain Eukaryota; kingdom Metazoa; phylum Chordata; class Mammalia; order Carnivora; family Hyaenidae; genus Crocuta; species Crocuta crocuta. The sequence continues at coordinate 4,679,040 of NW_027529443.1, read as the reverse complement.
TAAGCTACTGTCCCTTCCCCCTTGGGTTCACTAGTTCCCCAAACTGCAGGTACAGACCCGTCTATGTCCACCGGACAGCTGCACTTAGACTCTCAATAAACACGTCCAAATCCGTGCCTTCCAGACCTTCCTCTTCTCTAAACCTGTTCTCTCTGCTGCCTCTCATTTGAGCTCAAGATGCCACCTCATCACCCAAGCTAATACCCGAGCAGGTCATTCTCGATTCCTTCTCTCACATGACATAGTCAGTAGCCTTTCATCTCCTGGCTCAGCCCTATTCAATGTCACCTTGTCTTCAAACCCCGGTGGTGCACCTGTTCTGCCTCTCTTTGCTCCTGAACCATTTTTAACATGAGTCTCTGGTAGAGCGCTCCCTGTATTTTGCTCTAATTGCATTTACATGTCAGTCTCTCCTACTCACGGTGAGGAACTCGGGAGGCGGGGGGGCGGGGGGGACCTGCATTTCCTTCATTTTGCCATCCTCATGACTTAGTGCCAAAGATCGGGTTTTGATGGAGTGAATGGCTTGTAGGGGAAAATACCTGCATTCCCAGCTCGCCGGCGCTCACTATAGGAATAGAGTGTATTCTGTAGCTGAACGCAGGCCACCTGGGACCGAGCAGCAGAATTCCTCATTTCCCTAGAGACAGACCATGTGAGACATGATCAGTGGTGGGATTTCCCGGCCATAAATCCATTCTCCTGTCTCCCTGTTACCTCCACGTTTTCTATAAATATTTCAAGTCTCAAAGTTACCACAGAGGTGTATAAGAGATGTGTTTTTCTTTTCCCTTCTTTTAGGGTTAAGCAACATCATCGGCATCATAGTTTATATATCAGCCAATGCCGGAGACCCCGGGCAACGTGACTCCAAAAAAAGCTACTCGTACGGCTGGTCCTTTTATTTCGGGGCCTTCTCTTTCATCATCGCAGAAATCGTGGGAGTAGTTGCCGTGCACATCTATATAGAAAAACATCAGCAGTTACGTGCCAAATCCCACTCGGAGCTCCTGAAGAAATCCACCTTTGCTCGCCTTCCGCCCTACAGGTATAGATTCCGGAGGCGTTCAAGTTCACGCTCCACGGAGCCCAGGTCCCGAGACCTGTCCCCCATCAGCAAAGGCTTCCACACCATCCCTTCCACTGACATCTCCATGTTCACCCTCTCCCGGGACCCCTCAAAGATCACCATGGGGACCCTTCTCAACTCCGACCGGGACCACGCTTTTCTACAGTTCCACAATTCCACGCCCAAAGAGTTCAAGGAGTCGCTGCATAATAATCCGGCCAACAGGCGCACCACGCCCGTCTGAACTGACCTCTGCCCTCTGGCCTCCGCCCCAGCACAGCCACGGGGGCAGCGTTCAGAGGTGGCTCTGAGGTTGCATGGCATGGTCCTCGTGATGGTATTATTTTTACAAAGAATGAAACCAAATGGACTCAACCCTCTCCCAAACTTGGCCCCTGGTCCTCCGGGTCCTAACCCCCTCCCCCAACTCCCAACCCTCCGCTCCAGACCTCCCCCACTTTTCAAGCCAATCCCATGATGTCATTTCTCTCTCTGTGTATCTGTGCCAGATGTTTTCCTCTCTTCCTTCTTTACTGGAAGGACCTCCACATTCTTCCCTCCTTGGAAGAGGACTTTACTCAAAGTCACGGGTGGTGGCTTGGGGGGGGTAGGGGGATCCCCGATTCCCCAGGCGCGTGCAGTTGTCCCCATTGCCCACTCACACAAATCCTCAGGACACCCACCGCCCAGGTGGCCCTGAGGGAGGCATTCACCTTTACGTGTTAGAAAAACATGACCAGAAATCAAAGATGTCAGAGCCCCGAAGCAGCTAATGTAATAAGCACTCATGTTATTAAAGGTTTTGCCTTGTTGTAACCAACCAAGCCGGGGCATTCTGTTTCTTCCGGCTACTTCTCGCACCAACTCACTGCCTGCCCTGGGACTGGCTCACCTCTGCGTAGGAAGCTGAATTTTGCTCATCACACGTTAACCACCAGAAAGTCTCCTGGCCACGCTGTCACCCCTTGAGGCCGGCAAGGTGCTCCCCACCCGTGTCAGAGTCACGGGTCCCTCACCTGAAGCTCTGGAGGCTAGCTGGGGGCAGGCAAGTGTTCAAACACCTGGCTCTGGTACCAGCAGCTCTAGGTCCTGGGGCAAGTCCACCTAACCTTGAAGCCTCAGTCCCCTCATCTGTAGAATGGAACATGATAGAGTGCTCTCCTCCACAGATTTGTGAGGCTCAAACAAAATGTCACGTATAAAATAATCAGCACATTGTAAATAATCAATATATAGATTTTTAATTTTGGGGTGCATTCTAAGCAGAGCGAGCATGACCTGAGTCAGCATGCATTGTTCTAACAAAACTCCACAGACAGAATGGCTTAAGCATCAGATATTTACTGCTCATCCTTCTGGAGGCCAGGAAGTCCAAGATCAGGGTGCCGGCAGATTTGGTTCTTGGTGAAGGTGGGGTGTCCCGACTGGGTGGAGGCCGGTGACGAGGGCCAGGCAAGGATTCACCCAAAGCAGAACAAAAGCGAGAAGAGTTTATTGAATACCCTGCAAAGGGAGCAGCGGGCAAGGCAGCAGAGTCCTTCCGGCACCAGGAGGTGGTGACGCCAAGTCACAGGGTGGAGTGTGGGAGGATGGGGAGGATGGAATTTTCCCTTTTGTTTTCTGGCATCTGAGGTTGGTTGTAAGCAGCCCCTTGGTCAGTGGCTTAGGGCCTGTGGCTAAGGAGCCTCGCCGTGTCCATCCACATGGTCTTCGTGGGTCCTTTTGTCTTGTTAAGTGTCTGTTGCTCAAGCCTGGAGCCTAAAAGCAGCCTGTATAGTGAGGGCTTTCCTTCTGGCTTGCAAATTGCCCTCCTGTGTCTTCCCAGGGCAGAGGAGGGCGGTGCTCTCTCTGTCTGTCTCTGTCTCTCTGTCTCTATCTCTCTCTCCTTCTTCTTCTTACGTAGCCACTAATCCCAACACAGGGCCCACCGTCATGGCCTCATCGAGCCCTAATTACCTCCCAAAGGCCACATCTGCAAATACCATCACGACAAGGGTTAGAGCTTCAACATAGGAATTTGGGGGCTAAGGGGGACACAGTTCAGTCCCCAGCAAGCACTACTTCAGGAAGACAAGCCAAATAGGAGCTGTTCTATATTGGCGGGGGAAGGGCAGGGGGGCTCTGAGGGCACTGGGGAAGGACATTTGAATATTTTGAACATTCCGTACCAAAAAGCATGAGAGGTGAATGTCCCCTCTGCCAACACCGACTTCCTGGAGTGCTTTCGGCACACGCCGGACACTCGCACTTCCTGAAAGCTGTCGCGCCTGGGGCTGTGATCGCTGCAGAGGGCACGGTGATGGCCCCAAGAGCTCACACTCACCTGATGCTGCCACATGCCAGGTGTGGTCTAGCACTGTACACCTACTTCATTATTTAATCCTCCCAGTAATACCCCCACTTTCCCCAAGGAGGAAACTGAAGCAAGAGAGGTTACATGACTTGCCCAGACTACATCCTCACCAGGGGACCGAAGCCCCAGGGAGTGAGGCGCTCACTCACACCCATGTGGTGAATTCGTAGAGTGAAGACTCCCAACAATTCATTTTGTTTGACACTTAAGAGTCATCACACGCAGGGGTGCCTGGGTGACCCAGTCTGTTGAGCATCCGACTTGGGCTCAGGTCATGGTCTCACAGTTCATGAGTTCAACCCCCACAGCAAGCTCCGTGCTGACAGCTCAGAGCCTGCTTCAGATTCTTTGTCTCCCTCTCTTTCTCTCTCTCTCTCAAAAAGAAATAAACATTAAAAAACTTTTTAAGGAGTCATCTCGTGCAAATTACACTCACATATATCAAATTATCTCATTGAATCCTTTTTTTAAAATATTTTTATTTATTTCTAGGAGAGAGAGAGAGAGACAGAGTGAGCAGGGGAGGGTCAGAGAGAGAAGGAGTCACAGACTGAAACAGGCTCCAGGCTCTGAGCTGGCAGTCAGCACAGAGCCCAACGTGGGGCTCAAACCCACGAACCACGAGATCATGACCTAAGCGAAAGTCGGACGCTTAACCGACTAAGCCACCCAGGCGCCCCTATCTCGTTGAATCCTTAAAGCAACACCATGTGTAGTAGGAATTACTATCCTATTTTGGCAAGTGAGGGAACAGAGAGGCTGGAAGGGTAAAAGTGTGTTAGGCACTAATGAGCAGAACGGACACTGATAGTCAACCTCTGCTCCTCATGTGAGTGACCTTCTCGTCTACCAGCGTCTCCCGAACCTGTCACCTGAGCAGGGCCCGAGTCAAGCTTTCCACATGCATGTACAACATCCACAATTACCTGTTGAACGTTTTTCTTGAAGTTGACTTGTTTTGCTTCAATAAATAGATTTGACAGTGAACTTTATGTCACTACTTTAAAAGGAAAACTGGAATTGTTTGCCATAAGGAAATGGCACCTGGGAAAATAGACACAATAAAAACAAAACCCTCACGTCGTACCCCAGCGGCTGCCTGTTCTAAGCTGACGGCTGCTACCTGATCTTTGGAAGAAGGATGTAACCAAAGTGCTAGAAAGATGTTAAAGATACTCTCTCGTCAGAGAAGATGCTTCCCTCGGCTTAATCAGAAAGATGAAAGGTGCACAGGGAAGGGGGTAGCTGTCTCACTATGGAATCGCTGCCCTCTAACACTGCGGATGTGAGCCAGGTCCCGTTGTCTCATTCCTGGCTCTGGGAAGAGAGGCTTCAGGCACCCTTGAAAAGGGAAGGAGCTGAGAGATGGAGCAAATGGGTGGCGACTCTTGTGAAGTGGAACAAGCCTTAGCCTGGAGCCCTGGGAACTAGGACTTTATCAAAAACAGGGCATCTGGGGAGATGGGGACAGAGAGAAAGCTCCCAGGGGCTTCACTAGCCGGATATCTGCTCTGGTGACCAAGTATGGAGTATAGGTACAAAGGCCAGAGAGCAGAAGAGAGAAGTAGGCACCCGACCCCTGGACCCCCTGCCTGCCTTTCCCACGTCTGGCACCATCTAGGTCTGCTCCCTACAAGTTTTTGGCCCATGCAGCCTCAGATACCTAGCTGGCTGGCATCAAATAAATATACATTACCACTCACAGTTTGCAGCCCGAATCCCGGGCAACCCCATGAGGAATATTTGTGGTCCCTGGCCCTTGATCTTGAGGTTGTGAGTTCAAGCCCCATGTTGGGTATAGAGCTTACTTAATAAATAATAATAATCTTTGGTCTGCAAGGAACACCCAATTCTAACTCACATAACTTGTCTTCCTTAGATCATCAAGACTGCCTTGTTCGCAAATAAACCCCAAAATTTCAGGAGCTTAACCCAACAAACCCAATTTCCTGCTCACACAAAGCCCGCTGTAGACTTCCTAGCTGAGCCACACTCCTGGGTGGCTCTGCTCCAGGCTGTAACTCAGGAAACCTAATTGCTTCATTTTACAGCTATGCCATCTTGTGGTTCCAGGGTCATCCTGATGTTATCTACCTGTGTAGATGAAGTGAAGGGGGCTCAGGGGCAGGGTGAGGAGGTGAAGAGTTGTGTACACCTACACTCAATCACCCAGACCCGAAGTAACCTACTCACGTCACGTTCCATTAGTGAGAACGAGTCACATGGTCCCATCTAGACCCCAGGGGTGGGGATGCTGAAAATGTCATCCACGTTTGGAGACAAACATGAGGTGGAAGAATGTCCTGTCCCCGTCGAGGTACTTCTAGCCAGACTGAGAAATCAAACCTCAGGAGACAGATTATCAGGAGAAAATCAAATTTAATAGTGTACAGACGTGGAGTCCACACAGACGTGGAAATTCCAAAGACAATCAGACAAAATTAAGGTATACATGTCATTCTGAACTGAGGAGAAAGGAGTGGTGTCTGGGACTTCAAAGGGAAGGCATGTGATTCGCAAGGGGATGAAAAAGAGTATGTGTTTGGTGAACAAATGTTTGCTGGGTCAGTGGGACGTAGAGAACGTTGACCAAACAGGCCTTCCCTGTCCACCATACCTTAGTTTCTATCATAATGTTTGGTTTTCTATGGTCATAGCTCTCTTCCTGGAGCAGTTTCTCTATCGAAATTCTTTTTAGGCAGTTGTGGGGGAGGTAAAGAGCTTTTCCTGAACCTTCTGGTTTCTGATTGCTTTTTAATTCAAAATAGTCTTCATCCCAAAGTGGCCCGTCTTGGGTGAGCTGCCGCCCTTGACCTTACACTTCCAGGTAATAACTAGACATCATATAAGGTATGCATGAATCTTTGGCAGGTGACTAGTCATCTCTGCCACACAACTTAGGTAAGAAACACACATCCCTTGTAAAAAGTAATCTCCAGATAAGGGGGCCCCATGGCTAGTTAATTCATCACCTTAAAGATAAATCCAAGGACCCAAAGTCTTGTCATCTTTCCACACTTCCATCCGGGGGCCAGTATCCATCATATCTAGGTACAACATCCCGCAGGAGGAGAGCTGACTCTTTCCTGTGTCTCGTGAGGAGGCAAGAGACCTTTCCTAGAAGCGTTCCATTAGACTTCCCCTTTCACTCTGGCCCAGATGGGGTCACACGAATGGGGTCACCTGTCTGTCTATGCCTAAACCCACCCCCAGTAAGGGGAATGCGATTACCATGAGGGACCAGGACCAGTGGGCCTCAGCCCTAGCTGCACAGTAGCATCATCTGGAGGAAATTTTTAAAAAAAATTTTTTTCAATGTTTTATTTATTTCTAGGAGAGAGAGAGAGAGACAGCGTGAGCCGGGGAGGGTCAGAGAGAGAGGGAGTCACAGACTCTGAAACAGGCTCCAGGCTCTGAGCTGGCAGTCAGCACAGAGCCCGACGTGGGGCTCGAACCCACGAACCGCGAGATCATGACCTGAGCGAAAGTCAGACGCTTAACCGACTAAGCCACCCGGGCACCCCTGGAGGAAATACTTTTAAAAATACAAATGTCTAGGCCCCACCGTAAAAACTCTTACTTGATTCATGTGAAGTGAGCCTGGCCTTCAGAAGTTATCAGTTGATAGTTTAAGGATGGAAATCCATTTACCTTCTTGTGTGCCTTGATCCATCAGGCGTTCCTAAAAACTGGGAACTTAAAACGATAAAGCCAATGGGGCAAAAGGTTAGCAGCGGTCGAATCTGGGTAGAGGGTATAGAGGCTCTTTGGGGAGCCTGGGTGGCTCAGTCAGTTGAGCATCCGACTCTTGATTTCGGCTCAGTCACGGTCTCACAGTTCGTGAATTCAAGACCCACAACGTGCTCTGAGCTGACAGTGCAGAGACTGCTTGGGATTCTGTGTCTCCCTCTCTCTCTGCCCCTCCCCTGCTTGTGCTGTCTGTCTGTCTCTCTGTCGCTCTCTCAAAATAAATAAATAAACTTTAAAAAAAGGAAACTCTTTATACCATTCTTGGAATTTTTCTCTATAGGCTTGACATTATCTCAAAATTAAAAGTTACCAAAAAGAGGGGGAAAGTCAGAACTTACACATAAAAGCCAGTCTCTTTAGCTTCTTCGGAAAATCAGAAAAGCTGGGAGAACTGGGTCTGTATTCCTGCAGAAAATGAAAAGCAGGCTCAAGTAGTACCGCCCAGGCCTCTGATGGAGTGCATCCGGGGCGAGGCCCTGGGCATCCGTGGTGTTGCCTAGAGCTCAGGTGAGGCTGAGAATCAGGCGTGGGAATCACTTCCTGAAGTCCTTTCCATTTGTATCTATTTTCTTCTCTCCTGTTCCATCCTTTTCCAACCGCTAAGTATAGCTTGGATTATTTTTTGCCAAACGCGGCACCTTGCACTTGCCCACACTGAAGCTCATCCTTGGCAATTCCTCTGCCCACTCACACAGCCTGGTGAGATCTTCCTGCAGCTTCTCACCAGTGGCTTGGCATTTCACTACCTGGCACCACTAAGTGTCACCAGGGAATGTGGGGCTCACACCCCTCACTCCTCCAGATCGGTTAGGCAAATGTCAAAGAACACTAGTCCCAGCATTGACACCCCACTGTTTTAGATTAATTAATTAACTATCTCATGACAACCCGACCGTGTCTCCGGTTGCAGTTGCGAGCAAAGGAAGCCAACTGTGGTTAACTTAAGCAACAGAGGAATTTCAAGAGGAAATTCAGGGCTTTGTTCCAGCTGTGCTGTTGACACTTGGGCTGGATAGCTTTTGGGGGGTTGGGGGGAGACTGTCATGTGCATAGGATGTTTAGCAGCCTCCCTGGCTTCTACCCACCAGATGCCAGTAGCACAAAGCCCCCTCCCTCCACCCGCCAAGTTGTAACAGCCAAAAGTGTCTCCAGACGTTGCCAAATGCCTGGGGTGGGGGGTGAGGAAGTAAAAGTCTCTCCTGAAAGGAAAGCTGAAGCATCAAGTTTTAGAAAACCTGGCAATCTGAGTCATGCTAGGGTTCTAGACAGCAAGGACCAATAGACGGTTGAATTTGAATCCCAGCTCCTAGCTGTGTGACTTTGGACGAGTTACTGAATCACCCTGTGCCTCAGTTTCCCCTTCTGCAGAACGAGATAATCGGGATAGGTTGGCTTACACAGTGGGAACAAACAGCCCCAGGGTATCAGTATCTTAAAACACATGCCATGAGCCCAATGCGGTCGGCCGCTCGTCGCCCACTCCAGGACGCCCACGCTCGGAGAGGCTCCACTGTCTGGATACTGCTGGTCAAAGTGACAGATGAAGAGGAAGAGAGGTGATAAGCTCTCTCTTAAATGTGCCTACCTGGAAGTGATACATGTAATGCCTGCTCATAATTCATTGCTCAAAACAAGGCACATGGCTCTACTGACTTTGAAGGGAACAGCGAAGTAAAAACCTACCATGTCCCTAGAGAAAGAAGAGGAAATACAGATCGATAAGCAGCACTAATGTTGAACACAGGTAATAAGAATACTAACTTTATAAATGTGCTGGGAAGGGAAAATAACGAACACATACAAGGCTCTTAGAACAGTGTGTGATATCTATTAACCACTCAATAAATATTGGCTTCTTGTTCCCTCATAATTCAGCAAGTTTGTTGATCACTGGAATAACCCAGTTATTCCATCAAACACTAGTCAGGTGTTGCTGTGGAGAAAGTGTGTAGTGTGATTAACATCTATGATCATTTGACTTTCAGTGAAAGGGCTTCTTTTCAAGAATCTGGGTGAGCCTGGTATAATCAGCTGAAGGGTCTTAAAAGCGGAACTGAGGCTTCCCTAAAGAAGAAACTCCACCTGTGCATAGCAGCATCAGTCCCTGCCCAAGAGTTTTCAGCCTGCCCTTCCTTCATGGTCTGCCCTCCAGATTTCACATTTGTCTGGCCTGCCCCACACTCATAATCAGCCAATTCCTTGCAATGAATGTCCTTATATCTTTAACCCTTAACATCCCCTTCCCTGCCTGCCTCGTCTCCCACTTCCTACTGCCTCATTATAAAACAAATAAATCCTAGGTTTTATTTCCCACTTCTGGGGTTTCTGACCCTTTGGGGCTGACTCCCAGTCTCCCTGATAGAGCTTCCTGGCTTGACTCACAAGTCTTCCACGTCCTCCTCACTCTTTCCCCTCCCCTGCTACTGTTCATCTCTACAAGTCTGCCAGCTCCTTCCGTTGCTGACTGTCCTGAGGGCTAACGGGCTTGGAAAAGCAGAAGTGTTGAGCTACATGACCTTGACCTCCTTGCACATGACGGTCTGCTCCTGCTGCCGCAGCCCCACGTTCCCCTCTTTAAAACAGACCCCGTTTGGGGCACCTGGGTGGCTCAGTCGGTTAAGCGTCTGACTTTGGCTCAGGTCATGATCTCATAGTTAGTGGGTTCAAGCCCCGCGTCGGGCTCTGTGCTGACAGCCAGCTCAGAGCCTGGAGCCTGCTTCAGATTCTGTGTCTCCCTCTCTCTCTGACCCTCCCCTGCTCACACTGTCTCTCTCACTCTCTCTCAGAAATAAATAAAACATTTAAAAAATTAAAACAGACCCTGTTCAAGGCCCTTCTCTGTGATTTTAGAGGCAAGTTGCACTCTATAGTTTACTCAGCTGGGGGAGGGGCTTAGGATATGCCGACTCAAAATATGCCCCCCCCAGCACACATAAGTATTTTGAGCTGAAGGCAATCAAGAAACAGCAAGTATAAGAAAATCTCTCTACCCTCCCCCTTTCTGCCTAAAGGCAGGGCATAAATTTCCCTTTGTGAAGCTGTCCCCCAAATGCCCACTGACACCACGAAAAGGAAAAGATTCTTATCACTGGAGGTGGCACCAACTTGAATCTGCATAAACAAGTCTTACTGAAATAACCTTCCACTGGCTTCCCCCATACATTTACCGTCTCACACTCTACTGCCGTTCGAAGCCCAAACCTCTTTCTTTTTTGTTGGTCACTTCACCATAAACTTATCACCCTTCGTGAGAAGGGCACATAAGCTCCCAGGCCTACCTGCTTTGAGTTATTCCTTTTCCATGAGATCTTGGCCTGCATGAAAAATATTAAAACTATTAGCATCTTCTCCTGGTAACCAATATTTCGTCAGTTTACAAGACCCAGGGACAGAACAGAAGGGGATAGAGGAAAAAGTTTTTCTCGCCCTCTACTCCCAAATGGGGACACAGTAGAATCCGCCTTCCTGGATGAGGGGATGAATAAACAAGGGGAATGCTTCTGTGGCACTTAACGCACCACCAGCTCAGAGCCAGTGCTTCAGGAATGGAAACATTTAGTACTACATAGTTGCCAATGCTAGTCCTGTCCATCCCCGGCCCCAGTATCCTCGCCCCTTCAGGTCTCAGGACAACTTAGAGTAGGCAGAAAGGCTGAGTCGCGGATTTTATTAAGCACAAGGAAACAAGCAATCCCTACTTCCTGAGATGGAAGGAGAATTCCTAAAGCTCCAATCTGCCTGTTTTCTTCAAACCCACCCTCTCCCATCAGGTAATGAGGCATTCGCATTCCCGCTCCCTAGCCCCCACCATCCAGTCTCCGGTACCGTGCGGTCCATGTGTTAGTATCACAGTTAATATCACACCAGAGGGGGACTCACAGGAAGGCCTGCGCTTCGCAGTGTCTCAGTTTACCTACCTCTTCCATATCAAGGGGGAAGAGGACAAGCATTATTGGCAAGAAAGATAGGGGAGTAGCAGAGGTCGAATATTCTAAAGCAATCAGTTGGGACCACAGAAGGAACAAAAGGAATGATATTATGCAAACGGAAGCCATTCCACCCTTGAGAAGATAATGTCCTCTCTGAACACAAAGGAAGATGGTGAAAGCGGTTCGGTTCATTCCAATTCTGTTTGAATAGTATGCTTCCTCCTGATTAATATTGGGCCCCGGTAGCATCAGTCCTGGGAATGTTAACACTTTCACATTCCTTGGTAATTATGTTAGCCTCAACTGTATTAGGTTTTAAATATTTCACATGATCGGGCGGGAGTCACTACAGTAATGAATCTTAGCGTTTGTCCGGAATAACCCAGAACAGGCTTGAGCCCACACCTCTGCCCTGTTTTGGCAGGCTTTCCCTGTGTAGCCTTTTGAGGTCTCCCGATTCGATCAGGAAGTCAGTCCTCAGGGAAGCAAGTAGCGTCTGATTTCAGCTGCCTTGGGAGGAAAGCAAACTAGAGCTGAGTTGGAAAGTGTCCCCCTCTGTCCTTATACCCCTCATCCGTGGGACCAGGACCCTTCCTTCTCTCCATGCTGGGAAACCAGGAGAAACTGAGATCAGAACTCATCCTTCCTCACTGGCCAGAGAGCCAAGGACAGCGGCCACCAGATGGGCAGCTTGGTGGCAGGGGGCTGGTTATTTGCTGGACCAGGAGACCAGATTTTAAGGAAGGACATCTGGGGACATAGGTAGGCTTCAGAGTGAGACAAAATTGGGAAGGACTTTAGAATGGGACAAAATCGGGAAAGACTTCAGAGTAGGAAACAATCGGGAAGGAGTGAGGGCGTTAAAAAAAAAAAAGCCACAGGGTCAAAGTGGGGTCACTTGCCCCCAGGACAGCAAAGCAGGACTAAATTGCAGGTTCATCCTCACTTCAGAATTTTGAGCCAATCAACCTGGGATTTTCTGATCAGCACCAGTGAGGTCATCTGTCACGTGGGCTCTCCGTCCTCCACGGGAAGATGAGGTAACCCACCTGCTCCCTGCCCTTCCCCCTAAGGGAAGGTGACCTTGCCCGGAACAATCCTTTCTTTTCTTTTGCTAATAACTTCCCGCCCCTCCCTTCTACTTATAAAAATTTTCCGTTTTGAACGACTCATCAGAGCTCCTCTCTACTTTCTGGATGGGACGCTGCCTGAGTCACGAATCACTTAATAAAGCCAATTCGATCTTCAAATTTACTCAGTTGAATTTCGTTTCTTAACACTTGAGAAATAATAAATCTGCCCTTATTAGGCTAAGGACACAGCAACCCCTTTCTCGACTTGGGTTTTACTACAATGCAGCCCCACATTTACGAAGTGCCTCTCCTCACCCTCCAGATACCTTATTCTCACCTGGCCTTAGCACTAGAGCCCCCTTAGGATGTTCAAAACAGGCAAAAAACACACCTATTTCCTGTCTGTAAGCATTAACCATACTCTGAACCTATGTCCTGGTTATTCCTCTTCCAATTAGATGCCCAAGAAAAATATATGCACCCCAAAAAATGAGTTACACCCAAAGATATGTACAAAAGTGACCACGGGAGCTTTCGTTACAATAGCCAGAAATGGAAAACAGTCACATTTCTATCATAAATAGAATGGACCGATACACTACAGCATGTTCGATCGATGGCATGAATTACTGCTGCCCTCTGCAAGGCAGGTGACTATCACAGGCATTAAGAGCAAGAAGCTAGATCTAAAAGAGTGTGTGCTGCATGGTACCATTTATATGAAGTCAAGTGCAGGCAAAACTAAACGAGGTGATAGAAGTCAAAATAGTAGCACCCTGTGGGGGGAGGGGCAGTTACCACCTGAGGGAGGGGCCATACAAGGAGTTGGGGGATTGGTGCCAGAAAGTTCTACAGCTTTATCAGGGTGGTGGTACATGGGTATATATTTCTGTAAAAATTCCTTGAGCTGTACACTTAAGATTTGTGTATTCTGATGAGGTTTTGGAGTGATGGTGGAAAGTCCAGAGCCCATGACCAAGAAAGAATTCTGGAAGATATCTTTGGTGCAAAAAGGTGGTTTTATTAAAGCACGGAGATAGGACCGTGGGCAGGAAGAACTGCACTGAGGTTATGAAGAGTGGCTCGTTATATACTCTGAAGTTGGGGAGGTAAAGTCAAAGGGAGGCCTCCAGAGGGACTCTGATATGCTAAAGAGGACTCGAGATATTGGAGGCCTCCCTATCGTCAAGCTAAGGTTGTTTTCCCTCTAGTAAGGCGTTACCATTATGGGGGAGGGGAGTCCCGGAGAAGTGTTACACTCTGTATTTGCCTCAAGTATTGTCAATGGGCTGCAGGTTATGAAGACATTTAATTTTCTTGCCATTTCCTTCTTGCCTTTGTTCCCCTATCACTGTGGAGGGAGGGTGAAGTTGGGCCTCCAGGAAACTGAGTCTACAGGTTTCTGGAGATTAGGCTGTTGATAAGATTGCCTTTGTTTGTTACTTACTAAGATATTTGTAAACTGATGGAGACCCAAGTCCTGTATCTCTGTGATCTCTATGAGTAGGCCATTTGTTTTCTTTCCATTTCCTTTGTCCTTGAGGAGCCAAGAGACCCCAAGGCATTTCACAAGTACCCCACCTGGGGGAGGGTGGGAGGGAGTTGCTAGCCTGTATTTTGTCCTCAGCCCACCCCATGCTCCCTCTTCCTTTTCTATTGTCAGGGGCACCTGGGTGGCTCAGTCAGTTAAGCTTCTGACTCTTGCTCTCAGTTCAGGGCTTGATCTCAGGGTTATGAGTTCATGGTCCACATTGGGCTCCTTGCTGGGCATAAAGCCTACTTTATTTATTATTTTTNCAGAGGACCCTAGATGCTGGCGAGGATGTGGAGAAATGGGCACCCTCCTACACTGTTGGTGGGAATGTAAACTGGTGCAGCCTCTCTGGAAAACAGTGTGGAAGCCTACTTTAAAAAACAAACAAACAAACAAACAAAAAAGCCCTCAACTGATTGAGGGCCATCTAGGTGCCTCAGGTGGCTAAGCGCCCAACCCTCGATGTTTCTGTTCAAGTCATCACCTCAGGGTTTCTGAGATCAAGCCTGTCAAGCTCTGCGCTGGCAACACAGAGCCTGGCTTCTCTCTCTCCCTCTCTCTCATAATAAATAAATAAACTTTAAGATTTGTGTATTCTAGGGTGCCTGCGTAGCTTAGTTAGTTAATCATCTGACTTAGGCTCAGGTCATGCATGATCTCATAGTTGGTGAGTTCGAGCCCCGCGTCAGGCTCTGTGCTAACAGTTGTGACAGCTTAGAGCCTGGAGCCTACTTTGGTTTCTGTGTCTTCCTCTCTCTGCCCCTACCTTGCTTGTGCTCTGTCTCTCAAAAATAAAAAAATGTTAAAAAAAATTTTTAAAGATTTGAGTGTTCTACTATGACTCGACACAAATGTTCACAAAATTAGCAAAACTGTATAAAATACAAAATACCTATGCCAGGACCCACTTCCCTGAGAGTCTGATTCACCTGACTTTGGGTGGGGCCCAGACAAGGGAATCATTTAAGAGTCAGAGTCCAGGGGGGTGCCTGGGTGGCTTAGTCGGTTAAGCGTCCGACTTTCGCTTAGGTCATGATCTCACGGTTTGTGGGTTCGAGCCCCGCGTCGGGCTCTGTGCTGACTGCCAGCTCAGAGCCTGGAGCCTGTTTCAGAGTCTGTGACTCCCTCGCTGCTGACTGCCAGCTCAGAGCCTGGAGCCTGTTTCAGAGTCTGTGACTCCCTCTCTCTCTGACCTTCCCCTACTCATGCTGTCTCTCTCCCAGAAATAAATAAAACATTTAAAAAAAAAAAAAAGAGTCAGAGTCCAGGGATTTTTTATTTCTTTTTTCCCCAACTTTATTGAGATAGAATCGACATAACTTTGTGTAGGCTTAAGGCACAGAACTTAACAATTTGATATAGGTATATGCAGTGAAATGATCTCCACCATAGGGTTAATTAACACATCCATACCTCACAGGGTCACCATTTCTATATGTCTGTGCAATGAGAACTCTTGAGATCTACTCCCTTAGCAACTTTCAAATATACAGCACGGGATTAACTGTGGTCTTCACGCTGCATGTTACAGCAGGGGAGTTCACAGCTTGAGAATTCTGACCCAGATGAATGGACCTGTGCTCAGGTAGCTTCTCTCTGACCCTGCAGACCACCACCACCCCCCCGCCTTGCAACCATGGGGAGAAGAGGGGAGAGTTTGGGCACATGCAGGAATCTCTCATCAGCTGGATGGAAGGAGGCCACTTGGCCTTGAGGTTTAAGTAGACCTTCTGGCTCCGATGTGTTCCAGATCTTATCACCAGCTGATCGGTGAGCCAAAAGCAATGGGTGCCGAAAGAGGAAGAGCAGTATGCACAGGGGGAACCTACCCTCAGCCTCCGTTCCATTTAGCCTTTCTGCTGCAAGGGGGAAGCAGAAAGGCCGTGAGAGAAGAGCCAGCCTCCCAATTTGTAGTGGTTCCCAACTTTGGCTGCCCAGTCAACTCATGTAGGGAGTTTTTTTTGTTTTTTAAAATTCTGATGCCCCAGCTGGACTGCAGACCAGTCATATCACAGTCTCTAGGGGGTAAAGCTCCCCAGATGATTCCATCGTGCAGCCAAGGTTGAGAACCGCCTCCCTCTCCCCATGAAATCTGTGCTAATGTGCAGTGACCTTGGCCACCGGCTCAGAGTTCTACCCAGTTCAGTTAGCTAGGAGAGAGATGGACACAGGAATGAGATCCAGCCAGAGACCTCCATCTCATGCCAGCTCTGGGAAGGACGCTGTTTTAGGCATCTCGCAGCTGGAATTCAGACTCTCTCAAGGGCCCTACATCTTGGGGCTGGAGTACATGACCCCATGAGCCACAGCTGGCAGACAGGGACATTTTCCATTGTGCTGGATTGTTCTACCATCAGTCTGGTTAGACCGGGAGCCCCCTTTCCTGTGCAGTTCCTGGTCAGAGCTGGCTAAGCGGAACTGTGATGGTGGGGGAGGGGGAGGGAAGAGGTGACACGGTACCACTGAAAGTTCCAGATGGTGAGAGACAGACGTTGAGGTGCCGCCAGGCTCCGGCTCACCCCAGCTCTGCAATCCCCACGCCACATCCAGCCTGGAATCCAGCTTTGCTGATGCACAGGGACCCCATGATCCACCGTCAGAAGCTTCGGTGTGAAATCAGACAGACAGCAGCTCCCATGGGCCTACAGCCTTCCACAGGTTTCTGCACCAGCCCCTCAGTGGTCTCACTCCTCCAGCTGGACGTGACCAGCTTCCGTGGTTCCCTGCAAGCTCTGAACCACTTGCCTGTGTCCACGCATCCAGTGAGCGCCTTTTCTCCGATTACCGTGTACCCTCTTTTGGACTTTTATTTCCCCAGATCCTCGCCTGGTTGGGGCAAGGTCAAATTCTTTTCATGTCTGCTGACCTAACTCTCATTGCACTTCTGTTTCTCTGATCCCATCTCCGACAGATCCGCCACACAAGGGCAGGAGGGGGTTTTCCAGGATGCTGGAAATGTGTTAAATCTTGATCTGAGTGGTGATTACATGGATGGGATCTCCGTATATATTTAAAAGCTCATCAAATCTTAAGATGCGTACACTTTCCCATTCGTGTGCTGCATCTCAAGAATTTTTTAGAAGGATGATTTAAGACACTTTATCAGCCAAATACATAAATGAAAGCACAACAATGGGGAGACTGAATGGAATCCCTCTGGGGCACCTGCATGGTTCCCAGGCCCCCAGCCCCAAGACCACCTGCTCACCTCCTCCCAGACCCCAGCCACACCCCTCCCTGCTAATCCCCGCTGCTGAATATGTACGAGCCCCTGTAAGGTCCCCTCTGCCTGCTGGCTTTGACAATAACAGATCATGATTACAAACGCCTTTCGACTGGAGAAAGATCTTTGGTCTTCATTAAGGTTTATTTGTGACTGTTCCAATGGCGGTTTCTGAGAGAAGAGAAAGAAAGCCGATGGTAATTAGGCCCTCCTAATTGCAGTACTCGCTGATTGCCTGTATTAAAAACATTTGAGGAAGTGTAGCAATTAGAGCTTTGGGAAATATTTAAAAACAAAGTGAAAAGAGGCTTCTAAGTGCAAGGACACAGAGCCCCTGCCCAGCTGGAGTGGACCGCGAGCAACCCTGGACGTCTGAGCATCTCTACCTCCCCCCCACCCCACCCCTGGGGATGACGGCCACGACGGGCTGAGAAAGAGGCATGTTTCCACCCAGTTTCCCTCCAGAGGCGGCTGTGAATCAGCCTGTGCAGAGACAATTTTGCAAACAGGATAATAATAATAATGATAATAAATATATACATGTATAAATACACACACACACACACACACACTCATTAGCCTGCTAAAATCCATACAACTGAGCTACAACATTGTTCCATTTTAAAGATGAAGAAATTGAAGTCTTCATCAACAGAGACAGGTAAAAAACTTTCCAAGGTCATACTCACAGCAGGTGGCAGACCCCAACTCCAACCCAGTTCTGCTGGATCCCAGGCCCCTAACTAGTACATTATTCTGTCTTCCTCAGTCCCCAAACCTTGGATTCCTCCAGCCACCGGCACCCAGCAAGGCAAGCTTACTGGTGAGTTCAAACCACAGCAACCCACCAACCCTTTACTGTGTCTTTCTCAAGAACCCACGTCCAGCCACCAAACTAGGTCACAGGTCCCGTTGTTCTCTGTCAGCCCTCCCCAGCCTTCCCCAGAAGCTGGGGAGAGAACCTCTCAGCCTCTCCCCACAAGCTCCTTTAACCCTTGGGTTTCTCCCCTCCTCTTGCTGGCCAAGATCAGGAGTCCACAGTCATTCATCTGTCCCTACAGATCTACCTTGAAGAACCTACCCATGCTCATCACTGACCTTGAACTATTTACCACTATCATCCAAACTTTCTTTTTCCTTTGACCCCTTGGGCTCCCAATACCCTCCAACTGGAAAATAAGCAACATGAGGGAAGAGACTTGGGTCTGTTTTGTTTCCAGCTACAACTCCTGCTCAACAAACAGTTGCAAATAAACGAGTGCTTTCTTTTATCTAGCCAGAAATACATTCTCTACATTTCTCCTAGGTGTCTCTTGGTATGTGATGCTTTCTTAATCACCAGAAATGCATCCTTCATGCTGTATCAATCACTTTCTCTAGATTCATAGCTTCGTGCCTTCCAACCTAGCCCAGCTAGATCCATATGGCCACTGTCAGAGCTCAAGAAGCATCCGTATGTCTAAAGCCTGACTTGTAAGATGATGACCTCTATGTCACTGCTCCAGTGCCACCACAGGTAAAGCTGTTCTCAAATTCACCTGTGTAGTGCCCTGAAGAAAAAGGGTGTTGCCCCACATTGTCCCACGTCCATCAGGGAACAAGATGAAAACAAGATGTTCCATCTCCTAAACGGTACTGGCATCCCAAGAGAAATACTGGCCCATTTAGTAAGGAATGCTAATTGCTTACTCACCCCCTGCTGACAGTGATGACAGCCTTGGTTAAGGGTTTTTATTAAGGCCCATTAAAGGGAAGACAATGCGGCACACTTCTGGCTGGGTTGGCAGGGAGAGCAGACACATGGATGCTGAGGGGCGGGGGCAAAGTAGAGAAAGTGCAGGCGCATGAGGGAACAGACTTGGAGGAGGGAGGGCTGCTGGTAAGGTTAGACTGCCTTCAAGTAACACAGATCACGTGACCTTTAAACTGTTTTGAATCTGATATGTTCGCTGTTCACTGGTTTTTTTTTTAATTATTGTTTTTAAGTTTATTTATTTATTTTGAGAGGAAGAGAAAGAGAACATGAGCAGGGGAGGGGCAGAGAGAGAGAGAGAGAGAGAGAGAGAATCCCAAGCAGGCTCTATGCTATCAGTGACATGGGGCTCGAACTCACCACGAGATCATGACCTGAGCCGAAATCAAGAGTCAGATGCTCAACCGACTGGGCCGCCCTGGCGCCCTGGCGCTGTTAATTTAAAACAAATCTAATCCTTATTGATTAATATGCCACAGGTAACATTCTAAGCATCTTCTGTGCGTTGTTGGATTTGTCTTCATGGCAGTCCCACCAGATGGGAATTATTACCAGCCCCATTTCAGGAGTTGGAAAGTGAGGCCCAGAGAGAGAAAGTAATGCTAGGAATCCCCTAACTAATCCGTCTAATTCTACAGCACATCTCCTGAACGTTGTATCACAGTGCTCAGAACTGAGAGGCTAATGGGCTTTACAGTGTCCAGAAGTTTCTCTACCAACCACCTCTCGCTTGATTCGATCTGAAAATAACTTGCAAAGGACCTGCAGTGAACCAATTCCATGCTCTGTACTCAACACATAAGTAGCGTGCTCAGAAGTTCCCTTGGAGATTTGTTCATGTGACAAACTGAGTATAAGCACTTAAATCTGTGTTCCCCTCAAAACCCATGAAAGAAATCTATATCAGTATGAAAAACAGGCAAGTGGCATCAGACAGTCAGAAATTTTAAATCAAAGCTTAAAGCAGGGAGGCAGATAATGGTAAAACAAAACAGGAGGTAAACATCACCAAAATCTGCAAGAGCATCTCCAGAGAAGGCAAGAATGTGGGGAGAGGGACTCCGAGCTGCACCTCGATAGAAGGAAAGGTGGGCCCAGAAGTACTTACCAAGGTACTTGAGGAGATAAGGCAACATACGAGCCCTTGTGGTAACAATGAGAAGCTTGCCAGATAAGAGCACAGATGAGTAAGAAGAATTGAAGATAATAAAGAGAAAATCCTAAAAATTTCCAGAAAGGAGAAAATGTTCACTTAAAATTGTTGTCCCTTGGTAGAGCATGCAACTCTTGGGCTCAGGGTTGTGAGTTCAAGCCCCATAATGGGCGTGGAATCTACATAAATAAAAAATAATAAATAAATAAATAAATAAAAGATAGTTTTAAAAACCCTACAAGTTGGGTTTTACAGGTGAAATACCAAAGTTCAAAGGAGTCCAGATCCAGCCTACAATCACACAGTGAATGGAGGGGTAGAGCCAGAAATCTTAACCAGATCTGACTGATTCCAAAGCTCATGATACACCTTAGAACAGCTACATTAAGCCATTTCAAAACTCTTTTGCTAGGGCAATTAGATAAGAGAAAGAAACAAAAGGTAGCCAGCCTGGAAAGGAACAAGTGAATCTATCTCTATTTGTAGATGGCATGGTCTCATATATAGAAAATTTGGGGGGATATACAAAAACTATTAGAACTATTAGAACAAATACAGCAATAGTAACATATAAACATCAATTATTAAAAAATCAATTCTATTTCTATACAGTACCAATGAACAATCCAAAAATGAAATTAAGAAAATCATTATGCTTACAGTAGCATCAAAAAGAATAAAATACTTGAGAACAAGTTCAATGAGAGAAGTGCCAAACTGGTACACTAACTACTGAAGAACATTGCTGAAAGAATTAAGGAAGACATGGGGTGCCTGGGTGGCTCAGTCAGTTAAGTGGCCAACTTCAGCTCAGGTCATAATCTCATGGTTCATGGGTACAAGCCTCACATCAGGCTCTGTGCTGACAGCTCAGAGCCTGGAGCCTGCTTCAGATTCTACGTCTCCCTCTGTCTCTATCCCTCTCCTGCTTGCGCGTGCTCACTCTCTAAAAAATAAACATCAAAAAATTTTTTTAAATTAAGGAAGACCTCAGGAAATGAAAAGACATCCTAATTCATGGATCAGAAGACAATATTATCAAGATGACAATAATCCTCAAACTGATCTACAGATTCAGCACAATCCCTATCAAAATCCCAGCAGCCTTTTTGCAAAAATTGACAGGCTGACCCTAAAATTCATATAGAATTCAAGAAGCTCAGAATAGCCAGAACAATCTTGAAAAAGAAGAACAAGGTTGGAAGACACACCTCCTGATTTCTCAACACTTCAAAACTTCACTATAAAGACTGTGTGGTTTTAGGAAGAGGGTAAACATACAGGTCGATGGAATCAAATTCGGAAGCTAAAGACATGCCCTTACACTTATACTCAATTGATTTTCAACAACGAAGCGAGGACAACTCAATTAGGAAAGAATAGACTTTTTTTTTAAGTTTATTTATTTATTTTGAAGGAGAAAGAGCATGAACAGAGGAGGGGCAGAGAGAGAGGGAGAGAGAGAATCACAACCAGGCCACACAGGGCTCAAAACCAGGAACCACAAGATCATGACCTGAGCCGAAACCAAGAGTTGAATGATTAACCGACTGAACCTCCTAGACATCTCCATAGACTTTTTGTTAAGATTTTATTTTTATGTAATCTCTAATTCAACATGGGGCCCAAACTCAGAACCCCCAAGATCCCGAGTTACACACCACCTATCTAGTCCCCAGGTGCCCGGGAGAAAAGAGGCTTTCTAGTAAATGGTATTGTGACTACTGGATCTCCACATGCAGAACAATGAATCTGGACTCCTCCCTCACACAAATATAAAAGTAAACTCAAAATGAACCAGATCTAAATGTAAGAGCCAAAACTACAAAACTTGTACAAGAAAATGCTGGACTAAATCTTCAAGACCTTGAATTAGACAGGGATTTCTTAGATATGACTCTAGAAGTATAAGTGATAAGAAAAAAATATATATGTATATAGGACATCACCAAAATAAAAAAATTGTGCTTCAAAGGACACCATCAAAAACACAAAAAGGAACCCATGCAAGGGGAGAAAATATTTGTAGATAATATAAGGGGCTTATACACAGACTATATAAAGAACTATTACAACTTAAGAATAAAAAGAAAAATAACCTAGTTATAAAATGGGCAAAGGACATAAGGATTGGAAAAGATTAGTCATTAGAGAAATGTAAATCAAAAGCACAATGATATTGTCACTAGAAGGACTAAAATATAAAATACAAGACAATCACAAGTGTTAGTAAAGATACAGAGAAATTGGAACTCTTATACATTGTCGGTAGGGTTGCAAAATGCTGCGACCACTTTGGAAAACATTCTGGCAGTTTCTCAGAAGTCCCCAAGTGACCTACCTACTCAATGGTGACTCAGAAAGTTACCCTGTGACTGAGCAACTGTACTCTTGAGCTGCATCTGAAAGAAATGGAAATACATCCACACAAAGACACATACAGTAATGTGTATACAGCATTATTCATAACAGCCCCAAACTAGAAACAACCCAAATGTCTATCAACTGATGAATGGAAAAAACAAGCCCGTGTCCATGAAAAGGAATATTATTCAGCCATAAAAAAGGAATGAAATACTGATATGTGGTACAACATGGATCAATCAAGAAAACGTCATTCTAGTGAAAGAGGCTGGTCACAAAGACCACATACTGTGTGATTTCATATATATGAAATATTCAGAATAGGCAAATCCTACCGAGACAATAGATAGAAAATTAGATTAGTGGGTTCCAGGGACTATGGGGAGGGGGAAGTGGGAGGTCCTTCCTCATGGGTATGGGGCTTCCTTTTGGACTGATAAAAATGTTCTAAAATTTGAGAGTGGCAAGTGGTTGTCCAACTTTGTAAATATAATTAGAAAAATCATTGAATTCTATCATTTGAAGGGGGTGAATTTTATGGCATATGAATTATATCTCAATAAAGCTGTATTTTCAAAAGGCAGCCTTTGGAGAGGAAGGAAGGATGGGGATGGGAGAGTGAGTTCTGAGGGCTCCAAGTGAGTAATGAGGTCTGAAATCAATGGCAGGAAGTGTGTCATAGGATTGCTGAGCGGTGATAAGGCCCCTTCTGAGACGCAACACCACAAAATTGTAATGGCACCCATCTGCCTGGTTGAGAGCGCCTCACATCTCTACCTTCTGGTCTCGAAGCCACAAGCTCAGAACACCCGGGCACTAGAGTCGGACCCCCAGAGTGGGCACCGAGCCTGGCGGCACCCGGCAGGAAGAACTAAGACATACCTGCTGCTCCTTCCCACCCACATCCCAAACACCGCTGCTTTCACACCCAGCAAGAAGAAAAGCTGAGGACTTGGCTAACTATTTCTCAAGTGGAATTTCTAGAACAAAAATATCTCCTAAACCTGCTGCCTAAGCATCAGGCAGGGGACAGAATAAAAAGAAAAAAGGAAAGGAAGGCATTTTCCTTGTAATTAAATCTGAATTATTCACAACCTGTTAGACAGTTTTTTTTCCTCTGATGTAGAAGAATACATTTTCATTTCTCCCCTAAGTCCTAAATGCCTTTGCAGTCAAGTTGAATTGGGGACTGAGGGCTTTCATTTTACAGAAGGGGCTAAGGGCATAGACTACTTCTCACTTTTGTCATCAACAGACCCTCCCCCAGTTCAACCAACCTCCGCCAACTCCAGGTGCTCAAAGGGGCCGGTTTTACCTAATGCCTTAATCTTCCCACCTTGATTAATTCCTCCAAGGCTTGTATATTATGAGGGTTCTTCAAATTGTTGCATGTGACCTAGTTTCAAGGAACTGAGGCAAAGCGGGGAATTTATTGACCAAAGTAACTAAACCTTGGGAAGACTAGGGATGCAACTGCCTTCACGATCAATAAAAGTGAGAACTCTCATACCTCCTGCTCCCGCTGAGCACGTGACTGCTCACCTCCCCCCCACTGCCCCCTTACCCCCAACACACACACAAACCAGGTGGATGGTACTTTCTTTTTTTCAGACCTGTTTTCTCCATGAAGCAAAAAACATGGCAATTCGTCGTGGCCAAGCTCATCTCTTGCCGGTTTCGCCCAACATTTCATAAGTTTTAATTCAGAAAATTGCAAGGAAGGCTCTGATTTTCTTGGTTGGGTTTGATGCCGTGAAGCAGGAGGAGCAGGGCGTGTTGTGGTTGGCAATCCTGTTAAAACCAGATTGCTGGACTGAGAGTACGAGGTGATGTTCCTAGGCAGAAGAGAGTCCAGGGCAAGCAGAGCCACAGACAAGCCCGCCCATGGCAGCCAGATTCCCACAGCTTAGTGGGAAGTGCTTGGGATCTGGAGCCAGTCAGAATTCTTGCCTTTGAATATAGCTATGTCACTTACAAGCCATGTGATCTTGGGCTCAGTTTCCTTGTCTGTAACATCTGCATGATAATATTTTCCTTATATGGGTAATTATTCAAGGGAGCAGAGAAAGACCCCATTTTCTGATGGCAAGAGCTGCAGAGTATGGGAGCCGAGTTTGAAATCTACCACTGCTTAGAAACAGCTATGGATTCATCAGGTTGGGGGTGGGGATACTGGGCAGGAGAGGGGGAAATGGGGTATTCCGGGGAAGATAGGACGGAGTCTAGAAGTGGAAAGAGGCAGACAGTGACATCTGGAATAATTGACCTCTAAATTAAGGACAGGAAAGTAGGGATGGACCCAAAGGAAGACAGGGGAAGAATGTTCTAGGCAGAGGCACTAGCATACAGAGAAATGCAAAAGGGAGGAAAACATAGTGCACTGAGATTGCTAAAAGTAGTTTAGTGTGACTGGAGCATGAAATACCTGTGAGTCTCAGAGGTAAGCAGGGGACTCAGCAAGTACCTTTTCCAAGTTCATGGTAAGGACTCCAAGCTTCATCCAAAAGCAACAGAGAATGCAGACAGTGGAGCAGGAAGAAGTATGAACCAATTTACAATTTGTGCATGCAAAATATTACTGTACATCTACTGGCACACCTAAAATTTAAAATACAGACAATAGTGAGTGTTGGCAAGGATGTGGACCAACCGGAAGTCAACCGGAATTTTTTTTCCAGTACAATGGCAAACTTTTGCTATACAGGGCCTTTTCTGACAAAGTGAGATTCTTGAGGTGGGAAAGATTTCTGGCTCGTCTTTGTAATCCTCTCCTCCTAAGCATGCAGCACCTAGCTCAGTGGTTCTCAACTTTGAGCACATCACCTGGGGAGCATTTTTATTTTTATTTTATAATTTTTTTTAATTTGAGAGAGAGTGTGTGAGTAGGGGATGGGCAGAAGTAGAGAGAGAGAATCTTTTTTTTATATATAATTATTTGTTTGGGGGAGAGTGCAAGCATGGGAGGGGCAGAGAGAGAGGGAAAGAGAATCTGAAGGGGGCTCTGTGCTGATAGGCAGACAGCAGCAAGCCCGACGTGGGGCTTGAACTCATGAACTGCTAGATCATGACCTGAGTCAAAGTCGGATGCTTAACCAACTGAGCCACCAAGGCGCCTGGAGAAAGAGAGAGAGAATATTAAAGAGAACCCCAAGCAGCTTCTATGCTCAGCATGGAGGCCAACGAGGGGCACGATCCCACGACCCTGGGATCATGACCTGAGCCAAAATCAAGAGTCAGATGCTCAACCGACTGTGCTGCCCAGGTGGCCTAGGGAGCTTTTTTAAACCTTCAGGCCCAGATGCACCCAAATCACTTCTCTCTCTATGGGTAGCACCCAGACAGCAATACTTTCTAAAAACTCCCCAGATTGTTCCAGTGTGATGCCTAGGTTGAGAATCACCAATCTACCCCATTATCTATTACAGTGGTTCTCAACCCTGGCTACATTAGAGCCTTAACCTCAGGAGCTTTTAAAATATGCAAATGCCTTACCCCCAGAGACTCAACGCCAATTGGTCTGAAGTAGAACACTTATTGTGTGTTTTTTTTAATCTTTATTTATTTATTTATTTAATTAATTAATCTCTGGACCCAACATGAGGCTCAAACTCACAACTCTGAGATCAAGAGTCACATGCTCTAGGGGCACCTGGGTGGCTCAGTAGATTAAACATCCGACTTTACCTGAGGTCATGATCTCATGGTTCATGAGCTCAAGCCCCTGGTTGGGCTCTGTACAGACAGCTCAGAGCTTGGAGTCTGCTGTAGATTTTGTCTCCTCTCTCTACCCCTCCCCTGCTCATGCTCTGTCTGTCACTCTCCATCTCTCAAAAATAAATATACATTAAAAAAAAAAGTCACATGCTCTACCTACTGAGCTAGCCAGTTGCCCGGAAAAGCCCTTCAGGGACTTTCAATGCAGAGTCAAGGTTGAGAATCACCAGCTTAGTACATAAAAAGCATTTGAACAAATGTTTACCACTGACTTCAATCAGTGGTATTGATCTCTGATGTGTCTGGGCGGTAGACACATCAACCCAACTCCTGCACATGCCCTTCTGCTCAGGCTCAGTATGTCTAAGACCCAACTCAACTTCCCAGCACCCCTTGCAGGCTAATGAGGGGTGCACGCTTTTCACTGGGACAGAGGTTCTGGGAGCTGGACCCAGGCTGGGTAAGTACTATTGCCCTGTGGCCAAGAGCAGAGAATAAAGGGTAACTGAAGAGAGTTTTGAGGACGGCGTAAAGCTTAAGGAGCTTAAGAATGAAGTCACAGAGTCACAGAGCTGGATTGCAGGCAAAGGGACAGGAGCCCCCTCGCAAGGAAAGGACTTTCAGCCTCCTAACCTCATGGGCACCTCCTACGTACTCAAGAACTTGGCAAAAGAAACAAACAACCTGGGGGAAGATTTGGAAGTGTCAGTGTGCTGAGGATGGCAGACTGTATGTGAAAGAGTTAGTGGCATTTGCCCACAGAGGGAGTTCTCCATTTTAGCATACAGAATATTCTGGGTACCCTTTATCCGTATTGGCCTCTTCCTATTCATGGCTCACTCCAAGCAGCATCCTTCCTCGGAGCTGTTGGGTTTTCTGTTCCCTCTGCCTGGAGCACCTTTCCCTCCAGATAGTCACATGACTCCTCTTCTGGTCTTTACTCAAACTTCACCTTCATACTTCCCACCCTCTTTTCTGGCTTTATTTTTCATCCTAACACTTATGACTGACGAGGATGCTATAGATTTTACTTAAACCTCTTTTCTATTTGGTGTCTCCCCATTAGCTATAACATCTGTGCAAACAGAGATTTTTGTCTATTTTGTTTCTTGGCATATTCAGAGCCTAGAACAGTGCCTGGCAGACAGCAGGCCCCCAGGAGAAGAATGAATCAGTGGAGCAGTTAAGATTGACAACTCGGCCCCTGGAGACTGTAACCCGATTGGGCCCCGGGTAGGGGCCGGGAATGTACGTGTGTACCAGGTGGCCCTGAAGGAGATGGTTGGAGGCCACACACAGGGAGACATTTTTTAGAGAAAAAAAGAAAGCATGGTTTTGTCGAGACACCACTCCCTTAACCGAGCAGGGAGAGCAGGAGGCTGACAATTTAGGGGCTCAGGATCCCCGCCATCTTTATCCATTTCTTTCCTGTGCTGAGACACTCTCACATCTGGCGATTTGGCAAAGGGAAGCGAGTGTGTGCGGGAGGCAGGGACGTGGGTGGCCAGCTCCTTGGAGAATGCCTCACTGGGAGAGCCAAACGGCACTTCTGGGCAGAGTCCCAGCTGGAGGAAGCCGGGTTCCAGCCGCAGGACAGGGCCCTTGCGAAGCAGGAATCTGAACTCAGCAGGGACCGACCTGGACCCACACGGCAGCACCCTTCCCCCCAAACCTTGCTGGGGCAGCAGGTTCAGCAGTGCCACTAAATGCTTAACGACCAGCTTGGGGCAAGGGTGAGGGAATGCACGCATGTATATACAGACCGAAGTTCATTATAAATTTTGCTGATACAAAAATGTGTATCACATGCTTTGCAAATAATAAAATATAAAACATCTTCACTATATCTGTCACTCTGTGACAGTAACACATAGCCAAAGGATTCTGTGTGTGTGTGTGTGTGTGTGTGTGTGTGTGTGGTGGGGCACTTGGGTGACTCAGCCAGTTAAGCGTCCAACTCTTCATTTTGGCCACATCACGATCAGACAGTCTGTGAGATCGAGCACCACATCAGGCTCTGGCTAACAGCACGAGCCTACTTGGGATTCTCTGTCTCCTTCTCCCTCTGCGCCTCCCCCACTCGTGCTCATTCCCTCGCTCTCATTCTCTCAAAATAAATAAATAAACTTTAAAAATGAAAGTACAATAAAACACAAAATAAAACAAAATAAAATACAATTTTATCGTAGGAAAAACATTTAACCTGGAGATCTGCCTCTTCACAAAGTTCCAAGCATAGCATGTGGAATCATTATCTATCGGCGCAATGCTGTAGAGCAGATCTCTAGATCATTTGTCAAATTGTGTAGCTGAAACTTGATACCTGTTGATTAAGAGCTCCCCATTTTCTCCGTCCCTCGGGCCACTGGCAATCACAATTGTATTCTTTGCTTCTATGACGTGTGACTCTTGTAGATTTCTCATATAAATGGAGCCACACAGTCCTGGACTCGTTTCTTTCACTTAGTATCAACATCCTCCAGGTTCCTGAAAGGATTTATTTATTGCATTGTTGCCTGTAGCAGGATTTCCTTCTTTTTAAGGTTGAACAATACTCCATGGTATGCATACTACCTTTTCTTTGTCCATCCATCCCTCGAGGGATATTCGGGTGATTTCCACATCTTGACTATTGCAGCTAGTGCTGCAGTGAACATGTGAGTGCTAATATCTCTTCAAGGCTCCTGATTTCACTTCTTTGGGATAAATACCAGAAATGGGATTGCTGAATCATATGGTAGTTCTATTTTTAATTTTTGAGCTACGTCCATACTGTTTTCCATACCAGCTGAACCATTTTACATTTCTAACAACATTGTACAAAGGGTGCAATTTTTCCACATCCTCACCAACACTTACTATCTTTTGATTTTTTTATATAATAGCCATAACAGGTATGAGATGATATCTCATTGTGGTTTTGATTTACATTTCCCTGATTATTAGCAATGGTGAGCAGTTCTTCATATACCCATTGACCATTTGTATGTCTCAAGTCCTTAGCCCATTTTGTAATCTGGTTCTTAGTTATTTTGTTCATGAGTGGTAAGAGTTCTTTATATATTTTGGAGATTAACTCCTATTAGTTCTAAGGCTTGAAAATATTTTCTCTCATTTTGTGGATGCCTTTCTTTAGAAAGATTGATTCTTTAGAAAGATTGTTTTCTTTACTGCACTTAATTCCTATGGAATGCTTTTGCTGGATCTTGCTGAACTCCTATATCTGTACCCAACCTTTGGTTACAATTCAATCATGATGTCACAATATTTTGTATTATTCACAGTGTAACCGCTAGAGACATGACAATACATTTTTATGTTTAATCTGCATTATTAAAGCTTTCTCTATCACCTTCTAAAGTCTAGACATTTAATCAAAAAACAATAAATCAACCTTTGATTTGATGTGTTGGCTGATTTCTGTGGTCTGAATACTCAGTTACAGCTGATTTCAAGCTACTAATATGATGTCATGGAATGCAGAGTTGAGGGTTGCAAGTGATGTTCAGTATACCCCATCTTATAGTATTTCCAAATGATTTATGCAAATATATGCTAAATAATATATAGTATGGATGTTTTATACATACATATATACTTCAAGAGCATGATAATAGCAAAATATAAAACTATCTGGAAACAATAAGTTTTGAGTATTTATTACCTTTTAGAATAGAATTCATCTGGGGTTCCTAGGTGGTTCACTTAATTGAGCATCCAACTTCAGCTCAGGTCATGATCTCGCGGTTTGTGAGTTTGAGCCCCGCATCGGGCTCTGTGCTAACAGCTCAGAGCCTAGAGCCTGCTTCAGATTCTGTGTCTCCTTCTCTCTCTGCCCCTCCCCTGCTCATGCTCTGTCTTTCTCTCTCTCAAAAATAAATACGGGCGCCTGGGTGGCTTAGTCGGTTAAGTGTCCGACTTTCGCTTAGGTCATGATCTCTCGGTTCGTGGGTTCGAGCCCCGCGTCGGGCTCTGTGCTGACTGCCGGCTCAGAGCCTGGAGCCTATTTCAGAGTCTGTGTCTCCCTCTCTCTCTGACCCTCCCCTGCTCACGCTGTCTCTCTCTCTCCTAGAAATAAATAAATAAATAAATAAACATTAAAAAATTTTTTAATTAGAAAAGTATATAATTCAGCGAATCATAAGTTTATATAACTTAATTTTTTAAAGTTTGTTTATTTTGAGAGAGAGAGATAGCACAAGCAGGGGAGGGGCAGAGAGAGAGGGAGAGAGAGAATCCAAGTTGAGTCTGCACTGTCAGTACAAAGCCCGATGTGGGGCTCCATTTTATAAACCATGAGATCGTGACCTGAGCCAAAATCCAGAGTTGGACACTCAACTAACTGAGCCACCCAACCACCTCTATAACTTAATTTTTAATAAAGGCTGTGTATAACAGCCAGCTTGCAAAAATCCTGCAACTGCAACCATTTCCTCTTGTGAGCTGGTACAAGCAGACAGCAGCACACCACTGGATAGAGTCCACCCTGGAAAGGAACTCAGTCATGCATTGGGAGGTAGCAGGTCTCACTCACTTATAGGCTAAGGCAGGCTCACTTCAAAGCAGGATGCAAGGGGTACCTGGCTGGCCTAGTCAGTAGGGCGTTGGACTCTTGATCTCAGGGCTGTAAGTTTGAGCCCCACATTGGCTGTAGAGATTACTTAAAAAAATTTTTTTTTAAAAATCAGTAAATAAAAAGCAGGCTGGAGGGGCGCTTGGGTGGCTTAGTCGGTTAAGTGTCCGACTTTCACTTAGGTCATGATCTCGCGGTTCGTGGGTTCGAGCCCCGCGTCGGGCTCTGTGCTGACTGCCAGCTCAGAGCCTGGAGCGTATTTCAAGAGTCTGTATCTCCCTCTCTCTCTGACCCTCCCCTGCTCATGCTGTGTCTCTCTCTCTCTCCTAGAAATAAATAAAAGTATTAAAAAAAAAAAAAAAAGCAGGCTGGGAGCCAGTGTGCAGATTAGGGGTTTGGTAAGTGCTGTGGTATTCAATACCCATATCCCTCTCATTGTGTTTCTCACCCAGAGCTGGCCACTCCTCACCCCAGAGAATGGTCACGGGATTAGGGACCCCCCCAAGAATGGGTTCAAACATGAATGGACAGATAAGAAAGAAAGAGGACCTTCCTCCATAACGGATGTGCTGTTTTTTAAGAGTGAAACAGAAGGAAAATTCAATGCAATTAGTGCACTTCCAAGAGTATTTTTAAGGACTTAAAATGCCATTTTGTTCTAAAATTCAAGTTTTCTCGGGGCGCTTGGGTGGCTCAGTGAGTTCAGTGTCTGACTCTTGATTTTGGTTTGGGTCGGGACCTCACAGTCATGAGACTGAGCCTGCTTAAGATTCTCTCTCTCCCTCTCTCTCTGCCCCTCCCCCTCCCTTTGCTCATACGTTTCCATGTGTGTGTGCACTCTCTCTCAAAAAAAATTTAAAATAAAATTCAGGTTTTCTCAAAAGCATCTATTAGAAGATAAAATGGCTTCAAACTTTGGTATCTGGAGACAAATGATTACTCGGAATCTGAAAGGAGAACATCAGAGACTTGAAGATGAATGGAATCATCTTGACAAATAGGTTTTAAATTTGCAGTCGAGACAGGCATGGTGAGAATGCAAGAAGAAAAAAGAAGAAGATACCTGCCTCTACAAAGAGTGTTGGCTCTACTCCAGTAAAAGAGAAAGGAACCACCCTCCACAACCCATCTCACTTGAAAAAGCATAGGAAGGCCCCCAGGGACGGGGTTAGAACTCCAGAGGAAGCAGCACTGGGTTCTGCTGCAAGAAAAATATGGGCAAGAAAGAATACTTTTGACACTACCAAAATAGAGAAAGCTTATTGAAGATTTTTTATGTTTATTTATTTATTTTTAGAGAGAACAAGGGCGAGTAGGGGAGGGGCAGAGAGAGGGAGAGAGAGAGAATCCCAAGCAGGCTTTGCACTATCAGCACAGAGCCCATCATGGGGCTCAATCCCACGAACTGTGAGATCATGACCTGAGCCGAAATCAAGAGTCCCACACTCAATGAACTGAGCCACCCAGGCACCCTTTATTGATGATTTTAAAAGTCAAAGAACACTCAAGGAGCCTTAAATGAAGGTCTTGTGTGGCAAGGAACTGAGGCATCTGCCAACAGCCAGCACCAGCTCACCAGCCATGTGAGTGAAGGGAGCCATCTTGGAAGTGGATTCTCTAGCCCCACTCAAACCTTCAGATGACTACTCCTCTGGCTGACATCCCAACTGCAACATAATGAGAGATCCCATGCCATAATCACAGAACTCCCCTACTCCTGAGTTCTTGACTCACAGACACTTCCTGAGATAATAAATGTTTATTGTTATGAAAAACAAAACAAAAAAAGCTATGGAAAAGCAGAGATGGAGGACACCCTATTCTTCGGGGTGCTCTTGAGCACACAACAGCTCTAGGCTGGAGAATTGTGGGAGGGAGTGGGGAGTGTCTCCAGCTTGGACACCTGTGGGAACAGGAAGGAGCGTTTGGAGCAGAATGCAGAGCCTCTGTGAATTGGAGAGTAGGAAACAGTTGCATCAAGTTGAATCACTAGGGAGCCTGGTGAGGGTGAACACGTGAAATGATACAAGTTTAAGACAAGTTTCCTATGGAGGAAAGCAAAGCCAGCAAATTGTAAAGAAAAATTAACTTTCATAAATGCAAAGCATCCTGGTCATGAACAGGATGTGGAGTATGTTTTAAGTACCCCTCGATGAGGACAGTCACATGGCTGGGAGATCATTTTCCCCTAGGATGGTGCCTTGTTATCCTTTTATAGAACATTCATCCCTGTTGGGTTTAATCTTTCTTCTTCCTGTGCCCTGCTTCCTGTCTGCACTTCTGTGGCACACGGCTGGTAATGAAGCAACTTCTGCCCTTCCAGTCAACCTAGTAGTCTTTTAACTGTAGCAAATGCCTTTAGCCCACATGAGTGATTAACTAAGCTTTCTTCATATATCTATGAATCATGCATTCCTTCCTAGAAAGAATAGAGCCCTCCTGCACGTCATGAAACAGAAACTAGACCCACTTGCACAACCCCCACGGCACTAAGGAACCAGACCAGCACCCTTGCACAATGTCTGTAACACTGAGATAACCATCTGTTGCTGAGACCAGTCTGCATGTAATCAAGAAATGTTATGGGCCATTGCACTGCCTTTACTCATTAACTGCCTTAAACTCTTTTAAAAATTCTTGGGCCAGGCAGAAACTTCAGAGTTGACCTTTGGACAAGAGTTCATTTTCTCCTCAGGTGGCCAGCCTCCTGAATAAATAAAGCTCATATTCCTTTCCAATCAAAACTCATCTCTTGATTACTGGGCTTTGAGCAACAGGCAGCAGGATTTGGAGTTTGGTAATATGTGTTGGGCTCTGAGAGATTATGTGAATGAGTGGATCAGTACCTACATTGTGAACTGCTTGCAAGATTCCATTTATTTCCGGGACATGACAGTGCTTTGGACCAGAGCAGGACTCTTATTTGTCTTGTCCATCCTCTCAATATGTCCTTGTGCAACATGGTAACCAGCAGCCACAGGCAGGTATTTAAATTGAAATTAGTTAAAATTCAGTGTAATTTAAAATTCAGTTTCTTGGTCTCACTAGCTACATTTCACAGGCTCAATAGCACTTATGCTCAATGTTCTATATCCGTGTTTCTTTATCTTTTTTTTCACTATTCCTTCCCCAAGAACACTTTTTATTTAGACACTTTCCCCCTGATTGCTACCACCATGAAATTTTAATAACACAGATGTACTATGTATCTATGTATGTATTATATGTATATCTGTGCTTCAAATATAAAAACAGCAAGATTTCCCACCCCACTTCCAACCAGGAGCCAATTTTTATCCCCTTGGAGGCAATATGGCCCGCCATAGAGAATGCATGTGCCATATGGAGCAAGGCCAAGATTAGGGTGAGGCACCTAAGGTGCAAAATTTAAGTAGGCAGGGCTCCTGGCTGGCTCAGTCCGTAGACCATGTGACTCTTGATCTCAGGGTTGTGCGTTTGAGCCCCACATTGGATGTAGAGATTACTTGAAAATAATAATCTTAAAAAATATATATATTGAGGGGTGCCTGGGTGGCTTAGTTGGTTAAGCGTCCGACTTTAGCTCAGGTCATGATCTCGCGGTTCGTGGGTTCGAGCCCTGTGTCGGGCTCTGTGCTGACTGCCAGCTCAGAGCCCGGAGCCTG